>NC_141074.1:17434223-17874223 GCF_041138505.1 Cibotium barometz
TACTTGAAACTTTAGGTTTCTTGAGAGTTTTCAAAACAAAAATTAGAACATTTTTTACAATTCTTCCTTTTTGCTACAATTATATATGGAGTACATATGGGTTTTTATTAGGTATTGGAAGGAGAATATGGAGAACAAGATTAATGGATTGGAAGTTGATAAAGTTTAGCTATGTGACAACTCTTTCAATGCTAAGAGGACAACTTAAAATATTTAAAAACACCTTTTAAACATAAAGAAAGTGCTCTTGGGATTGTGAGAAAGGAAAAGGAAGCAACAAGTGGTGGAGTCACTGGATGAATGCTCTTGGGATTCCAAGAAAGGAAAAGGAAGTGGCAAGTGGTGGAGTCATTGGTGCAAGAAAAAGAAGACTAAGGGCCATAAGGTGTAAGCTCCATTGCACGATTGCAGTGGCTGATGCAATGGTGCAAGAAAAAGAAGACTAAGGGCCATAAGGTGTAAGCTCCATTGCACGATTGCAGTAGAGCTGATGCAATGGTGTAAGAAAAAGAAGCCTGAGGGCCACAAGGTGTAAGCTCCATCCTTTGTCTATAGGTTACTGAAGGATGATCTTATGAATCTTTCTAGTCAAATGATGGGATACACAAAGTAAGCAAGGATTGTCCTGTTGAAATATACAAGTGAATAGGGTGTGTACGGGAACAAGCCCTTGGTGGATAGAGGCTGTAAAAGAGAATCTATAAATGTGAGAGAACCTGTGAAAAGATGAGAAGAATCTGTTGGGAGAGAATAAAGGGTAGCATGAGAAGATTTAGGAAGTGTGGAGATATTCTGGGAGAGGTGGAGAGAATCAAGCAAAAGAGGTGGAGTGAATTAAGGAAAAATCAGTGGGATTTGATGCTTGGATGTAAACACTATAAATTGAGGCATTGGCCTAATGAGAATTTGCTGGTTTTTTATTATCCATGCCTACATTAAGCTATTAGTTAATTACTTACTAATCACATCTTAATTATCATCTAATCACTTTGTTAATGATGTTGATTATAGCATTTGATCCACCATAGCTCATCACATTGCTGTAATTTTAACATGGTATCAGAGCTATCAAGTTTATGAGCCCATTATCTAGCTAATTAGGATTCGTATATAATTAAAAAATAATCAATTAGTATATAATTAGAATTAGTATATAATTTAAAAATAATCAATTTTTTAGTTATTTTCAACCAACCCTCCGTACCTCCAGCCAGTGGAAGAGCTCTTCTCCTTGTAGGCTCAATATTAGCCCAAACCCTTCTAGCCCAAGATAGCTAACTCAATGGTGCTCCAGCCAAGCCAATCAGAAGCGCAAACTGCCGACGTATCTAGGAGAAATCATGTTTTTTTTAGCATAGTTTTTTTGGAAGAAATTGCAGATCTTGTCTACTCCAAATTAAATTGATCTAATTCCTCTTAGCCTCGAGAGTTTTCAAGCATGCTCTACAAAGCTGGTGAAGTCAAAATTTGATTTGATCAAGTCTACAGTGAGATCCAAGCTCTTTATCAAATATGCAGGTGACTTTGATAAAACAGAGATTAAGCATTCAATGTTTGGTCAAATCTTGTGTTTCTTGGCTTAATCCTCTACTAGACTAATTGCTATTGATGGCCCATTTGAACTATAAGGCCTCAGATCTAGGCTCCCCGCATACTCTATTTTTTGTACACAAAATAGAGGATTAATTTATTAATCAATGATTAATCAATACTAATCACTGTTTTTTGATGCAATTGAGGGTTCAAATTAACCATTAGGTATCTGATCCTACAGATCTCTATAACTTCAGATTGCAATTCGGAGTTGGTTTGATACTCCAACCATTCCGTACAAATTGGTTACCCTTGATTTAATATAATTTCTGATAAAATTATGCTGATAAATTTATGGTAATCATCATTTTACATTTAACCCTTGATTAATGCTTGCAAATCACACTCGAATTCAAGATTATTTACAGCCAAAGTTGCATTTGGTAATGTGCATAAGAATGAATGCTATATGCATTATGTATTGGACACATTACATTAGTGTAAAAAAAGAATCAAATACTACCCTTGTCTAGAATAAGGCAAGAGGTAAGACCTCCCGCATAGATTTGGGTTTGCATTGCATAATGACACAAGATAAACATCAAAAGCCCAAAAGAACTGTCAACAAAACGTTTAAACATGTTGCTCACATGGAGCAAGAAGACCTGACGAACAAGCTCATGGCCCCAGCCATGAAAGAAGAAGAACATCTCTTTCCAAGAGGAAGATCCACACCAAGAAGAAAAGCTAAAGGAAGCATTGAAGGAAGACATGGACGCGTAAAGAGAAGCTGCCACAACAAGAATACTGAAAACAAGAGAAGATACGAGGCTCTAAAGAGTGAGGAGCCATGTGAAAATCTCAGAGAGAGAGAGAGAGAGAGAGAGAGAGAGAGAGAGAGAGAGAGAGACCCCACAACCCAATGTAACCTACCCCAACAAAGTAAAACCACCTTTGAGCCACCGATGATGTAGGCCATGTGGTAGATGTATGTGTGAGCACTTTAGTCAAGGTCGCGGGCACTTATAGTAGCCTTGGACACATAGAGAGAGAGTGTGTGTGTCAAGGACTATGGATTTAGAGACTTGAGGCACTGGTTGCGGACTATCAAGTAAGAGAGAAACTTGATATAGGATCCAGGTGTACTAGGAGTATTCACTTAAGGGAAAGTGTTGAAATACACAAGTGAATAGGATGTGTGCGGGAACAAGTCCGATTTAGGAAGTGTGGAGATATTCTGAAAGAGGTGGAGAGAATCAAGCAAAAGAGGTGGAGTGAATCAAGGAAAAATCAGTGGGATTTGATGCTTGGATGTAAACTGTTATACTATAAATTGAGGCATTGGCCTAATAAAAATTTACTGATTTTTTATTATCTATGCCTACATTAAGCTATTAGTTAATTACTCACTAATCACATTTTAATTATCATCTAATCACTTTGTTAATGATATTGTTAAGCTATTAGTTAATTATCATCTAATCACTTTGTTAATGATATTGATTCTAACATTTGATCCACCATAGCTCATCACATTGCTGTAATTAACATGTCCTACTAAAGCAAAGATGTAGATTCATTAATGGCCCACATGGAATGTGCTGGCTACATATTTTGAGGTAGTCACATTGTTATTGCTTGTTACATGAAATAGCATAAGAAGTCATTGTTATCTAGCTGGAGGCTATAAAAGAATTAGAGTTTTTCACCCTTATCTTAATAATGTCTTGATTTGGCAATGATTTAGTCACTTGCTCGTGTTATCCTCCATTGGTGCTTTTAATCATGTTTGTTGTCTTAGTTATGATCCACCATGATCAAAACTAGGTGCTTTTAATCATTAGTTATCTTAGTTTTGATCCACCATGATCAAAACTAAGATAACAAACATGTTTGTTCTCCTCAATTGGTGCTTTTAAATCATGTTTGTTATCTTAGTTTTGATCCATCATGATCTTTGACATGGTCCCCAATAGGGAGTGGTACATTGTATTGGCTTCTCACAGCTCATTGGTGACCTTTGCATCATGGAAATCTCATTGGCCAATCTTAGCATCCAGCAAGGATGAAGCTAGATTTCTCTAATAATAAGAGAGCTAATGGCTCACACATGATGTGGAGGCACATCTCTTCATCTTCTTCCACATTAGCTTTGCAAAGAAGTAGGAAATTTACAAGAACTTGCACTATGAGGATGACCACCCAAAGGTGGTGTGAAACCAAGGTAGTGCCGAGTGTCTTCATCTTCTTCCACATTAGCTTTGCAAAGAAGTAGGAAATTTACAAGAACTTGCACTATGAGGATGACCACCCAAAGGTGGTGTGAAACCAAGGTAGTGCCGAGTGGTCCTATGTGGAAGAGCGATCATTTAAAATTTCTATTAATAGGTGGGATCTTCTACAAGAAATGAGAAGAGAGCTTTTCCTAAGCTGAGCCAACATTATACAAAATTGTTGACATGGCAAATCTTTTGTGAATACAAAAACGACGGATGAGGGCGTTCACACGCCCTCCCAAACTACACTAGATCTTTCTCTGTAGTAGAGACTTGAGTGCAAACCCCAAGGGAGTTGGTCTCCCACCCGAGGGTGGTACAATTACGGCCGCGAACAGCCCAGAGGGCGGTACAATTATGGCTGTAGACAGCCCAGACGTCGCTGAGGAGCATGACGCAGGACCTCCCCCTTCCCTACTATCAGAAAAGCTACCATTAGACTACACACCCCCCCATTGGCCAAACTACCCTAACTTGAGCTGAGTAGTAACCAGAAAAGCTCACACAGAAGAGAGCCTGTGCACCCTCTGACCCATCCTTGCTGCTCTAATCACAAAGCACATAATCTGACATGCATCCAGTTACATTTTTCATCCAGAGATGACTTGTACAACACTGTAGAACAGCATTCACCACCCTCAAAGGCTGCAAGATTGGTACAGGTTACCTGAACAACCCCAAAAAGGCAGCTGCCCTGCATTGATCCTGTGCTTCATACACATCTTCACCTGCTATGGTATTAAGCTGCAGACACCCTTTGTAATCCCATAATTTCATACAAGCTCATGGCAAACTCAATGTGCCCACCAACTTTAACCTGCTTCCACCTCTAAAGTTGTAAAAATTACATAATCTACAGATCTCACCATCCACACACAAGCTTCCACACTGACCAGGATGGCACAAAGCAAGCTTCTTCAGCTGAGCAAAACTCAGATCAATCCTCCCATGTTGTATGTGCCTCACCATTCTCTCTGACTGGACACTTGTTTGGCTGCAGTGCTTCATAAACTTTCAAAACATCTTTAGCAAAAGAAGCCATTGACTCAAAGACCAAAGGAAGATGTTCCTTGAAGCGAGACAGGGTCTTCTCCTTTCGCTCTTGCATCACCTTAGTATGCCTATGCTTCTCACTCTCCACTAAGCTTCTCCAGCCATCCACATCATCTCTCTTCGCCTGCACACTGGTTTTCTTGGATGAACTGCCACCATCCAATTCTTCTTTATATTCCAAATACCTCTTCTCCAACCTCTTCAGAGAGCGAGTACTTTCATCCAAATCTCTTGCAGACCTCTCCACATTCTTCTTCAGATCCAGCTCACCTGACTGCTCCATCTCCAGAGAGTGTACCACAACGGCGAAATTACTGATAGCATCCACCACTCCCTGCCCTTTCTCAAGGCCCTCAAGGGAGTTGCGCCACTCTTTCAAAAAGAAAAAGATTGCAGGCTTTTCTGTCCAGTGGGGGGAGACAGGTCTCCCTCTCCTATCCCTCTCTGGTTCCATGATGTGGCATTTTGACAACCATGCATGCAGGATACCGATGTAGTTCTTCTGCGAACTGATCCATCGCTGGAAATGAGTTTGCCAATTTTCGAGTTCATGTTCTAGCTCAATGGTCGCCTTTATGTGTGCTTCACTGGCTTCATCTCCTGCAATTGAGTTCTCCAGAGTTTGCATCTCGGACGCGATCGCTTGTTGCGCTCGGTGACACTCCCACATCACCTTCCACATGCTCATCAACCTGCCATCACACCATTGCATCAGGAGCTTGAGATGGAAAGCACTGCTGTGATAAAGCAGCCAGAAAGAAGTGATGCTTACCCTCCCAAGAGCTCAGCCAATTGGGGATACAACTCCTCATTTGTCAGTTGTTGTATCCTCATGGAAGCTAAATGTATAGCTCGGAGTGCCACCATAAGCCGTGTGTCTAGCTTTTTCAAGGCAGCTCTTGTCTTATCTATTGCAGTGGGATCACCCCCCTTAGCATCAAGGTTGTGTAGCTGCTGACACTTTCTATCAAATGCCACCCGAATAAGTTCTCCTGCCTGCTAAACCAAATGTTAACATATATGCACTTCAGGCAAAGCATAAGAGGAAGCCCTATCCTTTCTTTTTCCATGAGTAGATTCTTCTATAGTAGCAACTTGAGTGCCCACCTGAAGAAGGTGGCTCGGTCTCCCGCCCAAAGGTGATACAATTGAGGCCACAAACAGCCCGGATGCCACCAGGGAGCCTGTGGGATTTGAACTCGGGACCTCCTTTTCCCGGTCACAACCCCACACCGACACCCATTGGTCCAGATGCCACTGGGGAGCCTGCGGGATTTGAACTCAGGACCTCCTCCTTCACGGTCACGAACCCACACCACTAGGCTACACACCCATTGGCAGGAAGCCCTATCCTTAACCCCCTTGCTACCATTATCAATATTCAAAGGAAGTGAGCACAATGGCTTACCTTTACTTCATCGTAGAGTTTTCTTTCCCATGCATAAAGCCGTTCCAACGTTGAGGCATGACTGCCGAGCATACCGCACTCTGGCGTATCAGTGTCTTCGTAAGCATCTTTCATTGCCAATGAGGATTTCCGTGACCAATGCCATGTGATAGCATTGAAAACCTTGGAAGAATCTGCATCAAGTACATTCATCAGTGGTAGCATTCTTCACCGCGCTCATAAAAGTTAACACAGGGGATCATGATAGTACCTTTCGAGTCCAACATGCCCAGATAATGATAAACCATCTGTGTCTCCAGCATGCCAGAAACATCCTTCCCACTCCTGCATGCTCTTGCAAAATGGTTATGAATGTGCCTCACAGCTCCTGTTAAGTCCCTTCCCGTTAGAGGGGTTAAAACAGCAAGCTCTTTCTTGGGGCTTTCCTTTGGTTTGATCTCTGCAACTACCTCTTTTTCTGCACTGGGAACAACAGCAGTTTGCTCCACCACGGCATTAGATTCCTCAGCAGAAATTTCTGCACTAGCTTCAGGAACATCTGCCGCTTTTCCCTCAAACACCACCTTCTCCTCCTCAACCACCACAGATGCATTCTCCTCCACCCCTTCCGCCCTATCCAGACCCTGGTCAGAATGCACTTCCTCATCTTCCTTTGCTTCCTCTTCCTCCAAATCCGGTATCCCTTCTTCTTTTCGCACCTGATCGAAATCCTGGACTTCTTCATTGTTGTCATCATCATCCTCTTCACCATCTTGCTTCCTTCTTCTGTGTTCAAGCAAGTTATATGGGATAGGTGGAGCATCAAAGATGTCATACATGAACCATGAGGATGAGTTTCGAGTTGGAGATGGCATTGGGGGCAGGCTCCGCATGGCATGGGGGGAGGGGGAGAATGTCATAAAATAGTCATCCCCATCATCTCTTCTGGGAGAATAAAAAGGTTCACTAGCTCTATCAGGGGACCCCATGCCATTGACAGAATAGACTGGGGGCACATCCATTATGTCTGCAGGGGGGCTAACATCTTGGGCAGGGGGAGGGGGGCTTGAATGGGAGAAAGAAGATGAGTGGAGTGAATCACGGGGTGATGTGGAGATGGGCAATGGTGGGGACGGGGGACTTACGGCTTCGGCCGCAGCCTCGGTCTCGGCCTGGGCTGAGCCTGGGCCTGGGCCTGGGGGGGCAGGGGCTGGGTCTGGGTCTGGGGGAGGAGGTGCGGGTGGAGAAGGAGGGGGGCTAGGGGAAGGGTGCGAAATAACAGAAGGGGGAGGTGACAATAGTGCGACAGGGAGTGAAGAAGGGGAACCTTCTGGAAGGGGTAAGACAGGAGTGCTTGGACTTCTGGGAGAAGTAT
The DNA here is from genome assembly GCF_041138505.1 of Cibotium barometz. Classification (NCBI taxonomy): domain Eukaryota; kingdom Viridiplantae; phylum Streptophyta; class Polypodiopsida; order Cyatheales; family Cibotiaceae; genus Cibotium; species Cibotium barometz. Next base: position 17,441,848 of record NC_141074.1, read on the forward strand.
CAGAGACCTCCCCTTCGGAGAAACGCCGCAGTGCGAGCCCAACATTCCGAAGAGTCTGGATGTATGCCACATGAGCTATGGCAAAATCCTGTCTGCAACTCACTGCACTTTTCATCAGCTTTCTCCGCTCTTTGCATTGCATAACCACATCAGAGTCAAGTCGGGATGTTACACACCCCATCTCTAAGCTTTAATTCCCATAGCTCGGCGTGTCACGTTCTTAGAGTGCTGGGCTTGTGCCTGTCACGTTAAAAGCCTCCTCCTCTTCTTCTTCTTTTCCTCTCTCTCTCTCTCTCTCTCTCTCTCTCTAGAAGATTCATGCATCAACAGAACCTTCTGTTAATATTTCTGCCATGCTCATCTTGGATGTAACAGTGCACCTGTTTTTCCATCATCTGAGCTCTGTTCATAAATCAGATCAAGCCCAAACACTGATTTTTCAACATTTTCTCTCTTCTGACCTGCAAAAAACTGAGACTCGGACAAATGGTGAAGAAGACACAGCGCGAAGCTTCTCTCTACTTCACTCCACTGGAGGTAAAGGGATATGCAGAGGACAAAATTAGGGTTTGCAGAGAGGAACTAGGGTTTGTTGAAGGAAATTAAGGTTGAATAGGGTTTAATGGAGAAATTTCAGGTTAACTAGCGATCAGGGGACTGTACAAAGGTGGAAATGGGAAGGGGAAGGAGATGTGCAGGCGATCAGAAGAGTTAGGGGGCAGCAGAGAGCTTAGTTTACATGGTTGCTCTTCGCTTGTCTCAGCTTATAGAGAGAACGGGGACTGCAGCATTACTCTGCGTTCTCCTCTGAGAAGGATTGGAAAAAGCTGATGTGGGTGATTCCAAGCGTACAAAACGAAGAGAGAGAAAGATGTTTGTAGAGACACGGTGTTTCCAATTGAGAGAGAGTCTCTGAACACGTAGAGAGAGAGAGAGAGAGAGAGAGTGTGGGAGGGAGAGAGTGGAGAGAGAGGCGTGTAGTCGTGTACTATGTAAGTGTACTGGAGTTAGAAAGAGAGAGCAGTGAGTCGTCCGAGAGTAGAGAGAGGACAGTAGGAGCAGTCTCTTAGAGGGAGACAGTAGGGCAGAGAGAGAGATACTTAGGGGTAGAGAGACGAGTACAGCATGCTGCGTACCTAGAGAGAGTATATACAAGAGAAACTAGAGTAGTAGAGAGAGAGAGAGTTCTGGAGAGAGACAAGACTACAGAGAGAGTATACTATACGATAATACGAGTAGAGAGAGAGTGCTCACTGCTGAGAGACTAGAGTACGTACTACGTACACTTTAGAGAGAGAGAGTGTGTGCGTGTATGTACGGTGTACATTGTACAGTGTACAGATAGACCGTCCTTTTTTATTGTCGGAAAATCGGCACTGCTTTTCTTTTGTTTTTTCCCAGGCTAAAAAAATGGTATCCAATAATAATGCGGGGTCACACGTACGCACCTCGGGCGACTCGGGCCCCTAAAGATTCACTCACAGACTCCACAGAGAATTATTTTGTCTTTTTTTAAAGGGAAAAAAATGGCCTTGAAGTTGCAAATGCCATGTCAGGATCACCACCCTGTAAAGCACTGCCACGAGGTATGCTGCCCTGCTCTTAAAAAACAGGGGAAAATTTCAGAGTTAGTGAAATTAAATAACATATTTCTGATGTAGAAATTAAATTTTCAGTTGCCTGTTCAACGGTCATCGCTTTTACCTCAGGTTGACGGTGCTGTCGTCGTCACGGGTCCCATCAATGCACTACGATGGCGGACAGCGAGCCAATGGCCATCCTCGAACCTCGAGGCTATTTTTTGGGAATATTAATTATCGATTTATTTAATAATTGCTAGGTAATTTGAATATTATCTATTGATGATTGGGATTGGCCCATCGGGCACTTCGGATCTTCTTTATTTGTCTCGATTAAGGTTGGGATGTCATGCTCTAAGAAAACTTTTAATTGGGCCAAGTCTTCGGAAGGGTGGAGAAAACTTCCACTTCACTGGCAACTGCAAACTAAACAAGAGATGGGTTTCTCAATGGTACTTCCTTTTTGGTAAGCTGTGGAATAAATATGTGGAGCCAAAAAAAGCATGCTTGGCTTTGCTGATTATGCACAGAGCTATCTGAACCCATCAGAAAGCCCTCATAACAAATATCGAGGACGAGAAATGTTACAGATGTCATGAACTGGAGGATGACCTACACATCTTCATCCACTGTCCTCTTGCCAAAGAATGCTTTAATGCTTTGGCAAACTGCATTCAGAATTGGAATGGCCACTCCTTAGGCAGGAAAAACCTGATTTTGGGAGAAAGCATTCAGTGCCTTTGGCTAAATAGACTTGATTTCATTAACAACAACCCTAGTAACCACATCTGGTTGAAAGAGAACTTGATTCATGCAAGTGAAAGATGCATACAAAGGAGATTGAGACATTTGGATACCAAAATAGCCCAACTTCACAAAAAAGCTAAGGGCAGATAGGTTGACCAACTGATCCATACAATTTAGGAGCTGATGATGATGAGAGATACAGCTATCCTATTTTGCTTGTCAAAGCTCTCTATTTGTTGTAACTTCTTCTAATTTCTTAATATAAGCTGCCTTATTTGAAAAAAAAATTAATTAAATGCTTGAAAGTAATCGGGGCTTAGTGCTAAAAATAGAGAAAATACGAGGATTATAACTAAATTTTTGCTCCTTCAAAAATAAAGGGAATGCCAAACTTCAAGCGTTAATTTTGTGATTCTAGCTAGGGAAATATACATCGCAAACCACTTTTTTCAAGCACGGGTTGCCCTAGCTTTGTAGAGGATATGAGGGGTCCTCAAGGAGTACTTTGCTCCCTTCTAGCAGTCACCCAAAAAAAAATTAAGGGAAAATTATAAACGTATCACTGTAATGTTATTTACTAATATGGGCATTGGGCATAAGTGGGAAATTGAAGTGCTTCAATGACTCGAGCTTGAGGTGGTCATACTTGAGACTAATCCTTGCTATGATGTGCCATTAGACAAGGGAGATGCGAGGAAAGGACATAATAGGGGCTGTGAAAGATGTGGAGGCAAAGGGCAGGAAGAGAGGGGGTGTAGGTTGAGAGTAAGGAACCAGAGGGGACACAAAATTGTTGTCGATTTGCCTAGTTGTGTTGGACAAGAGTGAGGAAGGAAGAACTCTTTTAAGATGAATGCTTTATCACCCCCTACTGTTGATAAATGACACACCTCTCATAAATAATGTAAGTGGACTTAATTAAATAATCATATGCCCTCACGTTGATACTATACATTTTTTATAGTAACACCCTTAGAGAGCGATGAAACCTTAGTGAAGAGGTTAATGTGGTTCCGCACTACTCAATGATATCGGATGTCAAATGCTCCCTAAAGTGTTGCTGCGTAATCATGCATAAAGCCATGGTCCTTGCAAGAACATATGGAATGTAGCTTCCGAGGGATTCATAGACCCTCCCTAAGAATAGGGTAAAACTAGCCACCCATCAAATATCATGAACAATTGAGGCATTTTTCTTTATGAAATAACAAGGTGTAATATTTGCTAGAATTAGAAGGTGGTGTCTGCACAATTGTCCCCTTGCATAGGTCCATTATAGATCATGATTGCACATCATCTCTTTACTTAGAGCCAGTGTTCGTAGAAAACATTTTTCCCAACAATTCAAAAAACCTTCAACCTCAAATTTCTGTAGGTTTTTTTCTAAATTTTAAAGGTTTTTAGCAAAATTATGAGTAAAATCTCTTAAAATTTGTAGGTTTTTGTGAATTGTTATTTTGAAATTTGGAGGTTATTTTTTAAATTTGCCATTCACCTGATACTAAACCTCGGTTTTTCATGAACATTGCTTAGAGCTCGGAGGGGCACATTGACTTACAATGAGTCATTATTGTTGGAAAACCATGCCCATGGTTGGAGTGCACAAAATTGAGGTTGCTCTTAAGTGTGTAAAGAGCCTTAATAGAAGTTAAAGCATGTCATCATAATAGACCTATCTAGTTTGAACTTTAGCCTTGATCGAATAATATCATTGTCCACTAGACTAAAATTTTCATTGGAGGAGAAGTGATGCATTCTCACCATGACAAAGAGCTCTTTGATTGTGTGCAAACCATGACTAAAGTTGTGTGCCATTGAAGTTGTCTTTAAACCAAGACTCAAGTTGTGTGCAAACCAAGATTTAAGTTGTCTTTTAGATTTAATATTTTTGAGTTGTCTTTAATAACAAAATTGTGTTGATCCTTGAAGGCCATTATGCTCCCTTTTTTCCTCAATAAAAGGCTAATAGGTATAGAAATCCCACTTTATCATTTCATAGCAAAAATGGTTGTTTAAACGTCACCCTTAGCAAAAATGGTTGTTTAAACATCACCCTTAGATTAAAATTTTCCCAAAACTCATCCTAGTCAACTTTTTGGAAAAATGGAAAAACTGTATGTATACATTTCAACATATGTGTAGGTATGTATGTTTGTGGGTATGTGAATAGGTTTATATTCAAACCGATTACAAAGTGAACCCCTCGATAAAAACTAAAAAGGTGGTGTTGAAGATGTATAAATTAGTATGCCTTTTGCAACACCTCTATAAAACTAAAAAGTTGTGACATCAATGCAACCCACCTTAGAAAATGTGTTTCTCATTAGCATCTTTTCATGCCCCTTTTCATGTAACATTTGCTACCCACCCTACTCAATTGCCACCCACCATACTTGATCCGTTACAGCCACCTATGAGAGTGACTTCTCCGAGATACGAAATCTCATAATTTACTTATTTCTCATCTCCTTAACATTGAAAATGTTCTTTATTCCCACACGAGTGCATAAAACTTTAACATCTATATCCTCTCTCTCTCCACTTAAAGGAAAAAAGCATGTCTATATGAAGGAATTTTTTGGTGCACATTTTTACATTGTATATTCGTAGTAGTTAATACCTCATTCAAGGAATACGGAGCATAGTTCAAATGAGACTTCAAGAACTTAACTTCAAAAAGCATCTATATGGAGAAACTTTTTGCTGCACATTTTTACATTATATATTCGTAATAGTTAATACCTTATTCAAGGAATATGGAGCATAGTTCAAATGAGACTTTAAAAACTTGCTTCAAAAGAAAGAATTTACCACCTTTTTTGGGAAATATATATACATATATTTATATTATTATGCTATCCATCCACATGTACAATAGTTAACCTTTTACACATACCGAAGGAATAGTTTAGTTCTCAACAAAAAAAATAAGAATGACCTAGCACCTTCATACTCTTTTGATGTTACATCCATATTCCCCCCAACCCATAGCACTAGTAGAGCTCTTCATTATTTAGCAGCCCACAAATCTGGTCCCTCCTCTCATGCTCCCACACAAAAGATGACTAATCCCATCTAATATGGTATCCTACCTGCAAATTGGCTACCTAACAAACTCATGGCATGTTGAAGGAGTTGGATTGCCAAAATTTGGGCCTAAAACACAGAAGTGGTACTTGAAGGAGAAATTTACTAGCTTTTTATCCTCTACTATGAAAGAAAAGCATCTAAAAAGGTTGAATTAAAGCATCTTGTTTTTTGAAAATGTGGGAGTACACAAGAACTTAGCTTCAAAAGAAAAAATTACCGCTTTTTTATCCTCTACTATAAAAGAAAAGCATCTAAAAAGGTTAAATTAAAGCATCTTTAAAAAAAAAAGTGGGAGTACACAAGTTGTTTACTATTAAAGACCTTAATCCTTTGATTTTTACATTCAACCATAGCTAGGGATCTTTTCAAATGGGGAAAATTTTTATAATCTTGAATTATCTGGTGAAGCTAGGGAAAATTTATGAAGATTTTGTATGGTGTTACTTCAAATTAGAATTAGAGGGTAGAGACATTATTTTTTGCCTAGCTTGTTGTTAAGTGATCCAAGCCTAGCCTTCTTATAGGTTAGTTCTAAGATCATCATCCTTGGTTCTTTAAAGAATTTCTTTAAACTAAGATCATCATCCTTGGTTCTTTAAAGAATTTCTTTAAACTAAGATTTTTTGAATGCCTTGTAAAATGCTACACATTCTTTCCTCGAGTAGAGTGGCTCCAAATTTTAGCAATCTAACGAGGTGATGTTTATAAACATGACTTCTCTAGTGGACATAAACATGGTTCATTGTTATACGTTATCTGGGGAATGACACAAGTGAGTATATATGTGAAAGTTGAACAACAATCCCTTCCATTTCATAATTTGGCTTTAAATTCAGGACTCGTGATTTTTTAACAATTCTTGCCACATGATTTCATGTGATTTGGAGTTTGTTTTGACATGCCACATGGTTTAATATGATTTGGTTTTTTTAAGAAACAAAACTCCTATGCAAAATAGCATTAGTGTAATCATGCACTATAACCTATTGTAATATATTAAGTAACTTCATTAAAGTGGGTTGAAAGCCTAGACACTAATCAATGTGTACATCATGATGAGAACATGCAACTAAGAATCGAGATGAATGTTTGAAATAAATCTCATTTTTACACATGACTTCTTAGAAGATCACAAAATTCTTAAGTACCACCATTTATGATAGAAAAAATCAAGGTGCATTTCTTTATAGTAAATGAGAAAAAGTGAAATTGTTGTGGTAAGTTTACTACAAATTTTCACATAAAATTATGTTGTTTGTCCTTGGAATCTTCATCACCACTTTTCCATGTCACACTTTTAATGTTTATTGGATATATCATCCAAAATCCAAGATAAGATTTTTGTTTCTAGTAATTTGTTTTAAGTGGAGATAAAAGACACAAAAATGAATATTCTTAATACTAGATGTAATGATCCTACTCTACAACCAATAACCATTAAAAAAATCATGCATGAATAATTATCATGTCTAAACATAAACATAACACTTGAATCATTGAGTCTCTTAAGAGAGTCACTAAAAATCAAATTTGATAATGCTCATCACCCAACCACCACATTCAACATTGTGGCCATCTTGCGTATACCTCCATCTCAATCACCACCAAACTTTGGGTTCAACCAAAATGGCTCTCTATCTAACGGGACCTGTCTAGGCTAGCTAGGCCAAATCACAATCTCAATGAAATTACAAAATGTAATCTCTCTCTCTCTCTCTCTCTCTCTCTCTCTCCTCTCTCTCTCTCTCTCTCTCTCTCAAAGAATGAAGTGTATTGGTATTATCTTATTTTCAAAAGATAATTATTTGCAAATCTTTCATATCACCCATAATGCCCACATCCCACACTATACTCTTGGTTGCATATGAGACTAAACGGAACAATGGATCATTTTAGCAGCTGTAATTCCATCCCTACTCTTTTCACCCACCTGAGTAACCTCCTCATAACTAAAACTCCCCAAAAAGATGGTGAATTGTCTTATCCTTTAGGTTGCATAGTGAAGATTTGGATTAAGGGGGAGTGCTTCTCTTCTTTAACCAAAGACCCTAAGGCTGTGCAAAGATTTGTCAATGCCTTTTCTAAATTTATGTAACTCCCCTCCTAATGTCAGCATGGTGTCATCGACAAACTTCTCTAGAAGACTCTATTTCCTAGATGGTAGGACTATCCCTTCCACCTGCCCACACTCTAGCTTGTGCCACAAATCCCAAGCCACTGCATTCATGGCAATGTTGAAAGCAATAGTGACAACAAGGGGCTCCCTTATGTGACACTTTTGTTGAGCCAAATTGACCAGGTCCACTAACCATTAACATACACCACTGACTCTAAACCTGAGCATACTAACCATCCTAATAAAGTGATGTATGAATTTTGCCACCTTGAGCAGTAAAGAGAGAAGTCCCAATCCATGCAATCATAAGCCTTATCAAGATCTACTTTGATGAAGATACTATCTTTGCCTTTGGTTGCTTTCCCAATTCTGCTATTCCCAACAATGGAGTTGATCCCTTGATGAATCCCTTTTGCATATGCTACACAATCTCTAACATCCAAGATTTGAAATGTAGCGCTAAAGCCTTGGCCACTATCTTGTTATAGAGGCATTCAACACTTCAGCTCCACATCCCTTGTTTGGTGCTGCCTTTGTCTAGGAGTTCGATGACTCCAAAATTTAGGCCCTCCGGAGTGTCCCATGTTCTACACTCTTGTGCACCATACAAAGGAGTTTGATGACTCTAAAATTTAGCCCCTCCAGGAGTGTCCCATGTTCTACACTCTCGTGCAGCATAAGCTAGCAATATTCTTCAATACTATCCCAAGCCCAAAGGTACCACTCTATAGTGAAACCGTTTGCGCGCCAAGGTTTTTTTAGCTTCATCACCTTAAGGGATTCTTTGAGTTCTTTCTTGGACAAGGGTTTATCAAATTGTTTTTTTTGCATATTTGCTTACTGCCAACATGGCAGGATTACTTTGGCATACCTGTCCCCAAATCCGGCCTTTGACCTCAATGTTATATAGTTGTTGTTAGAACATATCAAAATAAAACTCATAAAACATTGCCAGCACTGTTGCTCCTTGACCACTCATACTTTCCCAAAGAAAATTCATGAAAATCATCTTTGATTTATAGCCCACTGTTGGAGAAAACTTTCACATAATCTTATGTGACTATCTTAAATGACTAACTACTACTATGATAATTACTACTAATACCATGAATACCACCACCACCATGATTACTACTACAAATACTACTACTATGATAATTACTACAACATTAACAACAACCACAACTACTATCATCATGATTACTACTACTATCATCATGACTACTACTACTATTATCATCATGACTACCACCACCACCACCACCACCACCACCACCACCACTACCACTACTAGTACTACCACTACCACTACCACCACCACTACTAGTACTAGAGTAGTAGTACTAGTACTACCACTACCACCACCACTACTACTAGAGTACTAGGGTAGTAATAGTACTAGTACTAGTACTACCACTACCACCACCACTACTACTAGTACTACTACCACCACCACCACCACCACTACTACTACCACCACCACTACTACTAGTGGTAGTAGCAGTAGTGGTGGTAGTGGTAGCAGTAGTGGTGGTGGTAGGGGTACTAGTGGTGGTGGTAGCAGTAGTGGTGGTAGTACTACTACCAGTAGTGGTGGTAGGGGTACTAGTGGTGGTGGTGGTAGCAGTAGTGGTGGTGGTAGTACTACTACCACCACCACCACCACCACTACTAGTGGTGGTGGTAGTAGTAGTGGTAGTACTAATAATAGTACTACCATTACTACCACTACCACCATCACTACTAAGTAGTATTAGTAGTAGTACTACTAGCACTAGCACTAGCACTACCACCATCACTACTAGTAGTAGTAGTAGTACCACCATCGTCACTACTACTAGTAGTACTAGTACTACTATACCACTACTCCCCACCATCACCACTACTATGAGCACTACTACCACTACCACTAATACTACTAGTAGTACTTGTACTACCACTACCACTAATACTACTAGTAGTACTAGTACTACCACTACCACCACCACCACCGCTATTAACACCACCACCACTATTAACACCACTACCACCACCACTATTAACACCACCACCACCACCACCACTACTACCACTACTACTACTACTACTACTAGTACTACCACTACCACCACCACTATTAACACCACCACCACCACCACCACTACTACCACCACCACCACCACCACTACTACTACCACTACCACTACCACTACTACTAGTACTACCACTACCACCACCAATACTACTAGTACCACTACTACTAGCACCACCACCACCACCACCACTACTACTATCATGACTACTACTACTACTACTACTACTACTATCATGAATACTAGTGCTACTACTACTACTATCATGGCTACTACCACTACTACTATCATGGCTACTACCACTGCTACTATGATAACTACTATCATGGCTACTACCACTGCTACTGTGATAACTACTATCATAACTATTATGGTAATTAATTTATTAATTGTTGGATGACCTAATAAGTGAAAAGAATATCTTGGGTCAAGTTGGCTGTGAGTGAATCTGGAGGATCAATGATAACACGTGTGAGACATGCCCAAACTATTGTCAGCGAATCCGATCAACTCTGTGAACACGTGCGATTTGTGTGAAGACATTGTGAGTGAATCCATTATGTTTCACATAGTGTGAGGACATTGTGAGTGAATCCAATATGGAGCGAATTTGATTAATTATGTGTGATGCATACGGTAGTGAGAATGATTTCCACTTGTCAGTATTATTTTTATGAGTGATTCCAAAGTAATGGTGATCTAACACTGTGGACTATGTTGATGTATGATTTGGCCCATTGTACATATGTTGGGCAAGGTTTATTTTTGATGAGATACTTTAAAAGCATTGGACTATGGTTCAATTTTGTAAAAGCCCAATTTTGGAAAAGCTATGCTATTTATGGCTCTAAGGGCTAAATTTATGATAATATGATTTAAATACCACATGCGGGAGTGGAGCCACACACGTTGGGAGGGGGGATTGCACCCAATCTTGTGTTCTTTGATTTTTATGCTCTTGAATTATGCTATGGTGTTTATGGTTTATTTTCTTCTATTATTCAATTTGTGGAATAATCAAATCTCCATGTACCTTGGTCTTGTAACAATAACTACTACCAATACTACCACTATGATAACTACTACTACTACTACTACTACTACTACTACCTTGGTCTTGTAACAATAACTACTACTACTACCTTGGTCTTGTAACAATAACTACTACCGATACTACCACTATGATAACTACTACTACTACTCCTCCTCCTCCTCCTCCTCCTCCTCCTCCTCCTACTACTACTACTACTACTACTACTGCTACTACTACTCCTCCTCCTCCTCCTCCTCCTCCTACTACTACTACTACTACTACTACTACTACTACTACTACTACTCCTCCTCCTCCTCCTCCTCCTCCTCCTACTACTACTACTACTACTACTACTACTACTACTACTACTACTACTACTATGATAACTACTACTATGATAACTACTACTACTACTACTACTACTATGATAACTACTACTATGATAACTATTATCATAACTACTACCATCACAACTACTACTTCCATCATGACTACTACTACTACTACTACTACTACTACTACTACTACTACTACTACTACTACTACTACTACTACCACCACCACCACCATCACAACTACTACTACCATCATGCCTACTACTAGTACAACAATAACAACAACCACAATGACTGCTACTACCATCATGACTACTATTACTACTACTAGTACTACCACCACCACCACCTAACAACTATTACCTACAATGACCTACAACAATAACAACAACAACTACCACTACCACTACCACTACCACTACCACTACCACTACCATTACTACTACTACTATTACTACTACTACTACTACTACCACCACAACCACCACCACTTACAACTAATACTATCACTATAACTACTAATACTACTACTATGATAATTAGAACAACAATAACAACAACCACAACGATTGCTACTACCATCATGACTACTATTACTACTACTAGTACTACCACCGCCACCACCTAACACAACTACTACTACCATGACTACCACCACCACCACCACCATAACAACTACTACTACTATGACTACAACTACCAATACTACTACTATGATAATTACTACAACAATAACAACAACCACAACTGCTACCATCATGACTACTACTACTGCTGCTACTGCTACTACCACCACCATAACAACTATTGCTACCATGATTACAACTACAAATAATACCACTATAACTACCAATACTACTACCACCACCACCACCACCACCACCACCACCATCATAACAACTACTACTACCATGACTACAACTACCAATACTACAACTATGATAATTACTACAACAATAACAACAACCATAACTGCTACCATCATGACTACTACTACCACCACCACCACCACCACCACCACCACAACAACAACAACAACAACAACAACAACCACCACCACCACCACCACCACCACTACTACCACCACCACCACCACCACCACCACCCCCACCCCCACCATAACAACTACTATTACCATGACTACAACTACCAATACTGCTACTATGATAATTATCGTAAACAAATACCAATACTACTACTATGATAATTGCTACAACAATAACAACAACCACAACTGCTACCATCATGACTTCTTCTTCTTCTTCTACTACTAGTACTACCACCACCACTATAACAACAACTACTACTACCATGACTACAACCACCACACTATAACAACATTTACTAATACCATGACTATAGCCACCATAACAACAACTACTACTACCATGACTATAACTACTATTACCATAACAACAAACAACTGCTACCACCATAACAATAGCTACCATGACTACTTCTACTATAACAATAACTACTACTATCATGACTAGTATCACCATAACAACAACAATAACAACAAGTACAACTACTACCACTACTATAACTACTACCACTACTATAACAACTACCACTACTACTATAACAACAACTACTACTAAACAACAACTACTACTAACCACTACTAGCAACTACTACTAAACAACAACAACAACTACTAGCAACTACTACTAAACAACAACAACCACTACTAGCAACTACTACTAAACAACAACAACAACTACTACCACTACTACTATAATAACAACAACTACCACCACCACTACTATAATAACAACAATAGCAATAACAACTATTGCTACCACTACTATCACTACTACTACTATTACTACTACTACTACTATCATGATTACTACTACTATAACAACAACAACAACAACTACTACTACTACTACTACTATAAGAACAACCAATACTTCTACTATGACTACTATAACAATGCCAAAAACTACTAGTATAATAACAACTACCACTACCACTACCACTACAACAATAACTACTACCATGACTACTAACTACCACCACCACTACTACTACCATGACTACTACCACCATAACAATAACTACCACTACCACTACTACTATCACGACTACTCTCCTACTACCATACAACGACAATAACTACCACCACCACCACCACCACCACCACTACTATGACTACTACCACCACCATCACTATTACCGTCATCCCTACACTACTACTATGATACTACCCCAGTACTACTACTATGACTACTACCCCTACACTACTACTATGACTACTACCCCAGTACTACTACTATGACTACTACCCCACTACTACTACTATAACAATAACAACTACTACTACCATGACTAATACCACTTCTAATACTATGACTACTACACACATTACTAGGATGACCACGTACACTAGTACCACTTCTTCTTCTTCTTCTCGTGTAGTATATCAAAGTTTTACTTGATGCAACAACTATTACCATGACTACTACCACTACCACTACTACTACTATGAATACTACAAACATGACTAGGATGACCATGTACACTAGTACCACTACTACTACTTCTTCTTCTTGTGTACTATTGTATCATATCAAACTTTTACTTGATGCAACTTGAAAAACATAAGTGTTGCATCCTCAACGGTAGGTTTGCACCCCTAGAGAGTTCAAACATGACCTTTTTGAAAGCATGGATTGATGCATGTACATGTTTTCCTATGAAAACTAAGACTTAAGTTTTCCTTTAGCAAAGCCATGTTAATTCTTGAAGTCCCTTTTTTGGGAGATTTTTAGCCTAGTAAAAGAATATTAGGTGTAGAAATTCCAGAAATAATTATCATTCACGTGCAGCAACCACAATTGTCAACCTTAGATTAGAAATGACCGTTAGTTCTTCCTAATCATTTTATGAAAAAATGGTAAAGCTCCACTAGATTTAGGACTCATCCATCTTAAACTATTTTTCATTACTTAAGCTTGACAAATCAAGTGAATAAAAAAGGATATGGTCCATAAGATAGTTAAGTTAATAATAAATTGATATAATCACTAGTTAGCTTATTGTGTCTATCTTTATTAAGTTAATAATCATGCATTGAAAGAAAGTAGTACAGACTAATGTGATGCTATTATTGAAGTGTAGTAATAAAAAAGGATATGGTCCATAAGATAGTTAAGTTAATAATAAATTGATATAATCACTAGTTAGCTTATTGTGTCTATCTTTATTAAGTTAATAATCATGCATTGAAAGAAAGTAGTACAGACTAATGTGATGCTATTATTGAAGTGTAGTATTCATGTTACTTATTATTTGCACGAGGATAGAGGATGGAGAAAGGAAGGTGTCTCTACTTTTGTGGTAGCCCTTAAAAAGTTCAATAATGGTCACTCAAGCATCACCCATATCTAAAGGCCTTTGTATATTTCAAAAATAGTTCATCAATATTAGTCTATACATGAACCTTATAATTATAAGAATAGTACAGTGGAAAGATAGATAGCAAAACAAAGTGCAATAGATAGAGAATGGAGAGAATTTAAAATTCTTAGATAATTATAATCTGATGGTGTTGTCCACCTGTGCACTCTCAAGTAGAGCCTAGATCGTGATCTAGACAAACTTTAGATGGAGTATGTCCTAAGTGTAGAGGGTGTGGATACTCACAAGCTTTGGATGCCTTAACTTGTGATAACTATGTCCATATATAGTGTTGCAGGTGATGTGGTAGGCACGTATACAACACAGGTGGTTATGTGGTACAGACACAATCACATCACTACCTTCAATGACGCGGCCAATCGATCACCACCCCACTAATAATGAATCATACCATGGGGGGGGGATCGGGCCCCTCCGGGAACCCCCAGCCGCCGCTAGGGCTCTGCCCTGGGCCCCAAAGCTAACACTCAAATCCTTGACCATCTCCTAACCATCAATGGTCACAATAAAAACCCCATCGGTGTCTAAGCTGGGGTTCCCACCAAAGACATGCACCAATGGCTTCTCCTTATAATGGGGGTCTTTATAAATGTGCACCAAACACCGATGTGAGATAGATGATGAGAGACGAGCATTGAGTGTATACTAACAATAATATCTCTCATGTAGAAATAAACTTCCTAGTGAGGTTGGTCTTTGATTATGTAAGATAGTGGCCTAATTTTAGTGTCTTTAGTGGCATTTAGAGCTACTTACAAAGTTTTTTTGTAATTGAACTATTTAAGAATATCTAAATGTTTGACCTACACCCCATATCAAAATAATTAAATTTTTTAATATAGAAAAATGTAATTACTATATATTACCTAACAAGCTCACATATTCATGGTTACCCACACATATATGTGTCATTTGTTAACCATACATGTATATGTGTATACTTATATGATGCATACATATGTATTGATGGATGCATGTATATGTGTTACGTGTATGTATACATGCATATGTATTAATGGATGCATGTATATGTGTATACGTGTATGGATGCATGCATATGTATTGATGGATGCATATATATGTATTTATGTGTCCATGGTTACTTATGTGTAGTTATATATATATTTATGCACTTATACATATGTGTAGTTATGTATATGGATATTTGATACCTATTATAAAGGTATGTATATAATTATTCGAATAGTTTTATATTCATACCTATTATAAAGTGAAGCCATCAATTAAATGAAAAAGGTGGTGTTGATGATGCTCTTAGAATAGTATGCATTTTATGGAGGATAACATATCTTTACAAACTAAGAAGTTGTGACATGCAACCCACCTTAGAAAACGTGTTTTTTATTGGCACCTTTTCATGCCCTTTTCATGTAACCCTACTTGATCCATTAACCCCCTATGATAGTGACTTCTCCAAGATTAAGAAGTCTCATTTACGTACTCGTAGTTCATTGAATACTCCTTCTTTCCTAGTTCATGGCATTGAATTCTTTATTTATCATTGAGGGCATTCTTTTTTCCCACGAGTGCATAAAACTTTAACACACACACACATATATATATATATATATATATATATATATATATATATATATATATATATATATATATATATATCTCAAGCTTTCCTCCTAGCCACGTCTACTTCTTTTAGTCATGAAGTGATCTATCATCTTCATGTTTATCAAAGTTGTTAGCATGGCCTACATCGGAGGCCATGAGGAATAGGAAAACAATAGAGAAACTTTTTTTATCTTGCCAAAAAAGTAGACTTTTAGCTAGGAAGAGAAGTGTTACAAAAATAAAATTTAGAAAAGATAGTCAAGGTCTCTCATAGAAATTTATAGAGCTCTCTCTCTCTCTCTCTCTCTCTCTCTCTCTTGTCAACATAAAGTAAGTATGAATTAAGAATTAATTTAAGTTGAACAAAGATAGTGTAAGAAAATGCCTACATAAAAATATTAAAAGACTACATAAAAGTAATGTATATGAATTTGTTTTCCACAAGATTATCAAGAGTGGTTTCAAACCCTCAAAAGTGAATTGACATGGAAAAAAAGGTCGACGTGACCTACATGTGCTGGTTTTAGGGATAATTATTTTGAACATGGACATAAAGGGTGACTTGACCTGCATGTGTTAGTTTTAGGATAATTATTTTGAACATGGACATAAAGGCTGATTTGACCTACATGTGCTAGTTTTAGGGATAGTTATTTTGAACATGGACATAAAGGCTGATTTGACCTACATGTGCTAGTTTTAGGGATAGTTATTTTGAACATACTTGTCTTATTTGTCATAAAGTTATCACCATAGTGCATAGATATATACATGATATAATACTTTAACAAACTGACTTGCGCCATATATACTTCTTATCAATTTGAAGTAATCATAACATTGTATATATGAGATTCATTTTCTAGGCAACCCAATCTAGCGTGTGTTATACGGATGCCCCATTGGTGGTTTCTCGAGAGATTTAATCATAATGCTTACCTTGGAAGTGTGTTTTGAAGTAAAGGGTGGTTTCCTTTTTTTGTTGATTATGCTATGATCATTAGTTTCTTCTTTCTCATATCCACCATAACTTTTTTCGTTATAAAAGCTGGCAAATCGGAGTCTTTTTCAGGTGACCATGCCCTATTCAACATGTTGCCAAGATAGATGTAGATATGCTCCCTGCCCACTATAGGCACATCATGGTTAGGCTGGAGTTCCACTTCTTCCTATTTTCATTTATAGAAAGCGGGTTAGCTATTTATTAGGGATGGAATATTGAATGACATCTCGACAAAAAGCAGTGACCTTTCAACTCTTATCTTATTATGGTCCCACAACTAGGTAACACCACCAAGATCTTTGGTAGGAGGAAAGACCTAGAGAGAAGTCAAAGGCCCCATACTACACCTACCTACTTGTTAGGAAACGAGAAGCACTTGGCAAATGTCAAATAGAAGGGAAGATGCCTATGCATTTGTCATGTCCTTTGAAATAGAATAATGAGAAGGCAAGTAAGTTTTACTGGACTAAACTAAAAAGCAAGCCATTTTCCTCTCTATAAACTCTAGGAGGGAATGGACTTAAGGAAATCATGAAGCACATTTCTCAAGGTCCCCCAAGAAAGGAAGAATTACATGAAATTTAAGAAAAAAGAAATCCTATACCATTTGAAGTAGTTGAATTGGCTCGTACATAAGAAAGAATAATATATTATTTGAAGTGACATTGACTTCCAAATTATCTTATTAAAAGCAATAAGCACATGAACATAAAAAGAAAATAAAGCAGACCTAAAAACACTTAAAAATGTAGGATACATTAGGAAAATAAGGTTTTCATCCTAGAAAGTTCAAACGCACCCTAGAGAGTTCAAACATGACCTTTGTCTGGGTTGATGTATGTACATGTTTTGTATGCAAATCAAGACTTAGGTTTTCTCTAAGCAAAGCCATGTTAATTTTTGAAGTCCATTATGCCCCCTCTTTGGGAGTTTTTTGGCTTAGTAAAAGAATACTAGTAGGAGTAGAAATTCCAAAAATATTTATCATTATTAAGAGTAGCAACCATAGTCATTCAAGCGCTAGCCTTAGATTAGAAATGATCCTTAGTTCCCCCTAATCACTTAGAAAATGTATTCCATCTTAGAAAATGTGTTTTTTATTAGCACCTTTTCATGTAACATTTGCTACCCACCCTACTGCTAGATCCATTAACCCCCTATAATAGCACGACTTCTTGAAGATTAAGAAGTCTCATTTATGTACTCCTTATCTCTTAGTACGCTAATCTTCGCTAAAGACTAGAGCGGGTTACTCATTCTTTTTTCCCATGAGTGCATAAAACTTTAGCGTCTTTCTCTCTCTCTCTCTCTCTCTCTCTCTCTCTCTCTCTCAAAATTGAAGGAAAAAATAATCTATATGCAGGAGCTTTTGTTTCACATTTTTGCATTATATATTCATAATAGTCAATACCTTATCCAAGGAAAAAGTAGCATAAATGTGGCTTTAAGTTTGCTTCACAAGAAAACCTCTACCACCTTTGATCCTCTACTATATAAAAGAAAAGAATCTAAAATGGTTAAAGTAAAGCATCAATTTTTGAATACTTGGGAATGCAAAAGTTATGTAGTAGTGTGTTAAAGATCTTACTCCTTGATTGTCAAATTTAACAAGTTATTTAGAGGCTAGTGATCTTTTGAATTAAAAAATATATATTAGAATCTTGAATTGTATGGTGAAGTTAAGGATAATTTATGAAGATTTTTTCATTTGTCTTTGAATATTTCTCCTTTTCATTAGAAGGTAGTGAAATTGTTGCTTACCTAGCTTGTTGTCTAAGCCTAAGATCATCCTTCGCTATCCAATTTTTCATTAGAAGGTAGTGAAATTGTTGCTTACCTAGCTTGTTGTCTAAGCCTAAGATCGTCCTTCACTATCCAATTTTTCTTATATTTTTGAACACCTCATAAGACACCACATGTTCTCTCCTCACATAGAGTGGCTCCATACTTTAGCAATCTAATAATATGATGCTACATAGCTTCTCTAGTAGACATAAACATGGCTCATTATAGCACATGTATAGACATGACTCATTAATAGCATAAAATTCCACATGCACTTTTATTAAAATTTTTTATGTGCATGCTACATGCTCTCATGTGATTTTAAGGTTCCTTTAATAATATAGGAATTTTTAAGAAAAATGATCCATATACAAAATAGGAACCATTAGTCTAATTATGCACTAGAATCTATTATAAAATATAGAGAAACTTTTTAAACTAGGTTGAAAAGCCTAAACACTATGGAATCACAATATGTACATCTTGATGAGAATATGCAGCTAAAGATTGAGATGAATGTTTGAATACCTTTACTCATTCCTCTTAGAAGATCAAAAGATTCTTAATTCAAGTGACATCATTTATTTGTAGCTAAACTAGGTTGAAAAGCCTAGACATTGTGGAATCACAATATGTATATGCATATCTTGATGAGAATATGCAGCTAAAGATTGAGATGAATGTTTGATGTCATCTTAAAAGAAAAAAAGATTCTCAATTCGAGTACTGCTATTTATTTGCAGCTAACCTAGGTTGAAAAGCCTAGACACTATGTAGTCACAATATGTACATCTTAATGAGAATATGCAGCTGGTTCATTTTTATGTGAATAGACACTAGGTTGAAAAGCCTAGACACTATGGAATCACAATATGTACATCTTGATGAGAATATGCAGCTGGTTCATTTTTATGTGTCAAAAGTGGTGTTTAAAATGCCCAAAATAAAAAAATAGCATCTTAAATATTCAACTTTTAAAAATCATAAGAAATTAGATTAGACCACTTTAACACTTTAATTTAAGAACACAAAGAAACAAGTTATAAAAATAGCATAGAACAAGCACACCAAGGGGTAGCCGATGGACACTTTTCAATAGTATTATTGCAAGAAAAATACTCCAATCAAGGTATTCGTGGCCCAAACTCTTCAAAGATTGTGCACTATTTGTTAGAGGATGTGACGAGTGCCAACGATGTGCTAAACCACAAAAGAAGGACATGATGCTCTTGCACCCTATTAAAGTTCTAGAACACTATGAAATGGGGCATTGATTTTTTGGAACCCATATGTCTGGCTGCATGTAGCACCCAAGCAAGGTACATTTTAATAGCTATGGATTATATCATGAAATGGGACAAAGCAAGAGCTTCAAGAAAAGTGGATGCTATGGCTATGGCTAAGTTTGTTTTTGAGAATATCATTACCCGCTTTGGTTGTTCTTTAGAGCTGGTGAGTGACCAAGGGAAACATTTTATAAAATGATGTAATCTGACATCTCACCACAATGTTCATGATCTCACACTGCAAGTCCACTCCATACTACCCGCAAATAAGCAAATGGTCAAGCTGAGAGCACCAACAAAGTCCTCATTTCCATATTAACAAAAACTGTTGAAGCTCAACACGAAAATTGGGAATTTAAGCTTACAATAGCTTTATGGGCTTACTGAACCTTTTACAAAGTTGCAATTGGTTGCACACCATTTAAGGTGGTATACAAAATTCCCTTGGAATTCATGATAAGGGTAGCAGTGAGATTAAGAGACTTGAGGGTAACATGTTGGCCGATCGGCCGTTCATTCTTGAACAACTAGAGGAAGAAAGACAAATTGCTATACAGATCATGTTAACCGAAAAGGATAGAAGAAAAAAGTGGTTTGATAATAATCTTAAGGATAATGAAATCAATGAGGGAGACCTTGTATTTATGTATGGAGTCCACAAATGGAAAAAAAAACTAAAGTATACTGAAAAAGGACCATTTCGAGTTTGTGAAATAACACCTCAAGGTAGCATGCATGTTGAAACCCTTGAAAGGGTTGAAACTATAGGCTTCCTTAATGGTAGTAAATTGAAAAACTATCATGATCCTCTTATTGAGGAGGCATTATGGGTTACACATGATAAAAATGCAACCAAGGAAAAAGAAAAATTAAAGAAAGCTCAAGCTCGACAAGAAGCTAAAGAAAGGTAAATCTGACAATAGTAAATGATGAGAAGCTATCCTTGAATCTGCATAAGCCTTTGTGGGAGAAGCTAAAGGAGACACAAAGGAGCACATAGAACCCCTATGAACATCCATTCAATTGCCTAGCCCTTATGGTAAAGTTCTTTACAATGCACTGCTTAATACGGGAGCTAGTCACAATTTAATTTCCTTCAATGAATGGAACTAGTTGGGAAAATCCCAACTCATAGACACCTCTTTCAAAGGTGAAAGGTAGCATGGTAGGAATACCAAGGTTCTTGGGCTACTACAAATACAAAACATATTTTGATAGTAACAAGCACCTTATGGAGACTTCCTGGTTATGCCAGCACGAAAATTACTTGAATCGAGATTCGATAATACTTAGTCACACATGGATGAAGACTGGTGGATGTATGACTGATTGGTTAACGGGGCATGTCTCTGTCACAGTAAAGCGACGATTGAACATTCTACTCATAACCCCGTGCCGCCTCTCAATCGAGAGTTTCCAACAAGGAGGAAGCCTCAACATCCATAAAATCTAAGGAAATCCCCTCCACTTCATCGTCTATTGTTCAAGGAACTCTCGATTTCTTTTACCTCCTCACGCCAAATACCTCCATATCAGAAGGAGGTATTTGGCCTCACTGCCCGTAGGTTACAAATTCCCAAGTCTTCTCACAAAAGCTTCAATAGCTCAAATTCCAACAAAGGGAAGACTATTGTAAGGGAACCTTCACCACCAACACTCAAACAAGTCTGGTTTTCCCAAACATAAACCCTATCACACGAGATAAGGTGATTGATGATGAAGCTTCTGCATAATAAAATGTTACAAAACCATTGTTGGCTATCCAAGGCCTAACCCCATTAGTTTCCTAGAGTGACCCACTATGCTTAATGTCATATTATTTGCCTTACAAACCTTCCAACAATGATATTCAATCAGAGAAATCCTCATACTTGTCCACATCCTCTTTTGTGCCTTTATTGCAAGATTCGGTGAGGATCATGCTTAATGTCATCTTCTTGGCTTTATAAACCCTCCAAATGATATTTATTTCACTTGTCACCACACTTGAAGCATAAACCTTTGCTATTCAAGTCGGTGTTACAATCTTCACATATAACTTTGCTCTTGTTGGCTCGCATAGCATTAACTTGCTTCACATCAACATTTGAAGGTCTAGGAAGAGATGTACCAATGTAGGAGGCCCGGAATGAGGTGCAACACCACTTGAAGGTTTAAACATGGATGGAATCTTTGAATACACCCATTGCCCCCACCACCAATCCTGCTGTGCTCCAATGGAAGCTCGACCCTCCTCACCACTCAATCTTACGCACTCACTCTCTCACACACATGCAAGCAAGCACATAGAAGAGCTCAAACAAGAAAAAGGCAAGCAAGTAATAGTATAGGGGAAAGTAGAGAAGAAGAGCACTCTATTAAGTTGTGCATAAAAGAATAAGTAGTGAAAGTTACATTTTTCGTCTTCTATGTGCCTCCTAGGGTTTACACTCTTGGGCGGCCAAAGTCAAAAATTAGGTCCCAAGGCTCATTCAACCACTCTAGCTTGTGCAAATACCTATTTCATAAATAGTACTCTCTACCTAAAATCCCATGGTGCGCCTTTCATAGACAACTAGCGAGCATACACATAAAATATACAATACATGGCTTTTAAGTTAATTCTGACCATTTCGGCACTTGTGGCGGCCCAAAGGAGGTAAAAATGATACAATGGGCTGGCATCGATGCCATAGAGGTATTGTCTAAATCAGCTGGCAGTTAAGAATAAGTATCCTATCCCAAGAATTGATGAACTTCTGGGACATGCTAAATGGAGCCCAGATCTTCCCAAAGATAGATCTCAAATCCGGGTATTACCAAATTAAGATCAATGATCAAGATATACCGAAAATAGCCATTAATACTCGCTATGGGCATTATGAATTTAGTGTCATGCCGTTTGGATTAACTAATGCCCCAGCTACATTCAATCGCCTAATGCAGGACATCCTCAGAGAATACTTGGATGATTTTGTTCTAGTTTTCTTTGATGACATTCTGATTTACTCAAAGAATGTAGCTGACCATGAGACTCATGTCCGAAAAGTCCTTGAGATTCTAAGGAAGCACTAACTCTTTGCCAAAAAGAGCAAATGCACTTTCTTTGCCAACCACGTTGAATACTTGGGCTTTGTGGTATCCAAAGATAGAATTTCTCCAGATTCCGTAAAAGCCCAAGCAGTCATAGATTGGCCTGAACCAAAGACAGTGAAAGAAGTCAGAGGATTCTTGGGATTGACTGGTTGGTATAGAATTTTTATACCAAAGTATGCTCTTATAGCTTCCCCCTTGACTAATCATCTCAAAAAGAATATCCCGTTTCAATGATCTGCCAAGTGCCAGAGTGCTTTTGATAAGCTAAAGACCGCCTTGGTAACCAATCCGGTTCTGAAGCTGCCAGATTTCTCTCTACCCTTTGAGGTAGTAACTGATGCCAGTGGTTTTGCCTTGGGAGGTGCACTTATGCAGGAAGGTCATGCAGTGGCTTGTGAATCCCGAAAACTCAGAACGCATGAGAGGAAATATGCTATCCATGACCTAGAACTACTTTCAGTAGTATACGCCCTGAAGTTGTGGAGACATTACCTACTGGGACAAAGGTTCACTTTGATGATAGATCATCAAAGCTTAAAGTGGATCTTCACTTTGAAGGATCTCAACATGCGCCAAAGAAGGTGGATGCTGACCCTGCAAGAATTTGATTTTGAAATCAAGTACCGCACAGGCAAAGAAAATGTGGTAGTAGACGCCCTCAACAGAAAGGCCTCCTTGCTTGCAATTATTGTAGTATCAAATCCTTTGATTATTGAATCAAGAGAGAAGATCATGTAGGATAGATTCTTTGGCCCTATTGCTAACCTACTTATGCAGGAAAGAAAAACTCCACAGGAGTTGAACAGAGTTCAAGAGTACAGCCTGGATGATGGCATTATGTATTATAATCGCAGGCTATGCATTCCCTATGATGAGAGAACCAAGGATCAAATTCTGAATGATGCCCATGACAGCCTTATAGCAAGACATCCAGGTTTCATCAAAACCTACATGTCTGTAAAGAAAAGCTTCTTTTGGCCTGGACTGAAAAAGGATGTACTGAATCATGTACGTCAATGTCTAACGTGCCAGAAAGTCAAAGCTGAAAGAATAAAAATGCTTGGGAAGTTACATCCATTGGACATCCCCTAGATGAAGTGGGAATGTATCAATATGGATTTTATTACTCGATTACCTTCAGTGCAATCAGGTTACAACTCCATTGTCGTGGTAGTTGACAGACTAAACCAAAGTTGCCCATCTGATCCCAGTAAAAGAAACCTACACTGCAATGGATGTGGCCAGAGTGTTCCTCAAAGAAATCTTCAGATTGCATGGCCTACCCAGGAGAATAGTAAGTGATCGAGATCCCAAATTTACTTCAAGGTTCTGGACTACATTTTTCAAAGCAGTGGGAACTTTCTTGGATCTCAGCACAACTTATCACCCTGAGACCGATGGTCAAACTGAAAGGGTAAACCAAGTAATCGAAGCTATACTTCGGTCATGCTGTGGTAGGGAACCCAAGAAGTGGCTAAGCTATCTGCACCTAGTCGAGTTCGCCTACAATGCTTCTCACACTGAAGTATCGGGATGAGCCCTTTATGGAGCAGCAGATGCAATCAATTCATAAAGATATTAAAGCTGCCTAGGATCGACAAAAGCAGTATGCAAATAAGAAGAGGACAGACAGAAAGGTTGAAGAAGCAGATTTGGTCTTTATTAGAGTACGGCCCAAAAGAAGTTCTCTATCTCTTGGGAAGTACAAGAAGTTATCCCCCATATATTATGGGCCATATTTGATTACTAAGAAAGTAGGTGACTTAGCCTACGAGCTTCTTCTGCCTCATCTCTAAGTTTATAATGTATTTCATGTAAGCCTTCTAAAGAAATATGTGCCAAGCCCAAATCATGTACTTGATGAAGAAATCCTAAGCTCTTCAACCCAAAGACATATGGAACTCCAACCTGAAGAAATTCTTGATGTTCGAGAAAAGATTCTCAGGAACAGAATTCTCAGAGAGTTATTGGTAAAATGGAAGTTCTATCCTTTTGAAGATGCCACCTGGGAGAATGAAGCCGATCTGTTACCCCCAGTTTGCGAGATGAGGGCATCTCGCATTTTTCAAGTGGGAGAGAATGTAAGATTCCTCCCCAGCCTCTCAAGATGTCCAGCATCTTCCCTTGTAATCAAATCCCTCTTCAGAAATATAAAAGATCTTATTTTTACCAGTTTTGGCCTAGAGAGAGAAAATCTTCTAGAGAGTGGTAATTCAGTTTTTAAATATTTTTGGATAGGAAAATACCTCATCTTATTAAAATAAGTTCCCATGAAACAAAAGTTCAAAAAGATTTTCAGAATGTGCATTAGAAATTAAGTATAATCTGTTCAAGAGGCATTATCCTGGGGGTCAAGATTTTTTCAAAATTTTAAATTAAGGTTCCTATGGACCAATAAGATTCATCCAAATGTAGGGAGGAGATAAATAGAAGAATAAAAGGAAAATCCCCCAAAAATGAGTAAATACTCACATAAGATGAAGAGTTGACTAAGGACAAGGTTAATAGTTAAAAAAGAGAGATTGAAGAAGTAATGAAGCATTTTTGACACCTCAGTATGGGGGAATTCCCCTCATGAACGAGGTGCCTATTTCACATGCTTAAATGAGTTTTAAACTCCCAAATAATGAGATATTTATATCTCTCCTCTCTCCTGTTTCAACTAAATCCAAAAAGTGAGCAAAATTGACCCAAAAATGGTCAAAAATTGACCAAACTGGTCTGGAAAATTCTAGAATCAGTTGGCTTGGTTAGAAGCTCACTTTTTCCTATAAATAGAAGCCTTCCCCTTTGTTGAAACTCAATAGTGTTTTGCACTATCACCCTGCCTCTCCCAAGTGCCAAAAACTATGAATTTTACTCATAATTCATTAGTTTTTGACCTTCCCTCTTCTAAAAGATTGGTGGCCACTCTTGTTAAAAAAAATTTATGCAAAAAAGAAAAATGAATAAAAAATAAAAATGTAAAAACTACAAATTGCCTTACCCACAAGTGTTAATTGCATTGCTCATCTAAAAGGGAGAACCCATAAGCTTCATCCAGTATTTTGAAAGCCCCTTACCACCCTTAAAGCTAGAGATTGAAATACCACACAAGTAATAAAGAGCGCTCTTAGCCAATAAGTACTGATGGAGCAAAGGTGGAAGGGTTGGTTACAAAAAACCTACAATGTCAGCCCGTAAAGTCAAGGTATGATAGGAAACAGGAAGGGGGGACTTATGCTAATATCATCACTTTTACACCCATGTTTCACTCCCCAATAAATTTCATGTCCATATCCGGAGAGAGCCTATCAGAAAAAGCTAACCCATAACGATATAGCTTGCACCAACATGTACAACAACTAAAAATATGGCACCAACATATACAACAATATGGCACCTATACACATACTAAAAATATGACATAATAAAATTTTAAAAAGATGATGAGAAAGAGCACATATCAAAATAAGAGAATGAAAGTACAACTCTGCTATTACTACACGCCGTGAGATTGGTAGTACGAGTGACCCTATCCTAGACCCTAATTGTTTGAATTGGTATTACGAGATTGGTAGTACAAGTGACCCTATCCTAGACCCTAATTGTTTGAATTGGTATTATTAACGGCAGCTAAGTATTCCTCCTTTCCAAACCCACTCATGATATTTTTATGCACCACTAGGGGAGCGATGTTGTGGAGCCACCTTTGTGGACGTGTTCTACCTACAATTTCATTCCCTTGCACCATTTCTTGGCTATGAGCATCGCATGTTATCAACATCCTACTTATGGACTCTTGCAGTCCATGGTAGGAGAGACCCCACAACGACATGATGACATAAGTGTACTTTACCCAATGGGAGTACCCTATCAAGTAAGGAATGCATAGGAAGAGCTTATAGAGCAAGGGAGAGAAGGACAAGCGCTTACACAATTAAACTATCATTCTATGAAATAATGTTAGTAGCGACTCCTTCTCCTTCTGGAGGAGCATAATAGATCATTTCCTTTGACAGCTTAGCGATAGCCACTTAGCTCAACTTCCTATAGCACCCATGTGATATCACAGTGAGGATGCACTTAGCTCGTTGTCTTGTACACCAGATGAGGCATATATATTAGAATCAAACCATGAGGATGATGAACTTATTGACACTGAGTATGACACCAAAGTATGAGTTATGGGGCTATCTGATGACGGCTTGTTGTTGAAGATTTTTTAAGGTTCATAGGAAGCACAAGGAAAGCTCTATTACAAATACAATTTAATAAGACTGACTTCCCAACCATAGAACTAAGCAGGTGTATTCTAAACCTATCCTCAAATAATTCTATTGCTTTCAATTTTAATCTTTTTTATAATTCTCCATTCATGTTTTTTTGAGTACTTGCTTGCATCCTATGTGATTGGTCAATCATTTTTCTAGTTATTACTTGGATCACCATTAAGAATTTGGTCCTGGTTTAATCCTTACTTGGATGGACCTTAAAGTATGCCAAAGGATTATGCCAAGTACTCCACCTTCCTGAGTGTGCTCTCTTAGTTAGAATAGAGCCTTCAAGTGAATTATGAAAGTGAAAGTATTTTGAACAAAAAACAAACCAAAAAAAGAAAAAGAAAGGCCAAAGAAGATAACCATCACCATCATGTGTGATTAAAGGTAGGACTTTTGGCTCTTAGTGATAGAGCCTGGGGACCGTAGCCTTGATCTTCATGGGATGGGACCTTGTGCTACAAATATACCAATAAAGTGCTAAAAAAACATCAATGTTGAGATACTTAGTGGTTCTTAGATACTCTTGTACAGGGTCTCTAAGCCATTGCTTGGGTCTCTGCAGGGTGGTGCCCCACTCTTACATTTTTATTTTAGAAGTAAAAGTCATAATTTCTTATTTTTAAAAAAGGATACAAAGTGAAAGCTTGTAATAAATCACTATTAGAAGTTTCATTTATGAGGCTAGAGATGGTTTCACAAAAGTGATGGTGTATAGAGACTAGGGTCATAACCCAAGGCATGTTCTTTGCTCCATCTTGGTTTAGATCGAATTTGGACCAAACTTAATATTACCCTTGTCTTAACTAGAAAAGTTTGACCAGTATCACAACAAAATTTTCTCAATGCTTGATTAAGTGTTTGCATTGTGCTGCTTAAATTTCAATTATTTTCCATAGGAACACCTTACTAGTTATACCATGTTGCCTTGTAGACCTTACAAGCCCTCTGACATTTTCAACACCAACATGTCTCCAACATATAACCTTGATGCATCTTTATCAAAATATTTTGAAGATGGATCTACATCAAGAAGAGGGGTATTTAACACTTTCCAAATACCTCTATGGCATCGATGCCAGCCCATTGTATCATTTTTACCTCCTTTGGGCCGCCACAAGTGCCGAAATGGTCAGAATTCACTTGAAAGCCATGTATTGTATATTTTATGTGTATGCTCGCTGGTTGTCTATGAAAGGCGCACCATGGGATTTTAGGTAGAGAGTACTATTTATGAAATAGGTATTTGCACAAGCTAGAGTGGTTGAATGAGCCTTGGGACCTAATTTTTGACTTTGGCCGCCCAAGAGTGTAAACCCTAGGAGGCACATAGAAGACGAAAAATGTAACTTTCACTACTTATTCTTTTATGCACAACTTAATAGAGTGCTCTTCTTCTCTACTTTCCTCTATACTATTACTTGCTTGCCTTTTTCTTGTTTGAGCTCTTCTATGTGATTGCTTGCATGTGTGTGAGAGAGTGAGTGCGTAAGATTGAGTGGTGAGGAGGGTCGAGCTTCCATTGGAGCACAACAGGATTCGTGGTGGGGGCGATGGGTGTATTCAAAGATTCCATCCATGTTTAAACCTTCAAGTGGTGTTGCACCTCATTCCGGGCCTCCTACATTGGTACATCTCTTCCTAGACCTTCAAATGTTGATGTGAAGCAAGTTAATGCTATGCGAGCCAACAAGAGCAAAGTTATATGTGAAGATTGTAACACCGACTTGAATAGCAAAGGTTTATGCTTCAAGTGTGGTGACAAGTGAAATAAATATCATTTGGAGGGTTTATAAAGCCAAGAAGATGACATTAAGCATGATCCTCACCGAATCTTGCAATAAAGGCACAAAAGGGGATGTGGACAAGTATGAGGATTTCTTTGATTGAATATCATTGTTGGAAGGTTTGTAAGGCAAATAATATGACATTAAGCATAGTGGGTCACTCTAGGAAACTAATGGGGTTAGGGCTTGGATAACCAACAATGGTTTTGTAACATTTTATTATGCAGAAGCTTCATCATCAATCACCTTATCTCGTGTGATAGGGTTTATGTTTGGGAAAACCAGACTTGTTTGAGTGTTGGTGGTGAAGGTTCCCTTACAATAGTCTTCCCTTTGTTGGAATTTGATCTATTGAAGCTTTTGTGAGGAGACTTGGGAATTTGTAACCTACGGGCAGTGAGGCTAGTGTATACATTTATGTTTTGGTATCCAAATACAATGGTTATCTTGGTAGTGGTAGTGGTAGCCTTGAGATTTTGGTATCCAAATACAATGGTTATCTTGGTAGTGGTAGCCTTGAGATTTTGATAAGCATTTGAGTATCCATTCTGGGGTAACCTGTAATTTGGATTTTCTATACCGATTATTATGTTGAGGCCTTCTTTGTTTGGTTAGTTGAGGTGGTATAAATGGAGAATACCTGGGAACCCATTTCAAGGTAGATTTGCGTTGCCATTTTTTATCCCGTCATATATGTTCGTCCTTCTGATATGGAGGTATTTGGCGTGAGGAGGTAAAAGAAATCGAGAGTTCCTTGAACAATAGACGATGAAGTGGAGGGGATTTCCTTAGATTTTATGGATGTTGAGGGTTCCTCCTTGTGTGAAACTCTCGATTGAGAGGCGGCACGGGGTTATGGGTAGAATGTTCAATCGTGGCTTCACTGTGACAGAGACATGCCCCGTTAACCAATCAGTCATACATCCACCACCCAGTCTTCATCCATGTGTGACTAAGTATTATCGAATCTCGATTCAAGTAATTTTCGTGCTGGCATAACCAGGAAGTCTCCATAAGGTGCTTGTTACTATCAAAATATGTTTTGTATTTGTAGTAGCCCAAGAACCTTGGTATTCCTACCATGCTACCTTTCACCTTTGAAAGAGGTGTCTACGAGTTGGGATTTTCCCAACTAGTTCCATTCATTGAAGGAAATTAAATTGTGACTAGCTCCCGTATTAAGCAGTGCATTGTAAAGAACTTTACCATAAGGGCTAGGCAATTGAATGGATGTTCATAGAGGTTCTATGTGCTCCTTTGTGTCTCCTTTTGCTTCTCCCACAAAGGCTTATGCAGATTCAAGGATAGCTTCTCATCATTTACTATTGTCAGATTTACCTTTCTTTAGCTTCTTGTCGAGCTTGAGCTTTCTTTAATTTTTCTTTTTCCTTGGTTGCATTTTTATCATGTGTAACCCATAATGCCTCCTCAATAAGAGGATCATGATAGTTTTTCAATTTACTACCATTAAGGAAGCTTATAGTTTCAACCCTTTCAAGGGTTTCAACATGCATGGTACCTTGAGGTGTTATTTCACAAACTCGAAATGGTCCTTTTTCAGTATACTTTAGTTTTTTTTTCCATTTGTGGACTCCATACATAAATACAAGGTCTCCCTCATTGATTTCATTATCCTTAAGATTATTATCAAACCACTTTTTTCTTCTATCCTTTTCGGTTAACATGATCTGTATAGCAATTTGTCTTTCTTCCTCTAGTTGTTCAAGAATGAACGGCCGATCGGCCAACATGTTACCCTCAAGTCTCTTAATCTCACTGCTACCCTTATCATGAATTCCAAGGGAATTTTGTATACCACCTTAAATGGTGTGCAACCAATTGCAACTTTGTAAAAGGTTCAGTAAGCCCATAAAGCTATTGTAAGCTTAAATTCCCAATTTTCGTGTTGAGCTTCAACAGTTTTTGTTAATATGGAAATGAGGACTTTGTTGGTGCTCTCAGCTTGACCATTTGCTTATTTGCGGGTAGTATGGAGTGGACTTGCAGTGTGAGATCATGAACATTGTGGTGAGATGTCAGATTACATCATTTATAAAATGTTTCCCTTGGTCACTCACCAGCTCTAAAGAACAACCAAAGCGGGTAATGATATTCTCAAAAACAAACTTAGCCATAGCCACAGCATCCACTTTTCTTGAAGCTCTTGCTTTGTCCCATTTCATGATATAATCCATAGCTATTAAAATGTACCTTGCTTGGGTGCTACATGCAGCCAGACATATGGGTTCCAAAAAATCAATGCCCCATTTCATAGTGTTCTAGAACTTTAATAGGGTGCAAGAGCATCATGTCCTTCTTTTGTGGTTTAGCACATCGTTGGCACTCGTCACATCCTCTAACAAATAGTGCACAATCTTTGAAGATTTTGGGCCACGAATACCTTGATTGGAGTATTTTTCTTGCAATAATACTATTGAAAAGTGTCCATCTCGGCTACCCCTTGGTGTGCTTGTTCTATGCTATTTTTATAACTTGTTTCTTTGTGTTCTTAAATTAAAGTGTTAAAGTGGTCTAATCTAATTTCTTATGATTTTTAAAAGTTGAATATTTAAGATGCTATTTTTTTTATTTTGGGCATTTTAAACACCACTTTTGACACATAAAAATGAACCAGCTGCATATTCTCATCAAGATGTACATATTGTGATTCCATAGTGTCTAGGCTTTTCAACCTAGTGTCTATTCACATAAAAATGAACCAGCTGCATATTCTCATTAAGATGTACATATTGTGACTACATAGTGTCTAGGCTTTTCAACCTAGGTTAGCTGCAAATAAATAGCAGTACTCGAATTGAGAATCTTTTTTTCTTTTAAGATGACATCAAACATTCATCTCAATCTTTAGCTGCATATTCTCATCAAGATATACATATTGTGATTCCACAATGTCTAGGCTTTTCAACCTAGTTTAGCTACAAATAAATGATGTCACTTGAATTGAGAATCTTTTGATCTTCTAAGAGGAATGAGTAAAGGTATTCAAACATTCATCTCAATCTTTAGCTGCATATTCTCATCAAGATGTACATATTGTGATTCCATAGTGTTTAGGCTTTTCAACCTAGTTTAAAAAGTTTCTCTATATTTTATAATAGATTCTAGTGCATAATTAGACTAATGGTTCCTATTTTGTATATGGATCATTTTTCTTAAAAATTCCTATATTATTAAAGGAACCTTAAAATCACATGAGAGCATGTAGCATGCACATAAAATTTTTTGATAAAAGTTCATGTGGAATTTTATGCTATTAATGAGTCATGTCTATACATGTGCTATAATGAGCCATGTTTATGTCTACTAGAGAAGCTATGTAGCATCATCTTATTAGATTGCTAAAGTATGGAGCCACTCTATGTGAGGAGAGAACATGTGGTGTCTTATGAGGTGTTCAAAAATATAAGAAAAATTGGATAGCGAAGGACGATCTTAGGCTTAGACAACAAGCTAGGTAAGCAACAATTTACTACCTTCTAATGAAAAATTGGATAGCGAAGGATGATCTTAGGCTTAGACAACAAGCTAGGTAAGCAACAATTTCACTACCTTCTAATGAAAAGGAGAAATATTCAAAGATAAATGAAAAAATCTTCATAAATTATCCTTAACTTCACCATACAATTCAAGATTCTAATATATATTTTTTAATTCAAAAGATCACTAGCCTCTAAATAACTTGTTAAATTTGACAATCAAGGAGTAAGATCTTTAACACACTACTACATAACTTTTGCATTCCCAAGTATTCAAAAATTGATGCTTTACTTTAACCGTTTTAGATTCTTTTCTTTTATATAGTAGAGGATCAAAGGTGGTAGAGGTTTTCTTGTGAAGCAAACTTAAAGCCACATTTATGCTACTTTTTCCTTGGATAAGGTATTGACTATTATGAATATATAATGCAAAAATGTGAAACAAAAGCTCCTCCATATAGATTATTTTTTTCTTCAATTTTGAGAGAGAGAGAGAGAGAGAGAGAGAGAGAGAGAGAGAGAGAGAGAGAGAGAGAGAGAGAGAGAGAGAGAGAGAGAGAGACGCTAAAGTTTTATGCACTCATGGGAAAAAAGAATGAGTAACCCGCTCTAGTCTTTAGCGAAGATTAGCGTACTAGGAGATAAGGAGTACATAAATGAGACTTCTTAATCTTCAAGAAGTCGTGCTATTATAGGGGGTTAATGGATCTAGTAGTAGGGTGGGTAGCAAATGTTACATGAAAAGGTGCTAATAAAAAACACATTTTCTAAGATGGAATACATTTTCTAAGTGATTAGGGGGAACTAAGGATCATTTCTAATCTAAGGCTGGCGCTTGAATGACTATGGTTGCTACTCTTAATAATGATAAATATTTTTGGAATTTCTACACCTACTAGTATTCTTTTACTAAGCCAAAAAACTCCCAAAGAGGGGGCATAATGGACTTCAAAAATTAACATGGCTTTGCTTAGAGAAAACCTAAGTCTTGATTTTCATACAAAACATGTACATACATCAACCCAGACAAAGGTCATGTTTGAACTCTCTAGGGTGCGTTTGAACTTTCTAGGATGAAAACCTTATTTTCCTAATGTATCCTACATTTTTAAGTGTTTTTAGGTCTGCTTTATTTTCTTTTTATGTTCATGTGCTTATTGCTTTTAATAAGATAATTTGGAAGTCAATGTCACTTCAAATAATATATTATTCTTTCTTATGTACGAGCCAATTCAACTACTTCAAATGGTATAGTATTTCTTTTTTCTTAAATTTCATGTAATTCTTCCTTTCTTGGGGGACCTTGAGAAATGTGCTTCATGATTTCCTTAAGTCCATTCCCTCCTAGAGTTTACAGAGAGGAAAATGGCTTGCTTTTTAGTTTAGTCTAGTAAAACTTACTTGCCTTCTCATTATTCTATTTCAAAGGACATGACAAATGCATAGGCATCTTCCCTTCTATTTGACATTTGCCAAGTGCTTCTCGTTTCCTAACAAGTAGGTAGGTGTAGTATGGGGCCTTTGACTTCTCTCTAGGTCTTTCCTCCTACCAAAGATCTTGTTGGTGTTACCTAGTTGTAGAACCATAATAAGATAAGAGTTGAAAGGTCACTGCTTTTTGTCGAGATGTCATTCAATATTCCATCCCTAATAAATAGCTAACCTGCTTTTTATAAATGAAAATAGGAAGAAGTGGAACTCCAGCCTAACCATGATGTGCCTATAGTGGGCAGGGAGCATATCTGCATCTATCTTGGCAACATGTTGAATAGGGCATGGTCACCTGAAAAAGACTCCGATTTGCCAGCTTTTATAACGAAAAAAGTTATGGTGGATATGAGAAAGAAGAAACTAATGATCATAGCATAATCAACAAAAAAAGGAAACCACCCTTTACTTCAAAACACACTTCCAAGGTAAGCATTATGATTAAATCTCTCGAGAAACCACCAATGGGGCATCCGTATAACACACGCTAGATTGGGTTGCCTAGAAAATGAATCTCATATATACAATGTTATGATTACTTCAAATTGATAAGAAGTATATATGGTGCAAGTCAGTTTGTTAAAGTATTATATCATGTATATATCTATGCACTATGGTGATAACTTTATGACAAATAAGACAAGTATGTTCAAAATAACTATCCCTAAAACTAGCACATGTAGGTCAAATCAGCCTTTATGTCCATGTTCAAAATAACTATCCCTAAAACTAGCACATGTAGGTCAAATCAGCCTTTATGTCCATGTTCAAAATAATTATCCTAAAACTAACACATGTAGGTCAAGTTACCCTTTATGTCCATGTTCAAAATAATTATCCCTAAAACCAGCACATGCAGGTCACGTCGACCTTTTTTTCCATGTCAATTCACTTTTGAGGGTTTGAAACCACTCTTGATAAACTTGTGGAAAACAAATTCATATACATTACTTTTATGTAGTCTTTTAATATTTTTATGTAGGCATTTTCTTACACTATCTTTGTTCAACTTAAATTAATTCTTAATTCATACTTACTTCGTGTTGACAAGAGAGAGAGAGAGAGAGAGAGAGAGAGAGAGCTCTATAAATTTCTATGAGAGACCTTGACTATCTTTTTTAAATTTTATTTTTGTAACACTTCTCTTCCTAGCTAAAAGTCTACTTTTTTGGCAAGATAAAAAAAGTTTCTCTATTGTTTTCCTATTCCTCATGGCCTCCGATGTAGGCCATGCTAACAACTATGATAAACATGAAGATGATAGATCACTTCATGACTAAAAGAAGTAGACGTGGCTAGGAGGAAAGCTTGAGATATATATGTGTGTGTGTGTGTGTGTGTGTGTTAAAGTTTTATGCACTCGTGGGAAAAAAAATGCCCTCAATGATAAATAAAGAATTCAATGCCATGAACTAGGAAAGAAGGAGTAATCAATGAACTAGGAGTACGTAAATGAGACTTCTTAATCTTGGATTTTACTCATAATTCATTAGTTTTTGACCTTCCCTCTTCTAAAAGATTGGTGGCCACTCTTGTTAAAAAAAATTTATGCAAAAAAGAAAAATGAATAAAAAATAAAAATGTAAAAACTACAAATTGCCTTACCCACAAGTGTTAATTGCATTGCTCATCTAAAAGGGAGAACCCATAAGCTTCATCCGGTATTTTGAAAGCCCCTTACCACCCTTAAAGCTAGAGATTGAAATACCACATAAGTAATAAAGGGCGCTCTTAGCCAATAAGTACTGATGGAGCAAAGGTGGAAGGGTTGGTTACAAAAAACCTACAATGTCAGCCCGTAAAGTCAAGGTATGATAGGAAACAGGAAGGGGGGACTTATGCTAATATTATCACTTTTACACCCATGTTTCGCTCCCCAATAAATTTCATGTCCATATCCGGAGAGAGCCTATCAGAAAGAGCTAACCCATAACGATATAACTTGCACCAACATGTACAACAATATGCCACCTATACACATACTAAAAATATGACTAATAATAAAATTTTAAAAAGATGATGAGAAAGAGCACATATCAAAATAAGAGAATGAAAGTACAACTCTGCTATTACTACACGCTGTGAGATTGGTAGTACGAGTGACCCTATCCTAGACCCTAATTGTTTGAATTGGTATTACGAGATTGGTAGTACAAGTGACCCTATCCTAGACCCTAATTGTTTGAATTGGTATTATTAAAGGCAGCTAAGTATTCCTCCTTTCCAAACACACTCATGATATTTTTATGCACCACTAGGGGAGTGAGCAGCCACCTTTGTGGACGTGTTCTACCTACAATTTCATTCCCTTGCACCATTTCTTGGCTATGAGCATCGCATGTTATCAACATCCTACTTATGGACTCTTGCAGTCCATGGTAGGAGAGACCCCACAACGACATGATGACATAAGTGTACTTTACCTAATGGGAGTACCCTATCAAGTAAGGAATGCATAGGAAGGGCTTATAGAGCAAGGGAGAGAGGGACAAGTGCTTACGCATTTAAACTATCATTCTATGAAATAATGTTAGTAGCGACTCCTTGTCCCTTCTGGAGGAGCATGGTAGATCATTTCCTTTGACAGCTTAGCGATAGCCACTTAGCTCAACTTCCTATAGCACCCATGTGATATCACAGTGAGGATGCACTTAGCTCGTTGTCTTGTACACCAAATGAGGCATATATATTAGAATCAAACCATGAGGATGATGAACTTATTGACACTGAGTCTGACACCAAAGTATGAGTTATGGGGCTATCTGATGACGGCTTGTTGTTGAAGATTTTTTAAGGTTCATAGGAAGCATAAGGAAAGCTCTATTACAAATACAATTTAATAAGACTGACTTCCCAACCATAGAACTAACCAAGTGTATTCTAAACCTATCCTCAAATAATTCTATTGCTTTCAATTTTAATCTTTTTTATAATTCTCCATTCATGTTTTTTTGAGTACTTGCTTGCATCCTATGTGATTGGTCAATCATTTTTCTAGTTATTACTTGGATCACCATTAAGAATTTGGTCTTGGTTCAATCCTTACTTGGATGGACCTTAAAGTATGCCAAAGGATTATGCCAAGTACTCCACCTTCCTGAGTGTGCTCTCTTAGTTAGAATAGAGCCTTCAAGTGAATTATGAAAGTGAAAGTATTTTGAACAAAAAACAAACCAAAAAAAGAAAAAGAAAGGCCAAAGAAGATAACCATCACCATCATGTGTGATTAAAGGTAGGACTTTTGGCTCTTAGTGATAGAGCCTGGGGACCGTAGCCTTGATCTTCATGGGATGGGACCTTGTGCTACAAATATACCAATAAAGTGCTAAAAAAACATCAATGTTGAGATACTTAGTGGTTCTTAGATACTCTTGTACAGGGTCTCTAAGCCATTGCTTGGGTCTCTGCAGGGTGGTGCCCTACTCTTACATTTTTATTTTAGAAGTAAAAGTCATAATTTCTTATTTTTAAAAAAGGATACAAAGTGAAAGCTTGTAATAAATCACTGTTAGAAGTTTCATTTATGAGGCTAGAGATGGTTTCACAAAAGTGATGGTGTATAGAGACTAGGGTCATAACCCAAGGCATGTTCTTTGCTCCATCTTGGTTTAGATCGAATTTGGACCAAACTTAATATTACCCTTGTCTTAACTAGAAAAGTTTCACAACAAAATTTTCTCAATGCTTGATTAAGTGTTTGCATTGTGCTGCTTAAATTTCAATTATTTTCCATAGGAACACCTTACTAGTTATACCATGTTGCCTTGTAGACCTTACAAGCCCTCTGACATTTTCAACACCAACATGCCTCCAACATATAACCTTGATGCATCTTTATCAAAATATTTTGAAGATGGATCTACATCAAGAGGAGGGGTATTTAACCCTTTCCTCTGTAGTCCACACAGAGTCTAAGCGTTCCATCTTTCTTTTTCTTGGGATAGGATACTTATTCTTAACTGCCAGCTGATTTAGACCTCTGTAGTCCACACAGAGTCTAAGCGTTCCATCTTTCTTTTTCTGAAAGAGAACTGGCGCACCCAAGGTGAAACACTGGGTCTTACAAACCCTTGTTCTAACAGCTGTCTAAGTTGTTCCTTGAGTTCGATGGCTTCAGGAATTGGTATTTTGTACGTGTGCAGGGCTACTGACTGAGCGGGGGTCAATTCAATCACATGATCTACTTCCCAAATTGGAGGCATTTCAGTTAGCTTTGCTGGGAATAGATCATCACATTCACTTAACCATTCTGGTTCTTTAGCCTTAAGCTTTGAGTCTACCGGGTTCATTTTGACAACATAAATTTGCTGCCTCTTCCTAAGTCCTTTCAGCAACCTGTAAGCTTTTACTAACTGAAGGTCTGGGGATCCGAAAACTCCAGTTCCTTGAACTTTGTTCTCGTGAAGGTCATGGAAGGAAATGGTTCCATTGTGACAGTGTATGTCAGCTTGATTTTTGTGGAGCCAATCCATTCCAAGGATCCCGTCAAAAAACTCCCAGAGGTAAGACTTTGAACTGACAATCGGTTACATTACCATCTAGATTGAACTGGATAATATCTGTCTCATGGTGAGTGAAAAGAGTCTTCCCACTGGCCAATTCAACTTGCATAAGTTTCCCTGATTTCTGTTCTAAGACTAGCTTACGCAAGCATCCAAGGGAAATGAATGAATGAGAACTGCCTGAATCAATCAAAAGCTTAAAAGGCTTACCCTGATATTCTGTTGGAGTATGGATGACTGAGAACTGACAGTTAGGTCCTTGGTTTTCAATTACATCAAAGATCTGCCCTCTTTCCTCTTCTACTACATCTGAAATTGAGACTGCTCTGGCTGCTGCAGTCTGAGGTGGAACTCTTTCTCTTTGGTTGCCCCAGTTCTAGGAAGGAGTTCTGAGGTTACTCTAGACAGAGGCAGATGGTTGAGCTGGAGTTCTTCTGGGGTTTCCCTAGCTTGGGCGAGACGGAGACTGGTATGAAGAGGTTGGTCTTTGAATTCGGGGTTGTTGACTTCCCTGTCCCCTTGACATGGCAGGAGTCGGGCAGTCTTTCAGTTGGTGACCAAAACCTTGGCATCCAAAACATCGGTTTTCACTTCTGAGTCCATCTTTCTGATTTCTAGAAAGAGGTGGGCCTCCTGAGCAAGTATTTTGGGGAAGGGTCTTCCTTCACTTTGAAATCTTCTTGCATCCTGATTCTGATTCGGGCCTTGCTGCCTCTTCGGGGGTGGAAAGTTTGAAGTACTTCCTTGGGCTTGGAATCTTTTAAAGTTAGAGGGTGCAGGATTTGGCGAGACCTTTACTACAAAGGCTTTGGCAAAATCCTTTGCCATTCTTACTGCTTTAGCCATGGACACTGGCTTGGCATTTTTGACCAGTGTGTCCAAGGGTTCGTTCATTCCCTGAATGAACCTGGCCATGAGTTGTTCTTCATCTAGAGGTGGTGAATATTTGAGTAGAAGAGCAAAGGCCTGGTGATATTCCTCGATGGTTTTGCTCTCCTGCTTTAGCTCTAAGAATTCGTTCATTTTGATTTCCAAAAATCCAGGGGGACAAAATCTCTTTCTCAAATAGGTTTTTAGGTCGTTCCAAGAATGAGTATTTCTATCCAGACGGTTGGTGTCATAGTGGTTCCTCCATGCTACCCTGGCTGTTTCTACTATTTTCAGTCAGGCAAGAGCCATTTTGCTCCGCTCATTGTAGCCTGTGACGTCAAAATATTCTTCCATGGTTTCCACCCATTTCTCCACAGCCTCGCCTAGGTTCTCCCCTTCTTCTTTGAAGGGTCTTGGATGAGTCCTATGAAGAGCCTTGCGAACATTAGGGTCAAGCTTGTCATCTTCAGAGAGAGGGTCTGGCTGACTGCCATGGTTTCCTCGTCTCATAATTCTGCCAAAAATTTATATATTATTAAATTTCTATTTTGATATCATCCACGAGATCCTAAGACTTAAAAGGTTTGGAAAATAATTTCTTAAACAATACAATGATCTTATTGAGATCAATGACATATGTCCGATAACAGATTTTCCTTTATCAGATCGTCCGTAAACAATCACTTATACAACAGGAAATTTTTCTTCAAAAAATATTTCTATATTTATATAAAAGTTTCAATATGTACATAGAAGAGCTCAGCTCCAGAATTCAAAATCTCCTCGGGAGTCACATAAGACGACGGTACTGGGTCCTAGCCATGCCCTGATACAAACGTTCACTTACAGACAAGGGAGCTATTATTTTCTCCTTAGGAATAAAAACAACTGAGGAGTCTGTAGACTTGGTATGAAAGTCTGAAATTTCGAGGCGTCGAATGATATAGAATGATGCCATGCACCATTTTCAGCCTTAACAGAATCATAGCCAATGAGAGGTTCTGCCCCACAGCATTGCACGGCGGTCGCAAGAGGCGTGGACATATTGCCCTGCAAACCACTTATGCTGTAGTCTCTCCACTGGGTTAGGAAAATATAAATCCTCGAAATGGCGTGCGAGTCTTGCTCGGCTTATTCGAGTTGAGGCAGAAGAAATGAGATGCTCGAAGGTGAACACAGTCATATCTTGAGACTGGGTGAGGTCGAGAATACCAGATAAATAGGGAACTTCCATCTATAAAAACAATTTCTTTGATCAAAAATTCTTCATTAAAGAAGCTTACGGAATGAAAATACATTATGAAAAATGCTTTTTTTGAGTTTTTATTATCAAAATTTTTTATAAGAATTTGTTTATCCTTATTAGCTTTCAACAAAGCTCTGATACTAACTGTGAGATCCCTCTGCCCCCTCCACGCACCGAACTCCCGGTAGCTGACAGCGAAAGCAGCCCCCTCATACGCGGGGTAGGGTTTCTCACTCGGGGCCTTGCCCCACGAATGTCCGGGCACGAGACTAGGCTGGTGGTCACTCCGAAAACCAAAACCGAGAAAATTTTCCATGCTCGGAAAGCGGGGACGATTCCACCTTTTTGAATTTTCTTAACGATTTTTTTTTCTAACGTGATCAATTCTAAACTATCTTTCACCTGAATAAACCAGATAGAAGGAAACTATCGCTGATAATGGAATCAGATTCGAAACTTTGGTTAGTCTGTCAACTACCACAAAGATGGAGTTGTAACCTGATTGCACTGAAGGTAGTCCAGTAATAAAATCCATACTGATACATTCCCACTTCATCTGGGGGATGTCTAATGGATGTGACTTCCTAGGCATTTTTACTCTCTCGGCTTTGACTTTCTAACATATCACGCATTGACGTACATGATTAAGTACATCCTTTTTTAGTCCAGGCCAAAAGAAGCTTTTCTTTACAGACATGTAGGTCTTGATGAAACTTGGATGTCCTGCTATAATGCTATCATGGGCTTCATTCAGAATTTGACCCTTAGTTCCCTCATCATTGTGGGAATGCATAGCCTGCTATTATAATACATAATTCCTTCATCCAGGCTGTACCCTTGAACTCGATTCAACTCCTGAGGAGTTTTACTTTCCTGCAAAGTAGGGTAGTAATAGGGCCAAAGAATCTATCCTGCATGATCTTCTCTCTTGCTTCAATAATCAATGGATTTGACACCACTGTGATTGGCTTTTCTGCTGAGGGCATCTGCTACCACATTTTCTTTGCCTGGGTGATACTTGATTTCAAAATCAAATTTTGTAGGGTCTACATCCACCTTCTTTGGCGCATGTTGAGATCCTTCTGAGTGAAGATCCACTTTAAGCTCTGATGATCTGTCATCATCAAAGTGAATCTTTGACCCAGTATGTAATGTCTCCACAACTTTAGGGCATAGACTACTGAAAGTAGCTCCAGGTCATGGACAACATAATTTCTCTCATGTGTTCCGAGTTTTCGGAATTCATAGGCCACTACATGACCTTCTTGCATGAGCGCACCTCCCAAGGCAAAACCACTGGCATCAGTTACTACCTCAAAGGGTAGAGAGAAATTTGGCAACTTCAGAATGGGGTTGGTTACCAAGGTGGTCTTCAGCTTATCAAAAGCGCTCTGGCACTTGGCAGACCATTGAAATGGGGTATTCTTCTTGAGATGATTAGTCAGGGGGAAGCTATGAAAGCATACTTAGGTATAAAAATTCTATACCAACCAATTAATCCCAAGAATCCCTTGACTTCTTTCACTGTCTTTGGTTCAGGCTAATCTAGACTGCTTGGACTTTTGCAAAATGTGGAGAAATTCCATCTTTGGATACCAGAAAGCCCAAGTATTCAACATGGTTGGCAGAGAAAATGCATTTGCTCTTTTTTGCAAAGAGTTGGTGCTTCCTTAGAATCTCAAGAACTTTACAGACGTGAGCTTCATGGTCAGCTGCATTCTTTGAGTAAATGAGAATATCATCAAAGAAAACAAGAACAAAATCATCCAAGTATTCTCTGAGAATGTCCTGCATTAGGCAATTGAATGTAGCTAGGGCATATGTCAATCCAAACGACATGACTGTAAATTCATAGTGCCCATAGCAAGTATTGATGGCTGTCTTCGAGATATCTTGATCATTAATCCTGATCTGGTAATACCCTGATTGGAGATCTATCTTTGTGAAGATCTGGGCTCCGCTTAGCCTATCCAGAAGCTCATCAATTCTTGGGATAGGATACTTATTCTTAACTGTCAGGCTGATTGAGACCTCTGTAATCCAGACAGAGTCTTAATGTTCCATCCTTTTTCTGAAAGAGAACTGGCGCTTCCCAAGGTGAAACAATGGGTCTTACAAACCCTTGTTCTAACAGCTTGCCTAAGCTGTTCCTTGAGTTCAATGGTTTCAGTAGGGACTGGCATTTTGTACGTGCACTGGCTGAGCTCCGGGGGTCAAATCTATCTCATGATCCACTTCTTGAATCGGAGGCATCTTTGTTAGCTCTGCTCTGGGAATAAATCATCATACTCACTTAACCATTCTGGTCCTTTAGCTTTTAACTTTGTGTCTACCGGATTCATTTTGACAACATAAATGAACTGCTTCTTTCTAAGTCCTTACATAGAAGCTTTTACTAATTGCAGATCTGGGGATCCTGAAATTTCGGTTCCTTGAACGTTGTTCCCGTGAAGGTCACGGAAGGAAACGGTTCCATTGTGACAGTGAATGTCAGCTTGATTTTTGTCGAGCCAATCCATTCCAAGGATTCCGTCAAAAACTCCCAAAGGTAAGACTTTGAACTGGCGGTTAGTTATATTCCCATCTAGATTAGATTGAATACGATCTGTCTCATGGTCGA
The DNA here is from genome assembly GCF_041138505.1 of Cibotium barometz. Classification (NCBI taxonomy): domain Eukaryota; kingdom Viridiplantae; phylum Streptophyta; class Polypodiopsida; order Cyatheales; family Cibotiaceae; genus Cibotium; species Cibotium barometz. Next base: position 17,485,249 of record NC_141074.1, read on the forward strand.
GTGAATACGATCTGTCTCATGGTGAGTGAAAAGAATCTTCCCACAGGCCAATTCAACTTGCATAGGTTTCCCTGATTTCTATTCTAAGACTAGCTTACGCAAGCCTCCTGGGGAAATAAATGAATGAGTACTACCTGAATCAATCAAAAGCTTAAATGGCTTACCCTTATACTCAGTTGGAGTATGGATGACAGAGAATTGACGATTTGGCACTTGGTTTTCAATTGCGGCATAAATCTGACCTCTTTCCTCTTCCATTACTTCTGCTATCGTAACTGCTCTCGCTACTACAGATTGGGACGGAACTCTTTCTCTTTGGCTACCCCAGTTTTGGGAGGGAGTTCTAAGATTACTCTGAACAGAGGCAGATGGTGGCTGAGCTGGAGTCCTCCTGGGATTGCCCTGATTTTGGCGAGACACTGATTTGACTGATACTACAAAGGGGCTGGTCTCTGCACTCTGGGTCCTTGACTTCCCTGTCCTCTTGACATGGCAGGAGTCAGCAAGTAGTCTTTAAGTTGGTGACCAAAACCCTGACACCTAAAACACATGTTTTCTCACTTCTAAGCTCATCCCTCTAAATCCTTGAAAAAGGCGGGGTTCCTGAGAAAGTGTTCTGAGAGAGAAGGGTCTTCCTTCACTTTTGAATCTCGTAGCATCTTGATTCTGATTAGGGCCTTGCTGCCTCTTTGGGGGTGGAAAGTTTGAAGCACTTCTCGGGGTTTGGAACCTTTTAAAGTTTGAGGGTGTAGGCTTTGGTGGGACCTTAACAACAAATGTCTTGGCAAAGTCCTTTGCCATTCTGACACCTTCTGCCATTGAGATTGGTTTGGCATTTTTCACTAAAGTTTCCAATGGCTCGTTCATCCCTCGAATGAATCAGGCCATCAGCTGGTCTTCATCCAAAAGTGGAGAATATTTGAGGAGAAGGGCAAAAGCGTGATGGTGTTCTTCAATTGTCAGGCTATCCTGCTTCAGTTTCCAAGAACTCATTCATTTTGGTTTCCAGGAAGCTCGGAGGACAGAACCTCTTCCTGAGGTACACCTTAAGATCTGACTAGGTTTGGGTATTTCAATCGAGACAGTTTGTCTTGCAATGGTTCCTCCATGCGACCCTGGCCTTTTACACAATTTTCAATCGGGCGAGAGCCATCTTGCTCCTCTCGTTATATAATCGGGCGAGAGCCATCTTGCTCCTCTCGTTATATAACCGGTTACATCAAAATACTCTTCCATTGCCTCGATCCATTTTTCCACTACTTCTCCTAACTATTCCCCTTCACCCTTGAATGGACCAAGTTGGGATCGGTGTAGGGCTTTACGTCCGGATCTAACTCTTCATCATCGGTAAGAGGATCCGGTTGCCTAGCACGGGCCGCGCGCCTCATGATTCTGACAAAACGAGATTTTTGTCAACTTAACTTTGTCATCAGATTTATGATTATTTAATTTTTGAGATTTATTTCTTAAATAATAAATATTCCATCATAATTCTTAAAAGCTATATTCACTCTGATAATTTTACTAACCAATATTCACAACCACGAAAACAATTTGGAATCTTTTGCAAAACATCATTTATTATATCAAAAGTTTTTGATATATACATAGAGCGTCTCGGCTTCCACTGCCTCAATCGCGTACGCATAAAAAGGCGATACTGCGATGGAGACATGCTATGATATACACGATTCATTCATTGATAATGGTGCTGTAATTCTTCTCCTAGGAATAAAGCGGCTAAGAAGTCTAAAAATTTGGCAAGAAATTCTAAAATTTCGGGGTGAATGATTATAGAGCTGGACATAATGAATATCTCCCAGCCTTAGCAAGATCATGGCTAGCGAGATATTCTGTTTGAGTCTCTGACGTTGATTGGTATTTACATTAATACTTTGCCCTCTCCAGAGAACCACATATGCTGACGTCACTCTACTGGATCAGGAAAGCATAGATCCTCAAAGTGACGACGACGAGTCTCACTTTGCTTTCTCGGGTTGTAACAGAGTTGAGATTTTTGAAGGCAAAGGCGATCATATCCTGACTCTGGGGGGGAGAGTCCAGGAATGCTAAACATATTTGGGGTATCCATCTAAAAATCCAGTTCAATTTATGAGTTTTTTAATTTACGAATTCATTTCAAACATAATCTTAGCAAGTGAAAACATTATTTCCCAGATTTACTTTAAAATTTTAGGCAATTTCTGGTGCTGTTTCATAAGTTCACAAACAAGCTCTGATATCAACTGTGAGACCCCTCTGCCCCCCCCTCCGCGCACCGGATTCCCAGTTGTTGTTAATAAAGTGGAAGTAGCTTCCTCTTGCACGGGGCAGGGTTTCCCACTCGGGACCTCGCCCACGAATGTCCGGGCGGCACGAGACTAATCTGGTGGTCATTTTGAAACCGAAATTGGGAAAATTTTCCTTGCCCAGAAAACGAGGACAATTCCACCTTTTTTATTTTCTTAACAAATTTTCTAACGGGGTCAAGAGAACTAAACTATCCTTCACCTAATTAAACCCGATAGAAGGAAAACTATTACAGACTTAACTTGAAGAAATCAACGCTTTTTTTCTAACCGTAATCAGGCACAGCCCCATTGATCTAATCATTTGAGAAAGTCTTCAAGTTTTTATTTAACTACTTGAATTCTAAGCGTATTCCTATTATTTTGATTTCATTATTAAAACTCCACTGATTCCAGCCTAACCCCATCCGGCCCATGGGTTAGCCACCCACCACCCAACCACTGGAATCGGTAGAACCAGACAATTACTCACCCACCTATAATTGAATGCCTTTCTTAACTTTTGCTTTCGAATACAGGTACGCACACACTCCTCTTTAAAACTTTAACTTATAAAATAATCCATTGACAGATAGTTATTGGTTATAGATGTCATAACTCAAAATTTACATCCAATCCCTTGTTTCTCAAAATTTACATCCAGTCCCTTGTTTCTCAAAAAACAGAATCACTCTAGACTCTCCATTGAGACCAGCTAGTTAGCAACAACGAGATCCAGTAACAGATTACAATAATCATTTGTCCATCATACATATCTTCCACGACATACGCATGAGTGTCCTAGGCATCACGAGCCCATGCATCGCCTGGTCAGAACCCTCCAAGATCCTCCTTAGTTGTCCTGGCACTTCACTCAGGGACCACTTCGTCGGCCCTCGTCCATCATACCGGAAGCGCACCATTTTAACTGTACCGAGGGGCCTGCATAGACTTCAGATATACATTCACATGACCAATGCGCTTGTGCCATATGTCAATATCTGCAATGACACCTGTTCCATGCACAAACATGGTTGCCTTTACTTCATGCATGTTTACATCCAAAGTAAACATCATGCCATTTATGTTACCCTTTGTAATAGCCAAGCGCCACTGATTTTTGAAGTCTTCCACAAAATGTCCTTAAGGATTAAACCTCACTTGCAAACCCTGCTCAACCATTTGTCCAATAGAAACCTGGTGTTTGGGACATCATAGCATAGCGGAGGCTACACTCCAACCCACACACTTTGTCAATCCGTGAATGCAACCCGGTTAGCGCATAGAGGCTATCCCGAATGGGAGAAGATTAGTTAACCACACACTAATGACTTCTAGTCCTACTCAATCCTTCTTCAACACTCAAGCAATCAATCTAACATAATCAAAGCATCAAGATTAGGCTACACTTAAGCATAAAAATACAACTTATGCAAAGAATCTAACATGCAAAGAGTTATCACACAAGCCTCAACTACACATCATTTCATGCACAAGCTTCATCACATGCACTCTATAATTCACAAATCAGATTTTAGCATCAAAACATCATTAAGAAATCTAGATTAGCAAGTGTGTAGACCATAACCTCATATCATTGAAAATATAGAGAATAGAGAGTACAAGATTGAAGCAAGAATGGAGATGGAGAGCCTTGGGAGAGCACATGAGAAGGAGCTATGGAGCAAGCTCTCTCTATGAGCCTCTCAACCAAATGACCAAAGAGTGCTCCTTAGCTCTCAAATGGGCCACCTTTTATACAAAAACTCTAGAACTCCCAAAAGTTCCCATGTGGGATTATTGTCAAGCCCTCTCCCACATTCATCTACAACTTGGAATTCTTTACAAGAGCCCTAAGTGTCTTTTTTGTTGCATCCTTGCATTGATCTTCATTCGTCATGCAACACTCCCCTCTTCCTATTTTGCGCACGTCCTCGAGCGCGGTAGGAGCACGAGCTGCAAAAAATAATGGATACAAGTAAAGCCTTTTATTGAGAAAAAGAAAAGAAAAGAAAAGAAAAAAAATAGCAATGATAATTTCACACGTGAGCATACAAGTGCAAGGCTGATTAAAGTTTTAAAGAGTACTAAAATAGGTGAGTAAAGACTAGTCAAAGTGAGACTTAAGTGGTAGATAGGGCTATGCAAAGGCAAGTGTGCTTGTACACCGCCGGTTATGACCACAGTCTCAATGTCCTACAAGTATTTAAGTTATTCCTAAGTGGCAAACCTACTCCTAAATATGAGCAAAGGTGATTGGAACTCTTTTTTTTTTTAATTTTTTTTTTGATGTGTGTGTAGAAGTTGATAAAGATTAAGGTTCCATCCCAATGAGACCCAAGCAATGGCCAAGAGACCTCCGCTAAGAGAATCTAAAAACCACTAAGTATCTCAAGGATGACAGACCCTTTTTCTTTCTTTTATGACCTAAGGAGTACCCCATGAAGATGAGGGCATCGGTCTCGAGGGCCCATAGTGTACCCCAGAGTCCTACCAACATCTATCAAGGCGATAGATTCCTCGAAGGTCTTTTTCTGACGCTTTTAGACGTCAGTGTTCACCCCATGGAAACCAAGGCATCGTCCCCAAGGTGCTAAGTCAACCCCAGGTCCTACCAAGCATTCCACATGGCTGTAGACACGTCATGTCTCGATTCACTTGTATATATTTAATTTTTTTAGGTTATATTTTCATAAAATTTTCTTATTAATCCTAGCACCTAGCTCATACCTAAGAGGTAGCTACCACTAGGGATAGCTAATATACCTTGAAAGCATAAGAACTTGGCATATTCCATTGGTATATATCCTACACTGTCTTTAGATAGAAATATCTTTTACTAAGTCCTCTAAGAATCTAGAATTCACTCACCATATTTTAACAACTAATCAAAAACTTAAACCAGCCAACATTGTGTGAACATGCAAACCATATATCCAAAAGATAAAAGCACATAAAGAACAAAAGATTAAGATTTGAATACACCTGTTGTAGTGCCCGTTGATGTTGTTCGTTTGCATTGATGCATTGCTGATTTTGTGCAGATTGCTCCTCCTTGGTCTTTGTAGGCGTAGCATGTCTCCCCCCTTCCTAATTTGTGTGCACGGTAGGTGGACTATTGGGGCGTGTTTGATGCTCTTGTTTAGCTGAGATCTCTGCAAAATGGTTATTAACAAACAAGAAAAGAAAAGAAAAGAATAAAATTTGCTATTGGTGCCAATCACCGAATATAGCCGAGGGGAAAAACCCAGTGGGAGAAAAGTGCCCTAGCTTGTCGATCTTATTGTGGAGTCGCTGAGCTTACCCTTGCGCTGGTGGTGGATCCATGTCCTCGTCTGCTGGAAAGATGGTATCAATTTCCTCAGGATGCAGGGACAACCCCTCACAAAAACCGGCCTCTGGAGAAGGTGGTAGAGGAAGGAGTGCTTCCTCACTAAAATATGGCATTGGTTCTATGGGAAGGTTAAGCAGACAATTTTGATTTTGGAACTACGCAATATAGGTACTCATATTGATCCAATATTGACATGTTGAGGCTTGGGGAAGGAGGGCTTGCAAGATCGGTGGTTGCAAGTCAATTAAGCTTGTATCCCTCCATTGTTGTGCTTGAACCTCCTCAGGTAATCTACGTTGATTTGGTCCTCTCTCTGGTATTCTCACATTAAGAAGATTATGGCATTGGGGTGTAATTCCCACAATTTGCTTCAGTAAGCCCGTGCCATATCGTCTAAAGTAAGAGCGGCATATCCAACAAATATGTGAAGCTTCTCCTAATACGAGTCGTGCACACTCTTGACAATGTGGAAATGGGTGATGCTGTTGATAGAATAACGTGACAAAGTGATGCCCACAGCAATTTTCACCTAAGGGAGCATAGAAGTACCTAGAATGTGTTTGAAACGGAGGAGCACTATAACCCCCACGATGATCAGGTCGAGTACTATCAGGGTCAATGCATGGTGGACATGTATCTCGCCAAATATCCATCAGGAGTTATCTGGACGTAGAACAATGAAATTTAGAACACTCATATCCATCATTACAATTCTAATAAAAAACAAGATTATCTCAAAAAGAACACATCTTCTAAAGGCATAAGGAACTACATTATTCAAACATTGATCTACCAAAGAGCTTCAATTGTAGTGTTAATGTCTTATCTTTGGTTTTAGGTATATCCTTTTTAAGAGGTGGGAACTTTAGCAATTGTCTTGGAATTTAAGCAAGATAAGAGGATTTAGGCATTGAAATGCTAGAATCTATGCTCAAATGATACTCATTTGGACTTGTCTTAGGTACACAAGTTGATGGTTGAATTGTGTAACAAGGAGAAATTGGAACAACCGGTGTTTCAATACATGTTTTAGGAAGATCAACACAAGTAGATTTGTAGGTGCTATCACAGCCACCTATCCTATCTTGAAGAGTTTGTGTTGAGTTCTTTGGCACCCACTGATATGAAAAATCAAGGGTGGCTTTTGGAATCTTACTGAAACACTCTTTTACTCCTAGCAAACCATGGCATTTTGGAAGCCAAATTGCTGTTGCCCCCTCATAATAGCCTTGTGCTTTAAGAACATGTTTTGGGACCCATCGAGTAACAATATGAGGTCTAGGCTTGGAAAAGATGTGCTTCTTAGGAGGCTTAGCAACTGGACTAGATGGTACAAGTTTGTACGCATCTTTGGGTAGCCAAATTGATAATTCCTTCTTGCCTGGCCTTCTTTGAGTAGCAACTAGAGTAGTTGGAACATGCCAGCCATGGCCCTCACTTGAGTACTCATCAATTATCCACATCATTTATTTTGGAGCTTCAAGAGCAGATTTTGAGAGTGGGTTGTGTAAGGTAGAAACATTACCCTTTTGACACGATAAAGCTCGTGGAGTAGTAGATCCCAAGATGCAATCAGAATCAATTTGCAACTTGTATTGTCTATTCTTCCAATCTAATGAGCAATTGGTAGCACTTAACCACGATCGACCGAGAACAGCCTCTACTACTGCCTTGGACTTACGTGCCACATAAAAGGGCACTGACATCTGGTGATCCTGAATGCTCATCATAATGACACATTTTCCCTCTATAGGGTTATCTTCACCTGAGAAGCTTCGTAGGTCCACAGGAATGTGTACAAGTGTGGGTTGACCCAAGGCTATCCATGTGTCAAACGAGAGAACATTATAATCTGCACCAGAGTCAATTAAGGAAGAGACAAAGTAGGTAGTCTCATGAAGATGAAGGCACACTTGAATATTGAATGGATCGACATATGGTTCATCAGTAGCCAACTGTATGGCCAACATAGAAGCTTTGCGACGCTCCTTGGCTTTTGCAACTCTAGCTTTAGCCTCTTCTTGAGCCTGATGTTTAAGTAGGTCAAGTGCTTCTTTCCGTGTTTGTGCAGCATGCATCTGTTGAAGCATGGCTTCAATTAGTGGTTCATTGTATTTCTTGAGGCGACTTCCATTAATGAAGTTAGGCATTTGCTCACCTTCTAGTGTCTCTAAACGCACTGCACCACTTGGAGTAAGCTCATTAATCACAAACGGTCCTAGGCCATGTTTCTTGAGCTTTCTCTTATGCTTCTTAAGTGTGTACAAGAGCACAAGGTCTCCTTTTTTGAATTGGCCCGTTGTTACATTTCTATCATACCATTGCTTCTGTCTCCTCTTCTCAGCATACATTCCCATTACCGCCAATAAGCGGGTCTCATCAAGCTTTTCCAATTCATCAATGCGTTGTGAAAGCTCATGACCATTCCAATCCAATTGTTTAGCTACTCGTAGAGTAGGTACAAGAAATTCAATGGGAAGAATTGCATCTAGCCCAAAAGCAAGCTCAAATGGGGTTGTGCCCACAGATGTTTTATAGGCTGTCCTATATGCCCAAAGAACTGAGTGCAACTTTTGCTCCCAATCAGTCCTATGTCCCTTAACAATCTTTGTTAGTGCTGTGCAGAGAATCTTGTTAGTACTCTCAGCTTGTCCATTGGTCTGGGGATGATAGGGTGCAGAACGCTTGTGAATTACCATAAATTCTTGAAGCAAAAATTCTATGACCTCATTTACAAAGTGCACACCTTGATCACTAACGATCTCAATAGGTAAGCCATAGCGTGTAAACACGTACTCATACAAGAACTTGGCTGTGGTTCTGGCATCATTTTTGACTGTAGCCTTTGCCTCTACCCATTTGGTCAAATAGTCGGTTGCGACTATAATATATTCTGCATGCGTGTGACGAGCTGGAGGTTTAATGGGACCGACAAAATCAATACCCCATTTTGCAAAAGCACGTGTGCTTAACATAGGCCGCAATGGCATATTGTCCTTTGTGATGGGAGGTTTGGTCCTTTGACAATCGTCACAACGTTTCACATATTCTTCGGCATCCATTTGTAAGGTTGGCCACCAAAGCCCAGACCACCTAATCAACTTAGCTGTGGTATTGCCCGAAAAGTGTCCACCCCCAACACCTGCATGTGCATGAGTTAAGATTTTCAAATAGTCAGCTTCACATACACACATGCGTAAGTTGCCATCCTTGCCCCTCTTGTAGAGTTGGCCCTCTATCAGCATATAGTTTGCCGCTTCAACTTTAATAGCATGCTTTCGATGTTTAGGAATTTTTTGATCCGTATGACCATGCTGAAGATAGTCCACAATATACTTACTCCAACTTGGTGTAGTTGAAATTTGGAATAATGTGACATTATGAATTGGCTGTTGAATTTGACATGAAGCACAGTTACAAACAAATGTTTCAGCATCTGCATGCATGGTAGGCCACCATTGCCCATCCTGAGATATACGTCGCACACAAGTAGTAGCTGATGCATGGATTCCATCGATACCCGCATGTGCCCATTCCAAGATTTCCTCATATTGGTCCGGGTTAGGTATAAGCCGCAACACTCCATCATTACCCTGACGATATAATCTCCCTGAGATTAACTTGAATGGTCACCATAGGTCCACATTAGGACCCGCTAGTTGTATCTGCCCACTTGTCAAAATTTCTAAAATGGATTCAGACCATCTAGGAGCTGTCTCTACAAGGAAAAGTGTTGAATCTAACATATCATCATCCACACCCACCCACAGGAGCTTCGCCAGAGGTGATTCGAGACAAATGATCTGCCCTAAGATGAGTTGTTCCTTTTCGAACTGCCACTTCAAAATCAAACTCAAGAAGGATGATAAACCACCTCACAATCCTTCCAGTTGCACAAGGCTTATTTACCAAATATAGCAATGCTTGATGGTCCACAAAAAATATGAATTTGTTTGCCAAAAGGTAATGGCGAAACTTTTTCACTGCATATATCATGGACAATCCTTCTCTTTCTGTTGTTGTGGTGTAATTCTTCTCAGCATTGTTCAAGCATATGAGATTGGGAAATCCTTATTATGTTCTCCCGATTGAGCCAAAATACATCCAATTGCAAAGTTTGAAGCATCAATATGGACATGAAAGATTTGGTTCCAATCTGGTGCCCGTAAGATGGGTGTAGTCACTAATGCTTGCTTCAACTTTTCAAAGGATTCCTCACACTCATCAGTCCAATTAAACTTTACAAGAAGAGCATATAATGGTCTGGCTAGGATAGCATACATGTAGATGAATCTACGGTAATAGCCACAATGTCCCATGAATGTTTGTACCCCTTTAGGGTTGATAGGCCGAGGTAATGAGACAATGACATCAATTTTATCCATATCTGTTGAAATCCCATTGCGAGAAACGATATGGCCCAAAATTTTCCCTTGTCTTACCATGAATTTGCACTGGTCAGGATTCAAGCATATACGATAAAGTTGACACTTTTGAAACACAAGTCTGAGGTGTTCTATATGATCATCACGCTCTTGTGAGTGAACACATAAATCATCCATGAAGATCTCAAGAAATTGCCTAAGGTACTCCTTGAATACATGACTCATTAACCGCTGAAAGGTTGCTGGTGCATTTGTTAGACCAAATGGCATAACACGATAGGCAAAGATGCCATCTTCAGTAGCAAAGGCTGTCTTGTGTTGATCCTTTTGGATCAATTGACACTTGATTGTAACCGGAGAAACCATCCAAGAAACTATATGCCTTTTTCCCTGCAACTCGTTCCAGAACATGATCCGTGATTGGAAGTGGGTAATGATCACGCACAGTAGCTGCATTTACCTTCTTGAGGTTTACACATACTCGAAGTTTTCCATTTTTCTTGGGCACCACTACAATAGGAGAGACCCATTCTCAGTGTGTTCAATCTCATAGATAAATTCTGCCTCTAAGAGCTTGTCTATTTCTTCCTTTATCTTCCGTGCAAAATTTTCATTGTAGGTATAAGGACGTTGCTTGGAGGGCTTTGCATCCTCTCGCAATGGAATTGTATGCTGACATATGCTTGGATCAACTCCTTTTAGGTCTTTATAACTCCAAGCAAAAACATCGTGATACTCCTTTATTCTTTGTATTAATAACTTCTCCTCATCTAAAGACAAGTCTGTGGCAATCCACACATAGCGAGGCTCTTCTCTTGGCTTAGCAATATCAATCTTTTTTGCATCTTCTGGACCATCGTATGAAACCCCTGGCATGCTTGGTTTTTGTCGCATGGGCTGTTGAAGAACAATCTTCCGATCTTGAAGAGTGTACTGTGTGAAATTGGGAGGAACATTGAGACCTTGTTCTTGTCCACTTGAGTCTTTACTCATTGAAGACCATGCGGTTTTGAGCTCTCCTTTGCTATCTTGCATCGGATTTTTTTGTTCAACCGTTGTCTTTGCACTTCCGACACTCTCTTTTGAATCGGTTTTAGACTTGAGTTTTGGTTTTTGTTTCTTCGTTTTTTTACGATTTTTGCTAATAGTTGTTAGCTTTTCCCCTGCTTGGAATCCATCTGATCGTTTTACTTGGTCTTTGATACTATCTTGTGCTTGGACATAGTATAGATATCCGTTCTTTCCTGAGAAGTGAGGTGGTGGTCGAGAGTGTTTACTCTTAAACTCCTCCTTTTCTTTTTGTAGTCTCTCACGTTGTTCCCGCTCATCTTGTTTACGAATTCTTTTATGGCTCTTACAACATTTACGTTTAGGTTGGCTTCGAGGGATCTCTACTTGAACCTCCCTTCCTCTCAAGAGTAAGCGTGCCTTTCCTAACTCATCCTCAGTGATTATCACATTATTATCAAAATCCGAGTCCCATCCATCTTCCTTATCAGCATCATTAGCAGATTCGAGTGTTAAATCCTCCACTGAGACTTCCTCGACATGCATAGCTGTTGTGGATGTATCCCTATAGTACAAATCATCTAGAAGGGCACGTGGTTGTACCATTCGTATAGGAATAATATCATATCCATCTGAGTCACAAAATTGAATTGGCTTCGGTAAAGCACATGTCGATAATGTTGCAAGGACATGACTCCATTCTAGTGGATCAATTAAATGCTCAGGGAAGGGTTGTGGAATGTATACCTCATCTGATACACTTCGATTACCCTTAAGTCTCTCAGTGTTGAAATCCCTACATGAGGCTCCACACATCCACAGATCTTCTCGCCCATCTGATAATGTAACTCTTGAGCCCTCAGATGAAGCAGAATCAAACTCATCTATTGGAGACCTTGTTACATCACGATATGAGTGATTCCTTAGGTTGACTCTTGTGATGACAGAATCATGTCGGAGGTACAAATAATTATATCCCCAATCTTGAATCATTTGAAATTGTCGCATGAATGGTCTACCCAATATCACTTTATAGTTTGGATGTTTTCCAAAATCCACTACTGCAAAGGTGTGCTCATATTCAATCCCACATGTGGTGACCAATATGTTCTCAAGCAGCCCAAGGGGATGTTCTAAGCTTCCATCTGCTAGCTGCAAGCGCATCCTGGTACTCCTAATAGCTGGTTTGCCCCACTTTTCCCAAATGGACCTTGTCACAATGCCCACTCTTGCACCACTATCAAGTATTGCAGTTGAAGATACTTTTCGCACTTCTAATGGGAGGGTAGCATTTCCCTGATCGTCCTCACAAAATTTTCCTACTTTGTTGATAGGAACTGGCATAACATGCTTTGTCTCGGGGTGTATAGTACACTCATGGTGACCCTTTTGTAGCAATACCTCCTCTGACAAACATGTGGCAATATCATTCCACAACTCAGGTCGAATTTTTATCAAATCAAGCAATGGTAAGGTACAAGCCACTGGTGCTGACAAAATAGCTTGCGCACGATACTCATATCCTTCTCCTTTGTCAACCTTTTATGCATGGAGGGTATCCTCAAGGTTTGAGAACAGTTCTCATATTCTCCCAGATATGATGGTAAGGTTTTCATTATATGCTTACTTCTAGGAGAAACAATTGTTTGAACTTCCTCCTGGATGCTTGGGCGTCCAAAGTTGTTTTCCGTGCCCCTGGTAAAATCCACCTCAGAGAATGGAGGCGAACTAATAGAGGACATGTTCTCTTTAACTTTCTCATGAACTGCGGCCCACATCTCATTTGCCATGTCCTCATTAGCATCAATAACTTCATCATTGCATGGGAAGACAAGGCTAGGTGGTGGCAGAATAGCTCCTTTCAATTGGGTGTCAATTGGTGCAGACCTTTCGCTATGAGCTTGTGAAATGAGCTCACTTTTCATTTCCCGACTTGATGATACTTCCGGTATGGTTTCTAATGTTGGCTTAAGTGAGGTTGGGCCCCGAGGAATAGGTGGTGGTGGTCCCTCAAGTATTGACTGAGCTTCCCTAATGAGTTGCTGATGTACAGCTAGATTGATCTTCTCCTCACGAGGGTTTGGGTATTCTTGAAGCTTCTTGGGTAGCTCAAATAAAGCTGCAATGCGACTTCTATGAGCATCAATGATGGCATCTAGAGTCTCATTCACTTTATCCACAAAAACAGAACCCCCAGAACTATCCTCGGTCGTACTAGTCTCATCTTGTTTAGCACCAGGTTGAGGTTGATGTTCCTCATGCACTTCTTGGGATGTAAAAGTTTTATCCCTCATGTTTTGTTTAGAGGCTTCTTGAGAACTAGTGGATGTACTTTTAGTTCGCTCGTTTTGGTTCTTTTTCCTCCTAGTGGTCTTTTTTCTATTGTCCACTAGATTTACCTTTGCATCCCTAGTTCGAGGTGTCTCATCAGTCTGTATTTCGGCATTTCGTGTCTGTGATCTAGTCATGACTCTAAGTGGCACAACATCCTCATTCTCTGATGAAGGTGGAGATGGAACTGCCCCTACAAGGTTGAGTGAGACCTTTGGTTGAGAGGTGCCTTCCTCATGTGGTTTCAGCAGACAATCTTTTGGGAAGTGTTCTACACAACACCCTAGACAATATCTTTCAATTGGTGGAAACTGTTGTACTGTTGTATTGGATCGAGATGCTTGCCTTGAGCGATGTGGACAATCACGAGCCCAATGGGGTTCTTTGCACTCATAACAGGGGCCCATTAGTTTGGCCTCTACTTTCCTTGGCTGCCATTGACCTGAGGGGCCTGGAGTCCTAGGTTGGTAGCCGCCTAGCAACATCAAAGAGTTTTGTTCCCCTGGTTGAGCCAGTGTTTGGCTTGGGTATGCGGGACTTTCAAAGAGATTTTCCTTGGATGAATATGATGCGTATTCCTCCTCCACATAGCCTGGGTTTACCCAGTCTCTACACATATTTGAATTGTCGTAGTCCACAACCCTTACAGGAGCAGTCCCAGGAGTAGGAGGTTGGGCACCAAGAACAGGTCGTGCTTGCTCTTGTGCCATCGGTGGCTTACGTTCAAAATTAGTATACTGTTGATACATTTGTGGAGCCACTCCACCCCTTGGCTGCTTACGTTCCTGTCTCATTCTCGCAATGTGAGTACATTCCTGTGTGGTATGGGTAAAGTTCCAAGCACAGGCTTGGCACCACTTCTTTGTGGGTTGGTTTGTGACTAGAGGAGAAAAGGTATTACATTCCTCTGTTTTATGGTTACCACCACATGCTCCACAAAGATGAGGACCTGTAGGTATTACACTCCTCATTCTCTACTGCTGTTGTTGTGGCTGCATGGTGGACGATAGGTCTGTCCCAATCTCCTTAGTACTAGGTTAGCTATCTGGTCTGGATTTACTAGAGCGCTAGACCCTAAACTTTGGTCATCACCCCACTGATCTCTAGTTTTCACCTCTGGGCCAGAACCATCTTGGAATTTGAAGTTATCGGTGAAATCCATAGCATCATGGCAACACTCATTGAAATTTGTATGCTTCTTCGCATAGAGATGTGTATGCAGTGTTGAATTTTTGAGTCCTTTTAAGAAGAGAGAAATTAATCGACTTTGGGCGGGCTTCTCATCTTCTGGGCAACGATTAATGTACTGCTTCATTCTATTTACACAGTCTCTAACACTCTCATTCTCGCCTTGCTTGAAAGAGTAGATGTGTGCTACCGTGTCATGTTGAATTCCCATCAAGGAAAATGCAGCAATGAATCTCTCTTCCAAAACTCGTAAAGAAGATTTGTCTGAAGCCTCTAGTGCCTGAAACCAAGCAAGGGCCTTTCCCTCAAGAGTGAGTCCAAATCCTTCAATTTGAGTATGCTTATCAGCCACTTGCTCAGCTCGAATTGCTTGCCTAAATGCTGCTACATGGTCATATGGATCTCTCGACCCTTCATACTTCTTTACCAGTTTTTGAAGAGTTGATGGCCTTACATGTCTTGAATACTCATCATAGGGCCTACGGCCTCTCACTCTCAGTGGGAATTGTTCCTCTCTTTGGTAAGATGGTCCATATGCATCCAAAATTGGTGTGGGTTCCCTATTACCAGCCTCACCAAACCCCTCCAAAGATCTTGTCATCCGCATTTCAGGAGGTGCATTTATGGGAGGCCGAGTTGGCTCCCCTCTCCTCCGATTGTCATAGTGAGAAAGATGTTGTTGTGGTGTGACCGGTGGTCGCACATTTGGTGTAGGACTATATCTTGGTGCTCGAGTTGGGCTACTAGCAGTGGTCCACTTTGATGTTGAGGGTCCCTCTCTAGTGAACTCTCATAGGGGAGGAGCAACAGTTTCTCCAAGAAAGGCTGTCTCTCCTGGTTTGGCTGTATTTGTTGAGAACACTTCCATGAATAATGGTTGTCCTTTCCACGTGAGTTCCCGAATCTCCTTCCAATCTAAGGTTCGGTATTCATTGGCCCATTTATCTACTATTCTGTTCATGTGTCCTGCAAGCTTCTCAACTACCACCACCAGTGCTAGAGGAAGATCGAGCTGTGGCAATCTAGTTGTGGCGTAATATCCCTCTAACGAGTCCTTATAGACCTCTTGAAGTGGGTCATCCTGTAAGACCTTTGTCACTGGAATTTGTCGCACAAACTCCCATTGGTTCTCAGCCCCCTGATCCATTTTGCTCTTGCCTTTCCTATCCCTTTCCAAATTTAGATCTACAAGAAGTAAATCATCTATGGATGGTTTTGAGGACTGGGCATTGGATGGTCCAGGCATGTCCGGCTCAATGAGCCAATCATCTCTAGACTCCCTTGCTCTGGAAAGTTTTGATAAGTCTAAGAACTCGGTTTTAGAGAGCTCCCCTAATTTGTCTACATTTTCTGGATGGTAGGTGACTTCGTAGCGAACACCATCTCCACCCATGTACATGTTACCCTGGTCATTGACTAGAGGTGCTCTATCAAGTTCTGAGAAAATGTCTGCGATCTTAACAAGATACCGTTGTTGTGGGTCCCTAAAGATCTCAGCTCCTTGAGCATTCATGTAGACATATTGGAGTCTCACATTGAGTGTTAACCCCATGGTGACGGCTTCAAATGGATTAAAGGATCTTGTGGGTGTTCTATTTGGGGCTAAGGGATGACTATTTGTCGGCCCTAGATTGTCCATGGACAATGAACTAGTTGTTCTGGAAAAGGTATCAGATTGGGATTCGGAAAAGGTTTCAGCAATATCTGCCAAATTTCCTATCGATTGGGTCCCACTTTCCTGCGTAGGTACTCTAGAAGGTGCCCTAGACCCTATGGCAGAATCTATAAGACGTCCCGACCGCAAGTGCATAAGGTCAAATTTTTTTTGGTTTTTTATGTGTTTTTTTTGGGGTCTTTGTTTTTGTTTTTTTGTTTTTTTTTGTTTTTTATAAATATAAATATATATATATATATATATATATATATATATATATATATTTTACTCTACCTAACCACTAAATGCAACTAAAATGAGTATGTGTGGTAAAACTATCTATCCTTTTTTTTAAATGATTTTTTTTTACTTTTTTTTACTTTTTTTTTCCTAATTAAAAAATATGAATCACGCTAAAAAAATATTAATTATGCACAAAATTACAAAAATTCTAAAAAAAATGCAAGCTCCTCTAATTATGCACAAAAAAAATTTACAAAAGTTTTTTTTTTAAATTAAAATTAAAAAAAATAAAAAATTACAGAATAGATAAAGAATATGGATTCCTAAAAAAACACATAATTTACAAAATTTTTCTCTTTCTATTTCTTTTCTTTTCTTTTCTTCTCTTTTCTTTTGTTTTCTTTTTTTTTAAAATTAATTTTTTATTATTTTATTGTTTTTTTATTTTTATTATTGTTTTTATTTTTTTTTTAAAAATGTAGAAATCATGAAAATTAACAAAAACATAAAAAATAAAAAATAATTATGTAAAAAAAATAAAAAAAATACTTACCTCTTAATCCTTATCGCTTCCGGATAGTGCGCTGCGGCGGCGCGCGTGCCTCCTCGCGGCCCTTCACAGCTGGAGCCTTATCCTCAGCTATAGCTGCGCTTCTCCTTCTTTCTCTGCCGGCCCCCCACCGCTTCCTCCTCGCCTCCACAGTTGCAGCAGCCGCCTTTCTCCTAGTCTGCTGTGCAGCCGGCCGCCGTCAACCTTCGCTGCCCCACTCCTTGGCCACTTCGCAGCAGCCAGGCACCCTCCACGCTCCTGCCATCGCCCCAGCGAGTCCCCATCTCCAGCACCCGTTTGCTGTCCGACGCCCTTACTTCTCTTTCAGTCTTCGTCGCCCTGACGTTTTGCTGTACGCTTGCTACAGCCTGCTGCCGGTCTACACAGCCTTCTTGTGGCCAGTCAACTCGCCTTCTTGCCGTCACTTGACCTGAGTCACCCTTCACCTTCTACCGCCTGCAGCCGCCTCTGCCTTCGTAGCTGCAATCGCCGTCATTGTCCGCTTAGCAGCTGCCCGGTCAATGCTTGCTTCGCCTCCACGCCTTCCCCACGGCCTCCTCTTCCTTCACCGTCGAGACGGGCTCACATGCCTTCTACGCTTCTTCCAGCTGCACCTTAACTGCAGCTCCACACCGGCCAACGTTCTGCTGCAGGCTGCGCCCACTGCAGATGCCCCCCCACCCCCACAGTGCTCTGCCAGCTGCGCCACCTCACAATCGACAGCCACGCCCCTCCAAGGTGTATATATATATATATATATATATATATATATATATACACACACACACAAATATTTTTAAAGCCGCCTCCACGTTCTACCTCCCACAAGCCTTCGCTATAAGCCGGCCGCCCAACAGCTGCAAGGTATATATATATGTATAAATAGATATATATATATATATATATATTTATTTATTTTTCTTTGCTGCGCCTCCAACGACACACCTCTTACAGCCCCTACGTCGGAAAATACAAAAACAAAAATCACTTGAACCTACTTAATGGCGGGATTACTCTACCGCAATGGGGTTTTAATTTTTTTTGCTTCTAATCAAAAAACAAAAAACACACAAGGCGCCCTTGAGATCACACACTCAATGCCCTTGCAAACTCTACTCTAATCTACCCTAATCCACGATTTTGCAATCAATGGAGCACTTAGTATGAAGTAATGGTTAACACCCTTCACTAACTTAGGTGTGCGTTCCCCGGCAGCGGCGCCATTGTTTGGGACATCATAGCATAGCGGAGGCTACACTCCAACCCACACACTTTGTCAATCCGTGAATGCAACCCGGTTAGCGCATAGAGGCTATCCCGAATGGGAGAAGTTTAGTTAACCACACACTAATGACTTCTAGTCCTACTCAATCCTTCTTCAACACTCAAGCAATCAATCTAACATAATCAAAGCATCAAGATTAGGCTACACTTAAGCATAAAAATGCAACTTATGCAAAGAATCTAACATGCAAAGAGCTATCACACAAGCCTCAACTACACATCATTTCATGCACAAGCTTCATCACATGCACTCTACAATTCACAAATCAGATTTTAGCATCAAAACATCATTAAGAAATCTAGATTAGCAAGTGTGTAGACCATAACCTCATATCATTGAAAATGTAGAGAATAGAGAGTACAAGATTGAAGCAAGAATGGAGATGGAGAGCCTTGGGAGAGCACATGAGAAGGAGCTATGGAGCAAGCTCTCTCTATGAGCCTCTCAACCAAATGACCAAAGAGTGCTCCTTAGCTCTCAAATGGGCCACCTTTTATACAAAAACTCTAGAACTCCCAAAAGTTCCCATGTGGGATTATTGTCAAGCCCTCTCCCACATTCATCTACAACTTGGAATTCTTTACAAGAGCCCTAAGTGTCTTTTTTGTTGCATCCTTGCATTGATCTTCATTCGTCATGCAACACCTGGCTCTTTGTAATATTTGGAACATGAAGTACATCTGCCAAGTACTTCATTTTGCCATCTTGCATAAACAATGCCACTTTACCAACATGCGCAATGGGATGCATAGTATCATCACATGTTTCTACATAACCTGTTTTTTCCATTTTCTACATGTCTCTAAACCACTCAGCATGACTGGTCATGTGGATAGAGGTGCCAGAATCCACATACCATGTATCTTGAGATCCTGAAACATCTCCTGTTATACGAAACTGAGCATGTGCTGCATCACAAACAAATGCTCACTTCTGTCATCACCTCCTTGTTTACTAGCAGAGTTGCCTTGCTGCAAGTTTCCACTTTTAATGTCATTCTGCTTTTTATAGCAGTCCTTTGCCATGTGCCCTAGTTTGCCACAATAATAGCACTCTATGCTATTTGCAAATCTGATTTCTTTGCCAACCACCTCGGCCTCTTTAGCTCCCCCTGCCTCTAGGCTACCAGCCTCTTCCACCTGTGTATGATTGTTGTTGTGAATCCGTGGACTGTGGTTGTCCAAAATTTTGATTTCCTTGTCGGCAACAACCACCTTGGCCGCCTCAACCACGACCTCTACCTCTACCTCTACCTAAATTGGAGTAGAAGGCCTGTTCTAATGTGTTCTTGCTTTGTGAAGAAGATTCATCACCTAAAGACCTTTCTTCTATGATCAACATAGACACCAAGTCCCGAAAGTTCAAAATATTATCCCTGACTGCAATGGAGGTCTTGAATGGCTTGTACTCTTTGCCAAACAGACACTTACCAAGTCATCATCTTCCATTGATACATTGATAGACCCAAGGGTTTCAATAATGCCCTTGATCTTTTAAGGCATACTCATTGATAGACATGGCACTTTTCTTTTCCATAGTATGTAGCTCTTGTTATAGCTGCAATTTCCTTGCCTTTGTGTTGGTCTGAAATATCTGCACTAGGTTTTGCCATGCAACTGCTGGAGTGTTGGCATCTTGTATGTGTCCTATCATCGTGTCCGTGTGGTGACACTAATTGAAAGCCAATACATGACTTTCCTTGCACTCTAGTTCCAATCCTTAAATGCCTTTATGTCTGCTAGAGTGGCATTCTCTTAAGACAACTCAGGAGGCTCCTCATTGTCTCCTTCAACATAGTTCCAAAATCCTTTACCCATAAGGAAATTGATCATTCTAAACTTCCAGGCATGGAAGTTTTTCTTGTCCAGATTCTCACTACTAACAATCTGATTGATTCTATCACCAGACATGTTTTCCTGCAACAATCAAAAAATTGCAGCAAACAATTTGTGTATGCAACCTGTAACACATTAGTATTTTCTATTATTACTGCAAGGGTACTTCAACACAACCTATAGTCACCAGATCTGACCAAAGTACATGTACATACACCCAATGCCAACAATACATGTGTAGACTCTATCTACACTCCCAAAATGCACTATTGCACTACAATAACCAGATTTCGACCAGAGATAATTCTCAACCAGAACTTCTAACAAAAATACCTTGCAGAGACAGATGTCAGAACAACGGAGACCGAGACGCGCACGAAACGCGATTTTAGCCACCAAATACAATACAAAGTACTATGTACCACATAGGCACCTTCAAGCCTGTGAAGACAGCTCCTCAACAATCGGTGTAACTCTTGGAGCTACCAAGGGGTGTTGTACCTAAACCAAGAAGGGAAAGAGATGGCGATGCTCTTACTCTGCTTCCTTGCTTGCTTGTTCTTGCCTCTTGCTTGCCTCTTATCTCTCACAAGAACCGGAGCTCTGATACCATAAAGAGAATGTGGGGGAGAGAGAGAGAGCTTGAGTTACAAGAAGCAAACCACACACACACACACAAGAGAGTGCAAGACACAAGAGAGAGATGGATGGCTGAATTTTCTTATATCTTTTTCTCTTCTCAATATCCATATAACTAAAAAATAAGAGTATATACATAAAGGGGAAGTACTCTTATTTTTTGTATATGGATATTGAGAGAGATATTGGATGGCTGAATTTTCTTCTATCTTTTTCTCTTCTCAATATCCATATGGCTAAACAAAACTGAGAATGAATTATGTTCATATGCCAAGGTGCAAGCCTTAGAGTTAGGCTTTAAAAATGGCCCTTAAAGAATAAAGACTTAAATTACTACTAGAACAAAATCAAAGACCCTAAATTATGGATGACTTAGGATACTTGGACATATTCCATATTTTGGATCTATTCAGGACAAATGAAATAAAATTTAGCGAGAGAAACTAACTAGTTTTTAGAGAGAGAAGATAATCTTATGAATTGATTTAACCCTTGATTTGATTAAAATTAGACCTTGATTTAGAGGACTTATCTAACACATTAAATTTTCAAGTTTTGAAACTTAGAGTGTAAATTTTTCTAAGACCAAAAATTAACTAGTCCACTAGCAAAAAAGGTTACTAGTCTAGTTGTAAATTCTTCTAGGTTCAAACTCAAGAGTAGGATTCTCCATAAGAAATAGACTTATCTTCAGAGGATTACTAGTCTAGTTGTAAATTCTTCTAGGTTCAAACTCAAGAGTAGGATTCTCCATAAGAAATAGACTTATCTTCAGAGGATTACTAGTCTAGTTGTAAATTCTTCTAGGTTCAAACTCAAGAGTAGGATTCTCCATAAGAAATAGACTTATCTTCAGAGGATTATTGGGATGTACCTTGATAACCATATAAAGGCCTTAGAAATTGACCCCACGATTAAGGTAAATGTCTAGCTGAAGGCATAGCAAGAGTCATCATCAAGAGATTGAAGTTTAGAATTGGTTAAAAAACTTAGACAACGAACGAGCAGGACAAGTAAGCTTATTGACTTTTGTGGATTTATGGAATGAGAGATTCACATTTGAAGTGTCGACTTGAGGACTGAGAACGTCTCTCTCGCACTTGCTATGGTTTACTCTACATTGGATAGCATGTGTGATGCATGGTTGATTGCCCATGTTTTTTGTAGAATACTATATTCATTGGATTACATTGTTTGTGAAGTCTACGAATGTACTTGGCAGACTATTATTATACCGAACAGATCTCCCCCGAGTGGGAGATTGTATTGCGAAGACGGTCGACTGATACCTTGACCCATACTCTCAGCGCACATGGGTGTGCTCGAGATGCAATTTGTGTGATGGATAAGAGGCGTCTCCAATTGTACTCGGCCACAGTTGCTATGAGAAGCGATCCGAGTGACGATTGCTATAAGAACCCTAATCCGTTTGGTTGGTCCCAGAGTTCATGTCTTGGAAGTGATATGGCTATCAAAAGTAACTCTGTATGGATATGCACGATGTTAGTACTGAGTGTGAGACATATGGGCCTCTCTCGTCGAGCAGCTAAATTCAATTAAATTATTGAAGTCGGAGATCGAGATAAATGATTATTTTATTCCTCATAAGAAATTCATGTTTTAGAAATCTGTAAGCAAATATTCATCGAACGAAATTTAGAAAAAGAGAAATTGAAATAGTACCTTTCAAGAAAGATAGTTTAGGAAGAACCTTTCCAGACCCAAACTCTGATTCAGACTATTGACCAAGACTTAATTCCTTCGTCAATTTCAATCAATGACGATGTGCCCAGTTCAGGAAAAATGCACTCAAAACACCCACTGAATCTGAAACTAAGTTAAGACTTTTGATTTTGATCTGAGGATCAAGTTATCAAAATTTGAGGAATTCTGTCTGGAATTCAAACATGGATCTAGAAATATTGGGATACGGATTTAAGATTTATTCATGGTATTCAAACAAATCCAAAACTGTAAACTTGCATAGAAACTCTGTTTTCTTAAAGGACTATCTTACGCTGGAGGGAGCATTTGGCATATATGTTTATCTAAGGGAAGTTCGGTTGCAATAGCTGGCGGGGAGTGTTCGAGGGACAGCTCACGCGACAAAAACCTACCCAGGTCTTGACTAGCCTAGGTATGGTGAAAAATGGTGTACGATGGGCGAGGGCCGACGAAGCGGTCCCTGAGTGAAGTACCAGGACACCTAAGGAGGATCCTGGAGGGTTCTGACTAGGCGATGCACGGACTCGCGATGCTTAGGACACCCATACGTATGTCGAGGACGATATATATATGTATGTTGATGAAATAATTATTGTAATCTGTTATTGGATCTCGTTGTTGTTGCTGACCAACTGGTCCCAACGAAGAGTCCAGAGTGGTACTATTTTTATGAAACAAGGGATTGAATGGAAATTTTGAGTTATAAAATCTGTGATCATATCTGTTTTGTCAATGGATTATTTTTTATATATTAAAGTTTTAAAGAGGAGTGTGTGCATATCTATTTTCTAAAGCTAAAGTTAAGAAAGGCATTTCAATTATGGGTGGGTGAGTACTTGTTTGGTTCTACCGATTCCAGTGGTAGGGTGGTGGCTAACCCATGGATGGGGTAGGCTGGAATCAGTGGAGTT
This sequence comes from Cibotium barometz, assembly GCF_041138505.1. Classification (NCBI taxonomy): domain Eukaryota; kingdom Viridiplantae; phylum Streptophyta; class Polypodiopsida; order Cyatheales; family Cibotiaceae; genus Cibotium; species Cibotium barometz. The sequence goes on from NC_141074.1 coordinate 17,508,625, forward strand.
TTAATAATCAAACTGAAAAATCTTAGGATTACGCTAGGATTCGAGTAGCTAGTTAATTCCCTGATAAATTTCTCAATTGGGTGGATCAACGGCTGTGCCTGATCTTGATTAGGAAAAAAGCGTTGAAATTAATCAAATGATAAAATTATAGTGTGAGCATTTTTTGGGTTTTTTTTTCTCACTTTGTTTTTGGCAATCATAAGCAAGGTTTCATGTGATTTGTGTTAGTGGTGACGCTAAGAGATGTTAATAATGGGAGAGAAGTGAGGGAAGGATCTGGAGGAACGTAGACATAATCATCAGAACAAGATGGTGATTCTCAGTTCCTCATTTGATTCATTGAAGCAACATTCATAATTTGAAGAAATGAAGTCCCTTTGTATGGCAAGATTCTTGTCAAGTACTCTTATGAAGTAGATATACATGAAGTACAATAATTCAGTCAAATAGACTCTTATTAAGCTACTGTTTTTTATTGAAGTAGGCACTTGTTGGGTGTGGCGAGAGGATTGAAAGAATTACGTTGACTTGAGAGGCTAATATATATATCTTTACTAAGGAATGAAGATCATTGATTTTTGAAGATAGTACCGTCGTTTGGAGAGGTTTGTAATTTGAAGAAAAATTCTAGGCGATGGGTTGTACCATTGACCAGGCTTTCGCCCACCATGCCCCCCCCATCCAGAGATGTACCTAGATGTTGATGGTGAGGCTTTGGTGCAAATGTCCTCCAGTGCATGAGTATGGATATGTACTCATGGAGCAACTGCTACATTAACTTAGCCAAAAGAATAGTAAGCTATAAGCTTAACAAAAATGGAATGGCTATTTAAGATCCTTGGGAGTTGCCATATGCGTTACTCCCTTGTGTGTGTGTGTGTGTGTGTGTGTGTGTTTTCCCCTTTTACTACCACCTTGTGAGCAACAGGTTCTTGTGGCTACTCTCCTTTTTGAGAGAATAGGTTCTTATGTCTGCCACGTAGCTTCTGCACTTACGCTTCACATCCAGAGGGGTGAAAAGAGCATGTGTGAGTTTGTCTTTGATGCGTTCATAAGTCTCCGTTTGCAGACGTGGGAATTGATTCTTGAATTTTTAGCTCAAATGTTATAGAGGGCAGTAGGTAAGACTGCTGGTTAGTTACCATTGGGGTTGCTTGAACACACAAGCTCTTGTGTAGGCATTGAATGCAGAGTGTTTGAATGACTTGCTTGGGTCTCCATTCTTGTCAAACTTTAGGTGAAGCTGTTGGGTTTAAAGTAAATAGTGAGGCTATCTTCACCTTATTCGATTTTGGCAACCATATGATGGGATTACCATCATAGTATCCTTGTTGTTGAAGCATGTACATAGGCACCCATCTTCGATGATCATTATAAATTGGTGGCTGATGCTTTTGGTGTTGAGGTTTCCTGCTTTGTGCAAGCTTAGGGGACTTTTTGATGCGCTTGTTGGGAATCCAAGCTTTGGTATTATCTTGGTAGTATCCTTGTGCTTACAGTAATCTTTTTGTACCCACACTTGTTGATGAGATGTTAGAGATCGCTAATGAACTCACATAGGCTTTTGTGGATGGTGTTGTGGAGTACTTTTATTTTTCCTTGGCCTCTGAGTGCTACGTTGAAGAAGAGGGTTTGACTGTCGCGGCACCCAAATTTGATTAGTGCCTTTGTAGTAGCCTTGAGCTACAAGGAGCTACTTCTCCACCCACATTTTGATACCATTAAGATCTCTTGATCTTGGCTGTCTTGGTGGAGTTTTCTTTTTGGTGGAAGTGGAAGGTTTTGGTACCTCCTTCACATTGGTTGGCATTGAGGCTGTAGGTTTGAGACTCATGGGTATTTTTGACGATGATGAGGCTAGAGTCTTTTGTGGAGTGGTTGTCGATGATGAGGCTTTTGAGCATGTGGTTGTCGCCTTTGGTGAGGTTTGTCGATGAAGAGGCTCCAAGGCTTTTCCTTTAAGTTCCTTTGTTAGAGATAGATGGTTGTACGGGGGGGACTTTTTCAGGAATAGCTGATGATTACGAGGTTTTGGCATCAAACTTTGTTGGTGAGGATGGGACTGAAGGAGTAGATGCTTTAGAGTCAGTCCTTGACGTAGATAGTAGGTCATTGTATAGAGGGGCTTCTGTGGAAGAGGCTTGTAACCTTTTGCATTCAGCATCATAGAAATCCATGAAGGTTGGATCCTCTTCCTTGTAGTATGGTATTGTTAACTTTGTTTCGTTGACCATCATGATGACCCTATCGCTAGCAAAGCACAGTTTTGCTTGGGTAGCAATAGTCCATTTATGCCCTGAGATCAAATTTGCTTCCAACACATACTCAACCACAAAGAACTTGCAAGTAAGGGGGATAGTTTCAATATACACTTTATGTTTAGAGAACCCCAAACATGGCATGTTCAAGTCTTGTGTAAAGGGAATTCTTTTAGGATGAGCCGTGAGTGTGGTTGACCTAACAAATCCCATAACTTGAGGGTCATGAGATTGTGTTCTCGTGTTAGATAAAGCTATGCCTGAGCTATGGTGATTTTATTGGAAAGTTTCAATCCAACCAGAATCCTAGGGATCTTTTTAGTAAGATATGTTGGAAGTTCCAACTCCTCCAAGGTCTCTTCCTCCCGTAATAGTAATTGTACAATGCTTGCAGGAGTGTTCAAAGGTGACTGTTTGCATGGATTCATCAATTGAATACAACGAGTCACGTATCCAAGCTTCACCATCAAGGATGACATCATACTCAAGGGAATCTAGGATAACATGGAATGTAAATTCCACATCTCCACTGATTGTTTGAGTAGCATAGCTAAAGTAACCAAGAACTTCAATGTTTTGTACATTGGCTCCTCTTGCAAGAACATTGTATGTAGGGATGAGTTTAGTGTCTATTGTCATGATGTTATGACTAGCTTGAGGGCTAATCAAAGTGCATTTGCACTTAACATCATTGCCTGTATTGAAATCTAGCCATACCATCATAGAATCTTCAAGAGGAACCATGGATGTTTCCGTTTGTGATTTAGCTTCAGATCCTGTTTCTATTTCATATTCCCATTCACTTTCGTCCTCTTTTTGGCTCTCAAATTTTTCAAGAGTACCCAATGTGTACAATGGCACACTTACTCCTCTGACAATTCTAAATGAGGTCTGTTTGGAAACTTGTGAATCCTCGATGTCCTGTTCTATGGAGCTCTTTATGTTGGGCCTTAAAAGTGTAAGTGCTGATGCTATGCTGGCTTCACCCATGAGAGAAGAGCATTCCTCCAAATAAGGTTTTAAGGGAATGCTTTAATTTTGTAAAGGGATTCATTGAATTCTTGACATGCTTTATCAACCGCATAATTTGTGCAATCTCTTCCTCTCTTGAAAGGAAAAGCGGTACTCCTCTAGGTTTTGTATTTTGGTTTCTTTTTTAGGATTGGCATTATTAGGTTTAATCACAACCGGTGATCCTATAAGACACTCAACCATGCTAAGCATGCTCTCTTGAGCTTGCCTTTTGCGTTCCACATATGTCATGTGATCACATGATTTTCAATTTTGGGTGGTTGGGCGGCGGGTTCTAGTTTCTTGATTGGTCTGTGAGGTGCACTAATAAGTGAAGAATCAGAATTTGGTTCATCCTCACTTAGCGACGTACTAGAACTTGTTTCATCTTTTGACTTTTCTTTGGATCGTCAAGTTTTCATTATGTTTGCCCATGCGACGAGATCAAATTTTCTTTTGGGATTTTGTATCCTGTGTTGCACATATGGGTTTTGTGGTTTGTGTGGTGGCCTTTTACGTGGATGCTTCTGCATCATGTGTAGCTTTTGGCTCTTTTGGGTTTATGTCCACACCACAAGCTCCTTTTCCCTGTCCTTTAATTCAGCTTTGGTTTGGATAGTTTGATGCCCCTTGTTTTTCTTGGGTTTAGAAGGTTTTGTTTTCTCTTTTGGTTTCTGCTTTAAGGCATGTTCTTCTACCCATTTCGAAGTGTTATCTTTTGCATTCTTTTTCTCTTTTGTTTTCTCTTTTGCTTTCTGCTTTAAGGCATGTTCTTCTACCCATTTCGAAGTGTTACCTTTTGCATTCTTTTTTACCATTTCTCGTGTCTTAGCTTGCAATCGCATAAGCACATTCAAGGGTACCATGGTCAATTGCCCGTTTGTACACTTAAGATGTTTAGAGTTGTATTTTGTGAGACAATTTGTATTGAAGCAATCGTCTTGGGAAATCTTGGTACATGTGGTCAATGCCACATCGTTCACGTATGGGTTGCAAAGTGTCAGTGACCATGGGCATGGAAGTATTCCAAACTGTGCAATCTGCCACTTTGTGAGGTCCATGACAATAGAAACACTGAAGTGTTTTCTTAACTGCTTCCTGAGCGGTTTCTACCCTTTGGACTATTTTTGTTTGGTGCACGGGAGATGGAGGTTTTGAGTCAATTGTTGATGACTTGGGACACTTTGTAGTATCATGACCAAAGGATTTACAATATATGTGCAGTACAGAAAAACAAGTGCTTTGTATGCACAATGGGGATTGAGATGGTCGTATAGTGATTGCACTGAACACAAGGCATTTCGCTCATTTGTAGAGGCATTAAAAGGAGGACTGATTTTAAAGGATCTCATCCTCTCTTAGAGATGTTGGTTGTAAGCTTTTAAGCAAGGCTTCATAGAATTCAGGGAATGACAATTCTGAGATCAATTGTTCTTTTGTCATTTCTTCACTTGGTTTAGATGAGGAACATATTATAGCATGATCATCTTCCATCATGTTGTCATCTAAACATATTGCTTCTTTTACAACATTGATCAAATGTGTCTGGATTGGATACAATGATCAAGTTGTGTAAACTGTTATTCTTTAAGCCCATCATGAAACATCTAATCAATTGAGAATCGTTATTGACTCACATCATGAGTCTAAAAGTTTTATCCGAAGGATAAAGTCTCTAATGGTTTTGTTTGGTTTATGCTCAATTAAATAGAGTTCTTTCTCTGCACTCCACCGATCACTTTGTCTTGAAAAGCCATTGGATAAAGGTTGTTTTCAAGGTTCTGAAGTTGGTCTTGATCGTTGGCAATGTGATGAACCATCAACTAGATTTTCCCTCTAAGCATAGGCTCAAGGCATGTACCTTGGTGGGGCAGTTTAGATTTCCAAAGGCTTCACATCTCTGTTCAAACATTTGAATGAATTGAATGAATTGAATGAATTGAATAGGACCAATTGTTCCGTCATATTTGCCCATAATTTTGGAGATCTGTACAACCGTATTTTTGTATGAGTCACTGAGGCCGTATGTGAGTGCTCTTGATGGTAGGTACTCACTGAGTCCTTGGGCTACCCACCTTCCTAGACTAGTCAGTTTGTCCAAGGTGTGGGCATCAAGGGGTTGGAAAGGGTTGGTACCTATAGGATTTGTGGAAATGTTAGGTAAAGGACCAAAGCTCGATGGGATTAAAGTGATAAGGGGTGCAAAACCCGATGACACGCTTGTTGTAGGCATGGCGAATGGGATTGGGAGGTGCATTTGGCAGCATGGATCTCAATGGCTCGAAGCTGTCAGCCATTGGGTTTAGTGAGAGTGTTGGCCCATGTAGTCCCTCTATCGTTGCCATGTCTGATTGCCTAATTGCTCCTTAAAATGAGCAAGCACGTGTGTTTTTTTTGGCTTTTTATATTTTCTCCACAGCCCATTTACAGCCTCAAGAGGTTTGGCATACTCTTTGTTGGGTCAAATGAGTGTCTGTTTGCCCTAATTAACTTAGATGCTACATGCACGTGAACGACCTTAGGGATATTTTTTCAAAAAAAGTACATGCTAGTAACTTTCCAGATGGAAGAGGAGGTCCCAAGACCTATTTTTGATCACTGTCTCACGATGAAAAAAAATTTCAAGAATTTTTTCCTGTTTCGCAGCACATTTTTTAGGGTGTTCCAAAAGGAATTTGGAGAAACTTTGTATGAGAGAGTTGCATTTTTGTAGTATTACAACTTTGTCTCCCTGAGTTGTTCGTGATTTTGTCGTTAAGACTCTCAAAAAGTAGCCCAAATATGGTTCGAAGTCGTTTTTGCATTGTTTTTTACGATTTCTAGTGCTCTTTGGGCTATTTTTTGTCTCAATTTTTGGGTTGAATTTTGAGGCTACTGGTCGGAGACCAAAACGATCGATTTTGACTTCGGACAGCCAAGACCAAATTTGAAGAGCTCGATGTCGGCTTTCCGTCGATGAGCACTAGAGCGCCCTCATCGAATTCATGGTGTAGGAGATACAAGCCTCCAAACTTGGGTATTTTTCAAAGCCCCCTTTTCACGTCATGAACTAGTAGGGTACAGTTCACGACGTGTAGCAGACTTCATGGATTTTATCAAATTTGATTTTTTTTTTGGGACTGTTTAACGTCGTGAATTGGACTTCACATAGAAATTAAATTCAAATATTTTTTTTTTGGTACGGGGACTGTTTCACACTATGAAACACTTACTGGTTCACGCCATGAACCACTTAGAACGTGAACCGATTTTTGTTTTTTTTTGGGGCATAAACCCTTAAGACATGAGAGTGGAGAAAATGGTTCACGAGTGACCTATTTCTTTTTTATTGGAGTCTAGTGGGAAATTCAAATTTCCTTGTTTGGGGGGGGATATTTTTTGAATTTTCAATTAAGGAGATATGGGCATTTTCCCAAAAAGATAAGTGGAAATAGAAAAAGTCAACCTTTTTATGACACCCCCTTACACCCTTCATAATGACCCCCAAAATGGACAATTTGACAACTCATGGGCATCTACTCATTGAATGCTCATTAGCCTTAATGAGTTATGTAAAAAAACGATTAAGAATTAATCAAAGATTAATCCTTTCACTAATCTTTCCCTCTTTTACACTAATCAAGGGCTCTAATTAACCACTAATCCCTAATTAATTCACACAATTGACCACATGATTGGATAGAGCAAGGGAATGCTAAGCATGTGCATCAAAAAAGTGTGTAAATTAATCTAAAATAGGAGATTAATTAGACTCTTACTTTTGGTCTCTTCTTTTAAGGTAAAATTAAGCAAAAAAGAGAGTCAAATTCCTCTAATTGATGTAATTAGGTGTTTTGAAGCATGTAGATGCTCTCAAAACACTCAAAAGCACTAATTTCAACTACTTACATGATCGATTTGGACCCCAATTTACACATTTTCTAAATTTTTGCCTCTTGAACAAGATTAATCACCCTTAATGAAAAAAACCAGTTCATTAAGAGAAATTAGTTGAATTTAAGGGTTTTTTGATGATTTTGAGAAGTTTTTTGAAGGATGTAAAATGGATGGAAATGGATATAAAATGTGATTTTCTCAACGTAAACCTTAAGGAGGAGGTATATGTGGAACAACCACTTGGGTTCGTGGTTTCTCGATTCTAAAAGCAAAATTTACAGGTTATGGAAGGCAATCTATGAGTTGAACACAAACATGGTACTAGAGGATTCATGCTAGCTTTATGAGTATTGGTCTCTTATTCATCCCTTCAGATGTAAATGTGTATGTATTTTGTGAGCAAGGGAAGTATATGGCCATTGTTATCTATGCAGATGGCCTCATTTTGACAAGGGATCACTAGAAGGAGATCTTACAAACATAGCATGATGCTTAGTGTCGAGTTTGAGATAATAGATCTTGGTCATTGTTCTCTATGCAGATGATCTCATCTTGATAATGGATAACTAGAAAGAGATCTTACAAACATAACATGATGCTTAGTGTAGAGTTTGAGATGACAGATCTTGGTCTCATTCATTATTATTTGGGGATTGAGGTTTGGTAGAAGCCAAATAACATTTTTATCTCTCAAAAAATTATGGAGGTGAGATACTCAAGGTATTTAGCATGACTAAATGCAAGGTAGTTGGTACACCAATGGAGATTGATTTGAAGTTGTCCATCAAAGACACCTCAAACATTGTGGATGAGACCTTATACAAGAAACTGGTTGGAATTCTTATCTTCTTGCATAATACTAGACCAGACATCAGTTTTGTTTTTAGTGTTTTGAGCAGTTATTCCAACAAACCTTCGGAGAATCATTAGAAAGCATGTATGTGGGTGTTATGATACATCCAAGAAACTTAGGAGTATGACATCACATATGCTATAGGTAAGACCCTCAGTGGCTTTTGTGACTCAGATTGGGCAGGTGGTTTGGGATGCATTTCTTAGATCAGTAAGAAGCAGCTTGTTGTTTGCAATCTCATCGATAGGTTGAATATAAAGCTACATGCTTGGCATCGTGTGAGGCATTATAGATGAGGAGGAATTTATAGGATATGGGAGTGGTGCAAAAGAAGCCTACCTACAATGCTAGAATGTGACAACCAAAGTTGCATGGCCATTACTTGGAATCTTGTGTTTCAAGCTCGCACGAAACATATTGAGATTCATTATCACTTTATGTACCATCTCATCATGTTCAGGGAAGTTGAGATTCATTATCACTTTATGTACCAGCTCATCATGTTCAGGGAAGTTGAGATGGTCTACTGCCCCACGAGACAGGGATTTATGTAGACATCTTCATAAAGCCTCTAGGAAGGATCAGATGGAGCAGCATCTTCATCAACTCAGCATCGGACCACAAAGGTAGTTCAGCTTCAGGTGGAGTGGATATTAAGGGGGTGTTGGATATTAATGATGTATCCTTATATTATATTGCCCAAGCACCAACTAGCTCATGTTTATTTAGCCCCCATCATGTGAGGAATCAACCACCATGATTGAGCAGATCAGGCACTTGACATCGGTGTATCCACATGGAAAGGTGGCCTATGAGGCCTAGTCTAAGGCCATATGGTTTAAAGAGATGGCTTGGATTAGATTTGGCATATTGCTAAATAGACTACATGCTACACTGGACTGTTATCTCATAATGGTCCTGTTATGGCTCACCCTACCCGCCTTGAAACACATCCACAACAAGAGATTACCTGGTGAACCGCAACTATCGTGAGGATCATTCCAATGGCCGAGCTCGTAACCCTTGAGGTCTCCAAGCTCTACAACTCCTTGAGAAGAAATTCCACCATGCCTTCCAGCAAGTGTTGTCACACTGCACTATGGGTACTCGTCCCTCCTCTCACCTCACTTCACTCACACACATAGTCACTAGCATGCATTAAGGAGAGATATTAGCAAGCAAGACTCAATTGCACAATGGGAGAGTCCCTTGTATTATGAGAGAAATTCACTTATATACATGCCCATAAGTGTTCACACTCACTTAAACTGTGGCCGGCTGGGCACTTTAGGCTCATAAGAGGCCTATTGCTATTACAATGAACTACTCTCATAATATATCCATGAAGTACATCACTTGGGACTTCATCCTACATGCTATCACACGCTCTTGAAGCGGGAATCGCCATAAATACTCCGTAACACCATTTCGGGAGTCTGTCCAAATTGTAGATTTGGACACCATTTCTCCATATCTTGAATGTATGACCCTTTGGTGTATATACCTTGACTCCTTGATGTAAGATAATGGTAGTAGTTCTTGTTAACCCTAGGAATGGGTTAGCAGGTCCACACATGGAAAAGGTAGACTTTACTCTCAAACACCATGTCTTGACATTGTAGGGCCTAAACAGGGCCCAAGATGAGTCATCCTAATGGTCGTGGAAGTGAGGAAAGTACTCTGTAATTTCTAGTACACTTGAATGGTGGCGCCGACTATGACGATGGACCTATGGCCTATATTGATACATAGCTAGCCCCTTCTCCACAGAGTTCATAAGTCATCAATAATGAAAAATTTACTCCCTAGCTTCTACTAGCATATGGCCTCCATTTTAATAGTCCTAGATTAGCTTCTAGATCAACCCCATTGAAGCTCCCTCATAGGAGTAGACGGGTGTGGGGGGATTTGCCATCTATTCTATCAATAGTACAATGTTCCTCTTTATCTCTATTACTGTGCAAATTGAGTTTTAAAGTTTTATACCGTGAAAGATCCTACTTCTTGTGAGTTCTCTCTTGTATACACCACATGTTGTATTCTCTTATAGTAGGGGTCTCCCCTTTCCATAAAAGTGGGTCTTACATGTCTACATCTGGTTGATGTGCCTATTTGGTTTTATCTTTATTGGTGGATTAAGTGGATGGAGTATCTCTCTCCACCTAATGGGACTATTCCACAATGTGAGACCCCCTCACTGTATACAATGGTCAAAGGTAACAGTTGAAGGTCTGGATTTATAATAGTGGGTGACTTACTCGGGGCCTTACCTACACTAGTGGGCTAGGTAGAAGATTTTCCTTCCTATACTTGTCTAATAAAATCCTATAATCTGTAAATGTAGGCAAGTCCTCTAAGAATTTCTAACTAGTTCTTACTTGTTTGCAGTTTATTTTGTAACTTTACCATATGAGGAGCTTTTATGCTTTTATCCATGGTTTTATAAGGATCTTTTGATCTTTTGGATAATATCATGTGCTTTGAAGGTAGCATTTGCCTTCGTTTTTTGCACATAATTTTGTAGTATATTGCTTGTACTTTTGTGCATATTCCAACTCAGATACCTAGTTGCTTATGTATTTAGGTGAGTTATTTTTCTACCCTAACTTTATTGTGTTTTGTGTAGTTATCATTAGAAAGGCGCCAATAATTCAATTTCTTTTCTAATGATGTACTCGAAAAGAGTTATTCCTTGATGTAGTCTCAAGTATATAGAGATAGATTTTAGTGTGTGAAAGTCTGGATAAGGCCATCTTATTCCTTTTATACAGGATTTTATTCATATTTTCCTAGACGGCATACTAGGGAGTTTCAAATTGTTAAGGTATATATGCGTGGTATCATGGTGGTATGGGTGGTATCATGGTGGTATGGGATGCTAGTGATCCCTCACATATATTATCTTATGGGATAATTTGGGCTCAAGATTGTTGCTTTGCTTACATCACTTAGCATGTTGACCTCAACATTCAAAGACAATCTCATTTTCTAAATTCACTAGAAGTTATAGTGTAGGCATTCTCTAGATAAACTTCTTTTATCTATAGCCTGCATGTATTGATGAGTGTAATCTCGTCGGTATTTTCACTTGTTGAAATCTCTTTCTTTAGAGTTCAACGAGTTTATCTTGTTGTGTTTGGATTAAGGAAATTTGGATTTTTCCTTTGTTGGCATTTCTTTCTCTAGTTCCGTACTTTAGGTGATTTATACACTCAACTTGATGGTTTACGGATAGACATATGTGACTCATTGAGACGCTGATGACTCTCTATGTTGATATGGGTAACTCAGGACGTTGATTATTCCATGTGCAGATGTGGGTACATCGGGGCGCCGACAATGAATCCCTAGTTTCTGCTGTTTTAATGCCATGTTTTCCTACTTTATTTCGAATGGTTTATAACGAGGAAATTACTGAGTATGAATTTCTTTGATCATCCGTAGCCTGATGACCAAACACAAATAGAATATATGAATTAGTCTGTAGAGGATATGCTTCGTGTGTATTGGGAAAAATATCTTCCAATGATGGAATTTACCTATAACACTTTTTTTATTAGTTTTAGTCCGTTCATGCTTATGTATGAGTATCAACCTAGGGCACCTATTGATTTCGGTCTTAAGAACACCGAGCTTGATGTATCGAGGGATTTCTTGCGTGATATGCAAGAAATGCTGACCGAAGCTCGGGATTCTATCAAGAGTGCTCGAGATAGGACACGGTTCTATGCTGATAGAGGATGCTCAATTTTGTCTTTTGAACCAAGAGCGTTGGTTTATTTAAAAGTTCTTAAAGATTTTCAGACTTTGTCAAAAAGAAAATGCTCCAATTTTTCTCCTAGATATTGTGGTCCATTTTGATTTATACATCGGATTGGCACGGTTGCATATGAACTAAAACTACCTCCAATTGTCAGAGTTCATCCAGTCTTTCATATCGATAGATTGAAAGGGAATTATCCTATGTTCCACCACATGAACCTAATGAGGTAATTGAATTCAGGGAGGAAAGGAAACTTTGTAGTTGTCTAATCCTTGAGGAGTTAAAATTAGGTGAAAAGATACGAAAATAGAGGATTCGACTTGGGAGTCGGTTGATATTGTTCAGTGCAAAACTCCTTTTTATTAGTGCAATGTTTTGAGAGAGGGGAAGTATGTTATATGCACATTATGTGTGCATATACTAGGAGGCTAACCCACATTAGGCTTCTGAGCATGGGAGCATGGGAACAAGCTCTAGTGGAGCCTACCTTAAGGGTTAAGGTTAGGGTCAGGCTTCCAAGGGTCACACATGGGAAATGGAGAGTCAAGAGTCACTTGAGGGCCCTCCTATATAATAGGGGCATGGGGCACACTCAAGGAGGCTTGGGCTTGTGAGGCCAAGGCTATGTTATGCTCTCTTGTGTAGAGGTTCATATCTACTCACCTACCATTTCACGCTATAGCTACATGCTATTGGATTGGAGTTATACCTCTTGATGGTATGGGACATCAAGGTAGAGGTATGATGTATTTCATTATTATGCATGTGTGCATCCCTTAGACTCGGGAGTGGTGGGGTGGATTAGTTTATGCCTGATTCATGCATGTTTATGCATAACAGCTATCTAGAGAGATCTTAGGGTTTTAACAGTGGTATCAGAGCAATCTCTAGTTAATTGTTGTTGATTTTTTCTTATTGCCATTTTTGGTATTTTTTTAAAGTAAATTTTAATATTTACTAATAAAAATATTATTTTGTTGATTTGTGTTGATGATTTACACGTGGATCGTTGGTATGGTGATTGGAACACGTGTTACTACAATTCAATGGACGAATGGACATTGTGAAGGAATTCCATGAGTTTAATGCTATTTTTTTCTATTTTTTGTGGTTTAAAATAAGCATTAATGAAATTTTTACAAAAATACTATATATTTTACTATGCATATTTTTGGTAGAATGGTTTCCCTAAATTTCTAGATTTTTAAAAGATTTTTTTCTATTTTTAAAGAGTTTTTAGAGCATTTTTATGGTTAAAAATATATTTTTTATACATTTTTGCAAGTTTTTCCGTGGGTATGCGATCAAATTTCTACTGAAATGCAATAGCATGTTGATGCATGAAATGCTCTCCCATGTGCGTGGGACCCTTTTCGCCTCTCAAGTCTGATTTTTTCTTCTTTTTTCCTCTCCCTCGTGTAAATTTCTCTTAAAAAGGATTTTTAAATATTAATCATAATTAATGTTTAATTATGATTAGGATTAGTTTAATTAAAAAGATTAATTAATGCCTAATCAACCTCCTCTCTAACAGAGAAGGAGGGGGTGGAGAATAGCCATGGAATGGTGTGAAGGAGACAAGAGAAAGGGAAGAGAGAGATCCCTCTCTCTCAAATCTACGCACAGGTGGGGGGGGTGCGCAGCAGGCACCGGCGGAAAAAATGCCCCCCCTAAAAAATCAAAACCACAAGCTTAATTAAGGTTATTAAATTTGTTCTTTTTTTTAAAATAAAAAAATGAGTTTTTTTAAATTTAAAAGAAGCTTTTGAAATTTTTCAAAAAAAGATTGAAAAAAAGCGTAGAAAAACAGAGAAAATTTTGACATTTGGGAAAAAAGAAATCTCTAAAAATTTCTCTTAAATTTTTTTATTTGCCTTTAATCTTCTGAAAAACCTTTGGCTTTCTGCTTTCGCAGAACCTTTTGGCTTTTCGAATTCCGGAAAATCTTTTGACCTTCCGTATTCCGGAAACTTTTGAAACATTCATGATTTTTTACCATTGTTTAGCCATTCTTTTTGGACATGTTCCATACTTTTGATGGCTATAATCTGGTTCAAAGTGTGTTTCACCTTTGACACTTTTTCATGATAATTTATTTAAGTGTGATCTATGCTTAACTTCTTAAGCCTAAGACAAATTCTATCATGGGTTAGTTGATCTGTTTGTTTTGGTGGTTTTATTGGATGTCTTCCAAGTTTTATTTGGACTCATTAGGTAGATCACTTGTATCTAGGGGTTTTTTAATGAGTGCTACACACATGTGTTTTCACTTGCTTACTTTGGAGTTTTGCTTGAATGACATCACGTTCATATACTCCGGATTGATGAGTTGGCCACTGATTTTATTGCTTCTTTTGGCATAAATAATGTCCAGTAGATGGCATGCATTGATTTTTTAAGAGCATTTTTATGGTTAAAAATATTTTTTTATACATTTTTGCGGGTTTTTCCACGGGTATGCGATGGGCAAAGAGAGCATATGAATCAAATTTTAGAGGATATGCTTCGTGCATATGTCTCTAAAGAAGCATCAAATTGGAAAAAATATCTTCCAATGATGGAATCTGCCTAAACACTTTTAAACATACGGCTATTGGTTTTAGTCCGTTCATGCTTATGTATGGGTATCAACCCAGGGCACCTATTCATGTCGGTCTTAAGGACATCGATCTTGATGCATCAAGGGATTTCTCGCACGATATGCAGGAAATGCTGACCGAAGCTCGGGATTCTATCAGGAGTGCTCAAGATAGGGCTCGGGATTCTATCAGGAGTGCTCAAGATAGGGCACGGTTCTATGCTGATAGAGGATGCTCAATTTGGTCTTTTGAATCAGGAGCGTTGGTTTATTTAAAAGTTCTTAAGGATTTTCAAACTTTGTCATCAAAAGGAAAATGCTCGAATTTTTTGCCTGGATATTGTGGTCTATTTCGATTTATACATCGGATTAGCACGGTTGCGTATGAACTAAAACTACCTCCAATTGTCGGAGTTCATCCAGTCTTTCATATCGATAGATTCAGAGGGAAACTAGGAGGTGAGGATAACATAGTTACTCCTCAAGAACTCGTTGAAGTTAAAGAATTATCCTATGTTCCACATGAACCTAATAAGGTACTTGAATTCAGGGAAAGGAAACTTTGTAGTTGACTAATCCCTGAGGTTAAAATTTGGTGGAAAGATAGGGAAATAGAGGATTCGACTTGGGAGTCGATTGATATTGTTCAGTGCAAAACTCCTTTTTTTTAGTGCAATGTTTTGAGAGAGGGGAAGTATGTTATATGCACATTATGTGTGCATATACTAGGAGACTAACCCACATTGGGCTTGTGAGCATGGGAGCATGGGAACAAGCTCTAGTGGAGCATGGGTTAGGACTAACCTTAAGGGTTAAGGTTAGGGTCAAGCATCCAAGGGTCACACATGGGAAATGGAGAGTCAAGAGTCACTTGAGGGCCCTCTTATATAATAGGGACATGGGGCACACTCAAGGAGGCTTGGGCTTGTGAGGCCAAGGCTATGTTATGCTCTCTTGTGTAGAGGTTCATATCTACTCACCTACCATTTCACTTTATAGCTACATGCTATTGTATTGGAGTTATACCTCTTGATGGTATGGGACATCAAGGTAGAGGTATAATGTATTTCATTATTATTCATGTGTGCATCCCTTGGGCTGCTTGGGGGTGGTCGGGTGGATGAGTTTATGCCTCATTTATGCATGTTTGTGCATAACAACTATCTAGAGAGATCTTAGGGTTTTAACAGAGCAATCTCTAGTTAATTGTTGTTGATTGTTTCTTATTGTCATTTTTGGTATTTTTTTAAAGTAAATTTTAATATTTACTAATAAAAATTTTATTTTGTTGATTTGTGTTGATGATTTGCACGTGGATCGTTTTGATATGGTGATTGGAACGCGTGTTACTACAATTCAATGGACGATTTGACATTGCGGGGGAATTCCGTGAGTTTAATGCTATTTTTTCTATTTTTTATGGTTTAAAATAAGCATTAATGGAAATTTTTACAAAAATACTACATATTTTCATATGGATATTTTTGGAAGAATGGATTTCCTAAATTTCTAGATTTTTAAAGAAATTTTTCTTATTTTTAAAGAAATTTTTAGAGCATTTTTATGGTTAAAAATGTTTTTTTAACATTTTTACGGGTTTTTCCGTGGGTATGTGATCAAATTTCTATCAAATTTCTGCTAAAATCAGTATAGGGGATAGCATGTTGATGCATGAAATGCTCTCCCATGTGCGTGGGACCCTCTTTGCCTCTCAATTCTGATTTTTTCTTCTTTTTTCCTTTCCCCCGTGTAAATTTCTCTTAAAAGGGATTTTTTAAATATTAATCATAATTAATGTTTAATTATGATTAGGATTAGTTTAAATTAAAAAGATTAATTAATGCCTAATCAGCCTCCTCTCTAACAGAGAAGGAGGGGGTGGAGAACAGCCATGGAATGGTGTGAAGGAGGCAGGAGAATGGAGAGGGAAGAGAGAGATCCCCCTCTCTCAAATCTACGCAAAAGTGGGGGGGGGGGGGGGGGGGGGGGGTGCCGCGCCCCCCCCCCCCCCCCCCTTAAAAAATCAAAACCACAAGCTTAATTAAGGTTATTAAATTTGTTCTTTTTTTATTTTTATAAGAAAAATAAGTTTTTTTTAAAATTGAAAAAAGCTTTTAAAATTTTTCAAAAAAAGCTTAAAAAAAAGCATAGAAAAATAGAGAAAATTTTGGCATTTGGGAAAAAAGAAATCTCAGGAAATGTTTGAAATTTTCTCTTAAATGTTTTTATTTGTCTTTAATCTTCTGAAAAACCTTTGGCTTTCCGCTTTCCCGAAACCTTTTGGCTTTCCGAATTCCGGAAAATCTTTTGACCTTCCGTATTCCGGAAACTTTTGACCTTTCACATTCATGATTTTTTGCCATTGTTTAGCCATTCTTTTAGACATGTTCCATTTTTTTGATGGGGCTATAATCTGCGTTCAAAGTGTGTTTCACCTTTGACACTTCTCTATGATAATTTATTTGGCACTTATTTAAGTGTGGTCTATGCTTAATTTCTTAAGCCTAAAACAAATTCTATCATGGGTTAGTTGATCTGTTTGTTTTGGTGGATTTTATTGGATGTTTTCCAACTTTTATTTGGACTCATTAGGTTCTACCTAGATCACTTGTATCTAGGGGTTTTTTTAATGAGTGCTGCACACATGTGTTTTCACTTGCTTACTTTGGAGTTTTGCTTGAACGACATCACGTTCACCGCGGGTATGCGATATCAAATTTCTGTCAATTTTTTGCTGAAATGCAGTAGGGGACAGCATGTTGATGCATGAAATGCTCTCCCATGTGGGTGTGGGACCCTCTCTGCCTCTCAATTCTGATTTTTCCTTCTTTTTTCCTCTCCCCATGTGTAAATTTCTCTTAAAAGTGATTTTTAAATATTAATCATAATTAATGTTTAATTATAATTAAGATTAGTTTAATTAAAAATATTAATTAATGCCTAATCAGCCTCCTCTCTAACAGAGAAGGAGGGGGTGGAGAACAGCCATGGAATGGTGTGAAGGAGAGAGGAGAATGGAGAGGGAAGAGAGAGATTCCTCTCAAATCTACGCACAGGCGGGGGAGGGGGGCTGGGCAGCAGGCGCCGGTGGAAAAAAATGCCATGTGTGCATCCCCCTTCGGTCGGGGGTGGTTGGGTGGATGAGTTTATGCCTGATTTATGCATGTTTATGCATAACAATTATCAAGAGAGATCTTAGGGTTTTAACAGTGGTATCAGAGCAATCTCTAGTTAAATGTTGTTGATTTTTTCTTATTGCCATTTTTGGTATTTTTTTAAAGTAAAATTTAATATTTACTAATAAAAATGTTATTTTGTTGATTTTGTGTTGATGATTTGCATGTGGATCGTTGAAATGGTGATTGGAACGCGTGTTACTACAATTCAATGGACGAATCGACGTTGCGAGGAGATTCCATGAGTTTAATGCTATTTTTTCCTATTTTTGTGGTTTAAAATAAGCATTAATGGAAGTTTTTACAAAAAAAACCACATATTTACTATGGATATTTTTGGTAGAATGGATTCCCTAAATTTCTAGAAAATTTAGGTTTTCTTTTCTAAATTTTTAGAGCATTTTTATGGTTGAAAATGTATTTTTTATACATTTTTGCAGGTTTTTCCACGGGTATGCGATCAAATTTTTGTCGATTTTCTACTGAAATGCAATAGGGGACAGCATGTTGATGCATGAAATGCTCTCCCATGTGCGTGGGACCCTCCCTGCCTCTCAATTCTGATTTTTCCTTCTTTTTTTCTCTCCACCGTGTAAATTTCTCTTAAAAGGGTTTTTAAATATTAATCATAATAAATGTTTAATTATGACTAGGATTAGTTTAATTAAAAAGATTAATTAATGCCTAATCAGCCTCCTCTCTAACAGAGAAGGAGGGGGTGGAGAAGAGCCATGGAATGGTGTGAAGGAGAGAGGAGAATGGAGAGGGAAGAGGGACATGAGAGGGAAGAGGGACATCCCTCTCTCTCAAATCTACGCACACGCAGGGGGGAGAGGCGCAGCAGCAGCCGCCGCGGCGGCAGAAAAAAATGCCCCCCCCTAAAAAATCAAAACCATAAGCTTAATTAAGGTTATTAAATTTGTTCTTTTTTTATTTTTATAAAAAATGAGTTTTTTTATTTAAAAAAGCTTTTGAATTTTTTCAAAAAAAGCGTAGAAAAATAGGAAAAATTTAACATTTGGAAAAAAAATCTCAAGAAATTTTCAAAAAATTTCCTCTTTTTTTTTGGGCTTTTCATCTTCCGGAAAACCTTTGGCTTTCCGCTTTCCCGAAACCTTTTGGCTTTCCGAATTCCGGAAAATCTTTTGACCTTCCGTATTCTGGAAACTTTTGACCTTATACATTTCGATTTTTTTTTTTGTCCTTTCATTTTCCCAAAACTTTTGGCTTTTTGTATTCTGGGAAAACCGTTGGGATTCTGAAATTTTTGATTGTTTGTATTCTAAATGCGTTCGGGGTAGATTAAAAATCTCAAAAAAATCTTGAAAAATTAGTGGAAAATTAGACAAAGGTTATTTTAAATTTTGGGAAAATGTGGGGTTGGTGTTTTTTTTGTCTTTTTCATTTTTTTGAAACTTTTGGCTTTCCGTATTCCGGAAAAAACTGTTATGATTTTGAAATTTTTTGACCGTTTGTATTCTAAATGTGTCCGGCGTAAATTAAAAATTTTAAAAACTTCTTGAAAATTAGTGGAAAATTAGACAAAGGTTATTTTAAATTTTGGAAAAATATGGGGTTGGTGTTTGGCATGTGGTGTGTCCATTCGGGTGCCCATGACCATTCAAATTTCTTTAAAAAATTATTGCATTTTGAGGCCCCATAAAATTTAGAAAAAATTGTGATAATTCTTTTTCTCCAAAATTTAATA
Organism: Cibotium barometz; assembly: GCF_041138505.1. Classification (NCBI taxonomy): domain Eukaryota; kingdom Viridiplantae; phylum Streptophyta; class Polypodiopsida; order Cyatheales; family Cibotiaceae; genus Cibotium; species Cibotium barometz. Next base: position 17,527,848 of record NC_141074.1, read on the forward strand.
TCTTTGAGGGTTATTTAATCTTGAAGTACGTTTTCTCGTGCTGACATTAGATAGATGCGGGTTATTCGCATATTATTAATATGATACCTCATATTAGTAGATATTTCTCTGTGGATTAATTCTAAACGATATTTTTATGATTTTTTGCCATTGTTTAGCCATTCTTTTTGGACATGTTCCATACTTTTGATGGCTATAATCTGCGTTCAAAGTGTGTTTCACCTTTGACACTTTTCCATGATAATTTATTTTGCACTTATTTAAGTGTGGTCTATGCTTAATTTCTAAAGCCTAAGAAAAATTCTATCATGGGTTATTGATCTATTTGTTTTGGTGGATTTTATTGGATGTTTTCCAATTTGTATTTGGACTCATCAGGTTCTGCCTAGATCACTTGTATCTAGGGGTTTTTTAATGAGTGCTACACACGTGTTTTCACTTGCTTACTTTGGAGTTTTGCTTGAACGACATCACGTTTATATACTCTGGATTGATGAGTTGGCCACGAATTTTAAATCTTCTTTTGGCATAATTAATGTCCAATAGATGGCATGCATTGATTTTTATGATCAACTATGGTTTTTATGGATTCAAGGAGCTTTTATGCTTTTATGATCAACTATGGTTTTTATGGATTCAAGGAGCTTTTATGCTTTTATCCATGGTTTTATAAGGATCTTTTGATCTTTTGGATAATATCATGTGCTTTGAAGGTAGCATTTGCCTTCGTTTTTTGCACATAATTTTGGGGTATATTGCTTGTAATTTTGTACATATTCCAACTGAGATACCTAGTTGCTTATGTATCCAGGTGAATTATTTTTCTACCCTAACTTTATTTTGTTTTGGGTAGTTATCATTAGAAAGGCACCAATAATTCAATTTCTTTTCTAATGATGTACTCAGAAAGAGTTATTCCTTGATGTAGTCTCACGTATATAGAGACAGGTTTTAGTATGTGAAAGTCTGGATAAGGCCATCTTTGAGTATGAATTCCTCTAATCATCCGCAGTCTGAAGGGCAAACAGAGCATATGAATCAGATTGTAGAGGATATGCTTCTTGCATATGTCTCTAGAAAAGCATCAAATTGAGAAAAATATCTTCCAACGATGGAATCTGTCTGTAACAGTTTTAAACATACGGCTATTGGTTTTAGTCTGTTCATGCTTATGTATGGGTATCAACCCAGGGCACCTATTGATGTCGGTCTTAAGGTCATCGAGCTTGATGCATCAAGGGATTTCTTGCGTGATATGTAGGAAATTCTGACCAAAGCTCGGGATTCTATCAAAAGTGCTCAAGATAGGGCACGGTTCTATGTTGATAGAGGATGCTCAATTTGGTCTTTTGAACCAGGAGAGTTGGTTTATTTAAAAGTTCTTAAAGATTTTCAGACTTTGTCAAAAGGAAATTGCTTTAATTTTTCTCCTAGATATTGTGGTCCATTTTTATTTATACATTAGATTGGCACGATTGCGTATGAACTAAAACTACCTTTAATTGTCAGAGTTCATCCAGTCTTTCATATCAATAGATTGAAAGGGAAACTGGGAGGTGAGGATAACATAGTTACTCCTCAAGAATAACATTAGGGTATACGATCAAATTTCTGTCAATTTTCTGCTGAAATGCAGTAGGGGATAGCATTTTGATGCATGAAATGCTCTCCCATGTGCGATATGAAACAATGGTATTAGAGTAATCTCTTGCATGTGGATCATTATATGGTGATTGGAACGCGTGTTACTACAATTCAATGGACGAATCGACGTTGCGAGGAAATTTCGTGAGTTTAATGCTATGTTTTCCTATTTTTTGTGGTTTAAAATAAGCATTAATGGAAATTTTTACAAAAATATCGCATATTTTACTATGGATATTTTTGGTAGAATGGATTCCCTAAATTTCTAGAATTTTTAGGATTTTTTCCCTAATTTTTAAGAGCATTTTTATTGTTTAAAATGTATTATTTTAAAATACATTTTTGCAGGTTTTTCCGCTGGTATGCGATCAAATTTTTGTCGATTTTCTGCTAAAATGTAGTAGGGGACAACATGTTGATGCATGAAATGCTCTCTTGTGTGTGTGGGACCCTCTTCGCCTCTCAATTCTGATTTTTCCTTCTTTTTTCCTCTCCCCCGTGTAAATTTCTCTTAAAAGGGATTTTTTACAAATATTAATGATAATTAGTGTTTAATTATGATTAGGGTTAATTTCATTAAAAATATTAATGAATGCCTAATCAGCCTCTTCTCTAACAGAGAAGGAGGGGGTGGAGCCATGGAATGGTGTGAAGGAGAGAGGAGAATGCAGAGGGAAGAGAGAGATCCTTCTCTCTCAAATCTACGCACAGGCGGGGGGGGGTGGCGGGGGGCGCAGCAGCTGGCCGGCGGGAAAAAAAGCCTCCCTCCCCCTATAAAATCAAAACTATAAGCTTAATTAAGCTTATTAAATTTGTTCTTTTTTTATTTTTATAAAAAAATGAGTTTTTTTAAATTAAAAAAAGCTTTTTGTTTTTTAAAAAAGCGTAGAAAAATACAAAAAAATTTGACATTTGGGAAAAAAAATCTCAGGAAATTTCTAAAATTTTCTCTCTTTTTTTTTGTCTTTTCATCTTCCGGAAAACTTTTGACCTTCCGTATTCCGGAAACTTTTGACCTTTCACATTCCGATTTTTTTTTTGTCTTTTCATTTTCCCAAAACTTTTGGCTTTCCGTATTCCGGGAAAACCATTGGGATTCTAAAATTTTTTGACCGTTCGTATTCTAAATGCGTTCGGGGTAAATTAAAATTTTCAAAAAATTCCTGAACATTAGTGGAAAATTAGTTATTTTAAAATTTGAGAAAATGTGGGGTTGGTATTTGGCATGTGGTGTGTCCATTCGAGAGCCCGTGACCATTCAAATTGCTTAAAAAATATATTTTTTGACCAAGAAAATTAAAAATCCATTAAAATTATAAATTTTCATTAGATTTGAGAATTGTCGGGCGGAATTAAAAATTTCGTGAATGATGGGATTCTCAGGAGAAATTAGGAATATTCTAAAAAATATTTTTAGAAATCCTAAAAATTGGTATTTTTTAAATATCAATGATATTTTGGCAAATTTATTTGCTAAAAGTTTTCTGAAAAAATATAGGTTTGGGATGCCATAAGATAGGTTTGGTGGAATTCAAAATTATCGTATTTTGAGGCCCTATAAAATTAGTGAAAGTTTGGAAAAAATCATGATAATTCTTTTTCTCTAAAATTTAATATCTTCGAGGGTTATTTAATCTTGAAGTACGTTTTCTCGTGCTTTTGACATTAGATAGATGTGGGTTATTCGCATATTATTAATACAATTATACCTCATATTTGTAGATATTTCTCTTTGGATTAATTCTAAATGATATTTTCATGATTTTTTGCCATTGTTTAGCCATTCTTTTTGGACATGTTCCATACTTTTGATGGCTATACTCTGCGTTCAAAGTGTGTTTCACCTTTGATACTTTTTCATGATAATTTATTTTGCACTTATTTAAGTAAGGTCTATGCTTAATTGGGTTTTTTAATGAGTGCTTATTTAAGTAAGGTCTATGCTTAATTGGGTTTTTTAATGAGTGCTACAGACATGTGTTTTCACTTGCTTACTCTAGAGTTTTGCTTGAACGACATCACGTTCATATACTCCGGATGGACATATGTGACTCATTGAGACACTGATGATTCTCTGTGTTGATATGGGTAACTTGGGACGTTGATTATTCCATGTGCAGATGTGGGTACGTCAGGACGCTGATGAATCTGTGGTTTCTGCTGTTATAATGCCATGTTTTCCTACTTTATTCCGAATGGTTTACAACGAGGAAATTACTTTGAGTATGAATTTCTCTTATCATCCGCAGTCTGATGGGCAAACAGAGCACATGAATCAGATTGTAGAGGATATGCTTCGTGCATATGTCTCTAGAAAAGCATCAAATTGGGAAAAATATCTTCCAATGATGGAATCTGCCTATAACAGTTTTAAACATACGTCTATTGGTTTTAGTTCATTCATGCTTATGTATGGGTATCAACCCAGGGCACCTATTGATGTCGGTCTTAAGGACATCGAGCTTGATGCATCGAGGGATTTCTTACATGATATGCAAGAAATGCTGACCGAAGCTCGGGATTCTATCAGGAGTGCTCAAGATAGGGCACGGTTCTATGTTAATAGAGGATGCTCAATTTGGTCTTTTGAACCAAGACCGTTGGTTTATTTAAAAGTTCTTAAAGATTTTCAGACTTTGTCAAAAGGGTATTGATGAGTGTAATCTCGTCGGTATTTTCACTTGTTGAAATCTCTTTCTTTAGAGTTCAACGAGTTTATCTTGTTATGTTTGGATTAAGAAAATTTGGATTTTTCCTTTGTTTGCATTTCTTTCTCTAGTTTCGTACTTTAGGTGATTTATACACTCAACCTGATGGTTTACGGATGGACATATGTGACTCATCGAGATGTTGATGACTCTCTATGTTGATATGGGTAACTCGGGACGTTGATTATTCCATATGAAGATGTGGGTACGTCGGGGCACCAATGAATCCCTGGTTTTTGCTATTATAATGCCATGTTTTCCTACTTTATTCCGATTGGTTTACAACGAGGAAATTACTTTGAGTATGAATTCCTAGTTTTTGTTGATATAATGCCATGTTTTCCTACTTTATTCCGAATGGTTTACAATGAGGAAATTACTTTGAGTATGAATTCCTCTGATCATCCGCAATAGTCTGATGGGCAAACGGAGCATATGAATCAGATTGTAGAGGATATGCTTCGTGCATATGTCTCTAGAAAAGCATCAAATTGGGAAAAATATCTTCCAATGATGGAATCTGCCTATAACAGTTTTAAACATACGGCTATTAGTTTTAGTCCGTTCATGCTTATGTATGGGTATCAACCCAGGGCACCTATTGATGTCGGTCTTAAGGACATCGAGCTTGATGCATCGAGGGATTTCTTGCATGATATGCAGGAAATGCTAACTGAAGCTCGGGATTCTATCAGGAGTGCTCAAGATAGGACACGGTTCTATGCTGATAGAGAATGCTCAATTTGGTCTTTTAAACCATGAGCGTTGGTTTATTTAAAAGTTCTTAAAGATTTTCAGACTTTGTCAGAAGGAAATTGCTCGAATATTTCTCCTAGATATTGTGGTCCATTTCGATTCATACATCGAATTGGCACGGTTGTGTATGAACTAAAACTACCTCCAATTGTCAGAGTTCATCCAGTCTTTCATATCGATAGATTGAAAGGGAAACTAGGAGGTGAGGATAACATAGTTACTCCTCAAGAACTCGTTGAAGTCGAAGAAATATCCTATGTTCCACATAAACCTAATAAGGTACTTGAATTTAGGGAAAGGAAACTTTGTAGTTAACTAATCCCTGAGGTTAGAATTAGGTGGAAAGATAGGGAAATAGAGGATTCGACTTGGGAGTCGGTTGATATTGTTCAGTGCAGTTCTCCTTTTTTTCATTGCAAGAGTGCAATGTTTTGAGAGAGGGGAAGTATGTTATATGCACATTATGTGTGCATATACTAGGAGGCTAACCCACATTAGGCTTGTGAGCATGGGAGCATGGGAACAAGCTCTAGTGGAGCATGGGTTAGGAGGACTAACCTTAAGGGTTAAGATTCGGGTCAGGCATCCAAGGGTCACACATGGAAAATGGAGAGTCAAGAGTCACTTGCGGGGCCTCCTATATAATAGGGGCATGGGGTACACTCAAGGAGGCTTGGGCTTGTGAGGCCAAGCCTATGTTATGCCCTCTTGTGTAGAGGTTCATATCTACTCACCTACCATTTCACTTTATAGCTACATGCTATTAAATTGGAGTTATACCTCTTGATCGTATGGGACATCAAGGTAGAGGTATGATGTATTACATTATTATTCATGTGTGCATCCCTTGGGCTCGGGTGGATGAGTTTATGCCTGATTTATGCATGTTTATGCATAACAATTATCTAGAGAGATCTTAGGGTTTTAACAGTGGTATCAGAGCAATCTCTAGTTAATTGTTGTTGATTTTTTCTTATTGCCATTTTTGGTATTTTTTAAAGTAAATTTTAATATTTACTAATAAAAATATTATTTTGTTGATTTGTGTTGATGATTTGCATGTGGATCGTTGATATGGTGATTGGAACGCATGTTACTATAATTCAATGGACGAATCGACGTTGCGGCCGGCGGGTAATGCTATTTTTTTCTATTTTTTGTGGTTTAAAATAAGCAATAATGGAAAAGTTTACAAAAATATTACATATTTTAGTATGGGTATTTTTGGTATAATGGATTCCCTAAATTTTAAGAAAATTTTTCTAATTTTTTAAGAATTTTTAAGAGCATTTTTATGATTAAAAATGTATTTTTAATACATTTTTGGCGGGCTTTTCCGAGGGTATGCGATCAAATTTCTATTAATTTTCTGCTGAAATACAATAGGGGACAACATTTTGATGCATGAAATGCTCTCCCGTGTGCGTGGGACCCTCTCCGCCTCTCAATTCTGATTTTTCCTTCTTTTTTTCTCTCCCCCATGTAAATTTCTCTTAAAAGGAATTTTTTTAAATATTAATCATAATTAATATTTAATTATGATTAGGATTAGTTTAATTAAAAATATTAATAATGCCTAATCAGCCTCCTCTCTAACGGAGAAGGAGGGGGTGGAGAAGAGCCATGGAATGGTGTGAAGAAGAGAGGAGAATAGAGAGGAAAGAGAGTTCCTCTCTCTCTCTCTCAAATCTACGCACAGGTGGGGGGGGTGCGCAGCAGCCGGCCGGCGGAAAAAAATGCCCCCCCTAAAAAATTAAAACCATAAGCTTAATTAAGCTTATTAAAAATTTTTATTTAAAAAAAGCTTTTAATTTAAAAAAAAAAGCGTAGAAAAATAGAGAAAATTTTGACATTTGGGAAAATAAAAAATCTCGGGAAATTTTTGAAATTTTTTCTCTTATTTTTTTTTTGGCTTTTCATGTTTCAAAAAACATTTGGCTTTCCGCTTTCCCGAAACCTTTAAGCTTTCCGAATTCCGGAAAATCTTTTGACCTTCCGTATTCCAAAAACTTTTGACCTTTCACATTCCGATTTTTTTTTTGTCTTTTCATTTTCCCGAAACTTTTGGCTTTCCGTATTCCGGGAAAACCATTGGGATTCCGAAATTTTTTGACCGTTCGTATTCTAAATGCGTTCGGGGTAAATTAAAAATTCTTGAAAATTAGTGGAAAATTAGACAAAGGTTATTTTAAATTTCAAGAAAATGTGGGGTTGGTGTTTGGCATGTTGTGTGTCCATTTGGGCACCCGTGACCATTCAGTTTCCTCTAAAAATATGAATTTTAATCTAGAAAATTAAAAATCCATTAAAATTATAAACTTTCATTGGATTTGAGAAATGTCGGGCGAAATTAAAAATTTCGTAACAATGGGATTCTTAGGAGAAATTAGGAATATTCTAGAAATTATTTTTAAAAATCTTAAAATTGGTATTTTTTAAATATCAATGGTATTTTGGCAAATTTATTTGCTAAAAATTTTCTGAAAAAATATAGGTTTGGAATGCCATAAGATAGGTTTGGTGAAATTCTAAATTATCGTATTTTGGGGCCTATGAAATTAGGAAAAATTAGGAAAAAATCATGATAATTCTTTTTCTCCAAAATTTAATATCTTTGAGGGTTATTTAATATTGAAGTATGTTTTCTTGTGCTCCTGACATTAGATAGATGCGGGTTATTTGCATATTATTAATACGATTATACCTCGTATTAGTAGATATTTATGTTTGGATTAATTCTAAACGATATTTTCATGATTTTTTGCCATTGTTTAGCCATTCTTTTTGGACATGTTCCATACTTTTGATGGCTATAATCTGCGTTCAAAGTGTGTTTCACCTTTGACACTTTTCCATGATAGTTTATTTTGCACTTATTTAAGTTTGGTCTATGCTTAATTTCTTAAGCCTAAGACAAATTCTATCATGGGTTAGTTGATCTGTTTGTTTTGGTGGATTTTATTGGATGTTTTTCAACTTTTATTTGGACTCATCAGGTTCTACCTAGATCAGGTTCTACCTAGATCACTTGTATCTAGGGGTTTTTTAATGAGTGCTACACACATGTGTTTTCACTTGCTTACTCTGGAGTTTTGCTTGAACGACATCACGTTCATTACTCCGGATTGATGAGTTGGCCACCAATTTTAATGCTTCTTTTGGCATAATTAATGTCCAGTAGATGGCATGCATTGATTTTTATGATCAACTATGGTTTTTATGGATTCGAGGAGCTTTTATGCTTTTATCCATGGTTTTATAAGGATCTTTTGATCTTTTGGATAATATCATGTGCTTTGAAGGTAGCATTTGCCTTCGTTTTTTGCACATAATTTTGGAGTATATTGGTTATACTTTTGTACATGTTCCAACTCAGATACCTAGTTGCTTATGTATCTAGGTGAGTTATTTTTCTACCCTAACTTTATTGTGTTTTGGGTAGTTATCATTAGAAAGGTGCCAATAATTTAATTTCTTTTCTAATGATGTACTCAGAAAAAGAGTTATTCCTTCATGTAGTCTCAGGTATATAGAGACAGGTTTTAGTATGTGAAAGTCTGGATAAGGCCATCTTATTCCTTTTATACAGGATTTTATTCATGTTTTCCTAGACAGCATACTAGGGAGTTTCAAATTGTTAAGGTATGCATGGGTGGTATCATGGTGGTATGCGACGCTAGTGATCCCTCACATATATTATGGGATAATTTGGGCTCAAGATTGTTGCTTTGCTTACATCACTTAGCATGTTGACCTCAACATTCAAAGACAATCTCATTTTCTAAATTCACTAGAAGTTATAGTGTAGGCATTCTCTAGATAAACTTCTTTTATCTATAGCCTACATGTATTGATGAGTGTAATCTCGTCGGTATTTTCACTTGTTGAAATCTCTTTCTTTAGAGTTCAACGAGTTTATCTTGTTGTGTTTGGAGTAAGGAAATTAGGAATTTTCCTTTGTTGGCATTTTTTCTCTAGTTCCGTACTTTAGTTGATTTATACACTTAACCTGATGCTTTCCGAATGGACATATGTGACTCATCGAGATGCAGATGACTCTCTATGTTGATATGGGTAACTCGAGATGTTGATTATTCCATGTGCAGATGTGGGTACGTCGGGGCACCGATGAATCCCTAGTTTCTGCTATTATAATGCCATGTTTTCCTACTTTATTCTGAATGGTTTACAACGAGGAAACTACTTTGAGTATGAATTCCTCTGATCATCCACAGTCTGATGGGCAAACAGAGCATATGAATCAAATTGTAGAGGATATGCTTCGTGCATATTTCTCTAGAAAAGCATCAAATTGGAAAAAATATCTTCCAATGATGGAATCTGCCTATAACAATTTTAAACATACGGCTATTGGTTTTAGTCCGTTCATGCTTATGTATGGGTATCAACCCAGGGCACCTATTGATGTCGGTCTTAAAGACATCGAGCTTGATGCATCGAGGGATTTCTTGCGTGATATGCAGGAAACGCTAACCAAAGCTCGGGACTCTATTAGGAGTGCTTAAGATATGCTGATAGAGGATGCTCAATTTGGTCTTTTGAACGAGGAGCGTTGGTTTATTTAAAAGTTCTTAAAGATTTTCAGACTTTGTCAAAAGGAAAATGCTCGAATTTTTCTCCTAGATATTGTGGTCCATAGGGAAATTGGGAGGTGAGGATAACATAGTTACTCCTCAAGAACTCGTTGAAGTCAAAGAATTATCCTATGTTCCACATGAACCTAATAAGGTACTTGAATTCAGGGAAAGGAAACTTTGTAGTTTACTAATCCTTGAGGTTAAAATTAGGTGGAAAGATAGGGAAATAGAGGATTCGACTTGGGAGTCGGTTGATATTGTTCAGTGCAGTTCTCCTTTTTTTCATTGTAAGAGTGCAATGTTTTGAGAGAGGGGAAGTATGTTATATGCACATTATGTGTGCATATACTAGGAGGCTAACCCACATTAGGCTTGTGAGCATGGGAGCATGGGAACAAGCTCTAGTGGAGCAATAGGTTAGGACTAACCTTAAGGGTTAAGGTTAGGGTCAGGCATCCAAGGGTCACACATGGGAAATGGAGAGTCAAGAGTCACTTGAGGGCCCTCCTAGAGGCTCGGGCTTGTGAGGCCAAGCCTATGTTATGCTCTCTTGTATAGAGGTTCATATCTACTCACCTACCATTTCACACTATAGCTACATGCTATTGGATTGGAGTTATACCTCTTGATGGTCTCTTGATGGTATGGGACATCAAGGTAAAGGTATGATGTATTTCATTATTATTCATGTGTGTATCCCTTGGGCTCGGGGGTGGTCGAGTGGATGAGTTTATGCTTGATTTATGCATGTTTATGCATAACAATTATCTAGAGAGATAATCCGTGAACGGACCTTATTTTTGGCCTTAAGACTTTCAAATTTACACTAGAGGTCAACTCTGGGGAGTGTAATGAACTTTACCCTACATTCTTTATGAATCATGAGTACTTTTCATAAGCCTTGCTTTTATTTGTCCTTTGTATCAAGTACTTAACTTAGTGAGATTAAGCATGAGGCTAATAAAGAAAAAGTAATCCCTAATAATATTATGCTATCATTAGATTGATTCACTTATGTTTAATCCTTACCCAACTATCATTAGATTGACTCGCCCGTGTTTAATCCTCACCCACCAACTATCATTAGACTGACTCACCTTTGTTTAATGTCATGAGAATATATTTTAAGTCCTCTTTAAGAATATTATTTTTCCCTCTTGAGTAATTTGGGGACACCTATGTTACTCTTGCGTCATGCCGGCTAGGTTAATATCGTGGGTGACACCACTATAAATATTAATACGTGCGGTATATGATGTATGCTTGGGGCCGCCTATGATTATTTCAGTTAGGTTTGTATGGCAGGGTGATTCCTGGGGTACTTACGCCTGGTAGTCATGAGTTGGTGATGGTTTGTGCCTGTTTAATATTTGTGGGATTAATTTAATTATTAATTGGGCTTATATTTTCAGGTGATGAAGATTTCGAGGATTGAAGAATAATGTTGAGGAGAATGTTTCTTATGAGCATCATATTTATTTTTACAAGCGTAGCTTGTAACCTTAGTAGTTGATTTTGCCATTTTGATACATTGGGAAAAATACATTTATAATGTTCAATTTATTAAAGCCTAAAGGCTTTATCCTAGCCCCAATTTTTGGGACACACTATTTTTGTTGTGGAAGAGTGTCGTGCTCTCTAAAAGCACACTTTGTATATTTATGGAGGCTATGGCCTATTTTTGATAAAAAATCTAATAAAAATACTCTTGTGTGGGGAAGGCCACGCACAAGGGGAGGGGAAGATTGCACACAGCATGTTTGTCTTGGAGCTAAGTATTATGTTTGTTATGCTTTTGTTCAATTTATTTGATTTTGTTGAAACCTGCAAAGCATGTGTTTTCATGGTTGAATTTATGTGTTGAATTTCTCAAGTGTTCCACAAGCTATCCTAGAGAACGATTCCATTTTCAGTGGTATCAAAGCTTGGGCTAGGAGATTTGTGGAAAGGTGGGAAAAGTCTTCATCAACACAACTCTCAAGAAGGGTTTGTGGTCTTTAACCAAAAATTCAAATTCTCAAACTAGCTCTACTTCTCAAACCCACTTACCTCTTCCCAAAACCATTCTTCTTCATCAAAAAGTGGTTTTGGTCAAAGCTTCATGAATTTCAAATCCAACCGTATAGATGGATTCCCCATAGCCAAAAACCTCATGTGGTTTGCTCAGTTTTTGCAAAGGTTCAAGCTGCAAAAATCCTATAATTGATGGTTTGCATGTTTTGTGAGCAAAGAGCTTTGTAAATTCAAGTCAAAAGCTAAAACCTACTGAAACAAATTATAGTACATATGACAAGGAATTAGCAATAGTTGTGCATGCCTTGAAAATTTGGAAGCATTACCTAATGGGTTCAGAATTTCTTATCAAGACTGATCAACAAAGTATTAGGCATTTGCTTTCGCAACCCCTTATTTCAGATAGGCACATCAAATGGGCATCTTTCATACAAAGTTTCCAGCCCATGATTCAATACCAACCTGGAAAGGAAAATGTTGTTGCCGATGCTTTAAGTAGAAGACCTTATATCAACAACATTTTTGCTATTGAAAGTGAATCTTATGAAAGAAACTTATGAAGTAGATCCAGATTTTTCTGAGATATGGATCAAATTGTGTGAAAACAATTGGACACCTCAAGGAAATTATTCTCATAATGATGGCTATCTTTTTTTGAGAAAAGATTATGTGTTACTCAACCCTATAGACAACTTGTCTTGGAAGAGATGCACCAACCACCATTCATGGGACATAGAAGGGATGTCATGAGAATATATTTTAAGTCCTCTTTAAGAATATTATTTTCTCCTCTTGAGTAATTTGGGGACGCCTAGGTTACTCTTGCGTCATGCCGGCTAGGTTAATATCGTGGGTGACACCACTATAAATATTAATACGTGCGGTATATGATGTATGCTTGGGGCCGCCTATGATTATTTCAGTTAGGTTTGTATGGCAGGGTGATTCCTGGGGTACTTACGCCTGGTAGTCATGAGTTGGTGATGGTTTGTGCCTGTTTAATATTTGTGGGATTAATTTAATTATTAATTGGGCTTATATTTTCAGGTGATGAAGATTACGAGGATTGAAGAATAATGTTAAGGAGAATGTTTCTTATGAGCATCATATTTATTTTTACAAGCGTAGCTTGTAACCTTAGTAGTTGATTTTGCCATTTTGATACATTGGGAAAAATACATTTATAATGTTCACTTTATTAAAGCCTAAAGGCTTTACCCTAGCCCCAATTTTTGGGACACTCTATTTTTGTTGTGGAAGAGTGTCGTGCTCTCTAAAAGCACACCTTGTATATTTTTGGAGGCTATGGCCTATTTTTGATAAAAAAAGCTAATAAAAATACTCTTGTGTGGGGAAGGCCACGCACAAGGGGGGGGGGGAAGATTGCACACAACATGTTTGTCTTGGAGCTAAGTATTATGTTTGTTATGCTTTTGTTTAATTTATTTGATTTTGTTGAAACCTGCAAAGCATCTGTTTTCATGGTTGAATTTATGTGTTGAATTTCTCAAGTGTTCCACAAGCTATCCTAGAGAACGATTCCGTTTTCATTTAATCCAACCATCATTGAGGTTTCTTGGGTATATTGCCTTCACACTATGCTTCACAAACTTAAAAACTCAGAAATAGAATCAGTCTAAATCATTAGACTTGTATTAAATCATCTTTATGTAACTCTTGTGATAACATGTGCAACCCATTACCTTGTTTAGCTTTATAACTTCATTAAAAGAATGTTAAACTTCTAAGCATAGGTATAATCTACCACCTTGGTTAGTAAGAAAAATTCTATTAGGAGAGAGCTTAAGCCCTCTGAACCACATGAAACCACAAATCTAGACAAACAAGCTTATCCATGATCTTTACATAGGCCAAAAACATCATTAAATAAACTCGATCTTAATATGAGACCATAAGATAAGTATTACTTAACCATTAGCTGAATCTAGCTTATTAGGTTAAGCTTCAAAACTTATAAAAGACCATGAAATAAGCCATGCTTCATTATTGGCTAAATAAAATCATTAAGTTATACTTCAAATCCATCTAGAATCATAAGCATAGTGATGTTCTACAAAAGCAAACATCTTGATGCACAATTTGGTGCACCTAATATGGTGCACATTGTTAACCTAGTCCTTAAAATGATTAATTATATTCTAAATTTAAAAAATCTAGGATACACTTTTTGGATGTTTATGGGCTCTAACATGTCAAGGTTGTATCAAGATTATACCTAGGTTAATAACCTAACGCTAGTTGTAATTACACTCACCATAAATCAATTTATAAGGGTAAACTAAGGTATTGATTTGGTCAAAGTACCCAGTGATGCACATGAAAATAATAGAAAATGACAAATTTGAAAACAATTCACTTTGAATGTTCAAAAGGACATGTGTACTTCAAAAGAATAAATTTTTGAAAGAGTTGGGGGCACTTACTTGAATATAAAGTTGAAAGGTTGATGTATGGCTTGGCTGGGGAGATAATTAGACCACCTATGAGCTCCAAATCCTCACGAGTTCTTCTGCCTTGATTTCAGTGGGGCCAATGTAGCATAATAAAGGTGTAACTTAATAGCCTATATGGACTAGTACCTATACTAGCAGGTACTCCATGCACTGTTGTAAGGAGGAAAATTAACAAGTTAATGATAGCATAAATGCCTCAAAACCATGCATGGGAAAATGAAGAGGGGAAGGGGCTCTTTTATAGCCATTTAGCCCTTCTAGTCATGCACAACTACTCTTGCCAAGTGTTGGGTGTGGCATACCATGGAACTGGACATAAATGTGGGCATTAGAGTTAATGGTGGGCAACTAGATTGGGATTCCTTATACGACTGACCATTGTGGTTTAACCCAAAACCATGGTTTACAACCTTAGACCAAATAGCCTTATACGGCTGACCATTGTGGTTTAACCCAAAACCATGGTTTACAACCTTAGACCAAATAACCTTAGTCTATTTAAATCAATAAATGTGTACACCTTAAACAAGCCCTTGTTAAATTAAATTTTTAAACCATGGAAACCTTGACTATTTTACGTTGAATATTTTTACTAGGTTAGGCAATAGTCTAATTTATTTTTATTTTCTTAATTAATCAAATTTATTCATTTTTCAATGTCTTGACCCTTAGTGAGTGCAAAAATGTGCCTATGTGCACATGCACCTTGGCGTCTCTCAATATTTTTGCATATGGAGAATACCATTTTCATTTGGAAAATGGCTATTCTTGCTTGAATAAAATTTTAGGTTATCAAAGCCTTGGCATTTTTTTACAAAAACAAGCCATTTCTCTCTCTACATAATTCATAGTTTGACAATTTTTGAATTAACCAAGTATAGAGTAAGGGGGATCTTACAAGAGCTCCAACTCCAAGCTTCAACATCCTTGCTTATCACATCCACAATGGAGCTATCCAAGTGCATCATGTATATCAACCTGCTTTTTGAGCCAACACAATAAGTTATAGAAAGCTCTGTTAACAAACACAAGGACCGGCTCTCTCGGCTCTCTTAAAAGGAAGTGTGGACATAAGACTTATTGCTCACAAAGGACGTAAAATATAATAACACGGGAGTCACAAGAATTGTCTATCTAAAAAGGGTAGAATGCCATAAGAACCTCCCACAAACAGGAGCATAATCACCAATAATTTCAAGCTTCTAAATCATCAATAATTAGTTATATCACTTAGTGCGCTATTTGGCTTGCCATTCTACAATTCCACTGGCTAGCTACTGCAACAGTCGCTTTGTTGGGTAACATAAGTATTTACTAACCCACTACTACCGGAAAGAACTACTCTTCGCCCCATGAACATCCTTCTAGGTACATCTCTTGATGGGGGGCCTAAATCATCAATAACAAGCCATATCACTTGGTGACCTATCTGGCTTGCCATGCTACATTTTCATTGGCTAACTACTATAGTAGCTTCTTCATGGGTAAACATAAGTATTTACTCAAAGTTCATATGCACCATTCTTGCCATCGACATTCTTCTGGGTATATCTCTAGATGGGCAACAAGCCCCCTTAACGATCTTTTCATATAATAAGCCACATTTCTCTCTCAAGACGGTGAATTTTTTTTTCATTGGCCTCACAAAGTAGATTTAATTCTTTCATGCCTCTCTAATGTCTCGACTTCAATAGGAGCTACACCAAGAGCCTTATGGACTCACTTTCACTCCAAATCTAAAATATTCGAATAACAAAAGTTACATAATAAACCTCCTACCTTGCTTTGCTTGTTGATGATTGCCTTTTTATTGTGAATAACAACTATACTTACACATAAAAATAAATGCTAATCAAAACATATCTTATACCAAAATTAAACTAAAAAATATAATTAAAAGTCAAATCTTCAAATATTCGTAAACGAAAAAAGTGTAAAATTCGTGCACCGATAGGTTGCTTGATCATTGATTAATGAGGGCTTTGGCTGTCCAAAAAATAAAAAAAACACTCCTTAGATAGATAGTCCCAGTGTGGGGGGAGGACCAAAAATTCTCCCCTCGACTCCTGGAGTGCCAATTGGGTTAGTGTTAAAACTATAACCCAATTGGGTAGGGTCGGTCTATAGGATAAATAACCCAATACTATAAGGATAACCCTACAGAGCGTTGGCCATGGCCATGGACAGGAAAGCGGACCTTTCTCTTCACATCATCATATATAAGTAGATATACAGTCAAGCACCGCCATAGCTGGATCTTTGAAGCATGATGCAGGGTTCCCTTTTGGATGCCTGCTTGTCCGCCATAGCCTACTGGACCTTCAACCACCCTTCCATCACCTCTTTCCAATGGCAACCTCCTTCCACCATAGCCTCCTCCCCTCTCTTCCTCATCTCCATCATTCTTTCCTACCTTCTCTGCACATTGTGCCTCTCCTTTCTCCTCTCAACTAGAAGGTCCCCTGTGCCCCTTGGCCCCCTTCCAGTCATACATAACCTCATCCTCTTCTCAGGGTCTCTCTACATGTTCTCTGGTTGTCTGCTATCTGCGGTCGCCGAGCTCGGGGCTTCTGAATGGATGTGGGCGTCATCATCATCGTCAAGGTCGGGGGTGGCATCAACAACATCATCATCATCATCACCATCATCATCATCAACATCATCCCCAAGGACATGGGAGTGGCTCTTCTGCTTCCCGCCCGGTACCCCCCCCGCCGGCAGTGTCTTCTTCTGGTCGTACATCTTCTACCTTAGTAAGTACTATGAACTTCTTGACACCCTCATCATGCTCTTAAAAAGAAGGCCCCTCACCTTCCTGCATGTGTTCCACCATGCCATTGTCATTGTCATGAGCTTTTTCTGGCTCCAGTACTCGCAATCGCTGCAGATCATCGCCCTCCTCACGAATACATCTGTCCATGTGCTCATGTACTCATACTACCTTCTCTGTAGTTTGGGGATTAAGCCCCCTTGGAAGAAGCTGGTGACCAATTGCCAGATCATTCAGTTTGTTTTCAGCTTCACCGTCTCCTTTGTGATGCTGTACCTGCACTTCAATGGGGACGGTTGCGCGGGCATTGGCGCCTGGACGTTTAACGCGTTTTTCAACGCCAGCCTTCTTGTGCTTTTCATGAACTTTCACCGCAAACAGTACAGGGATGCAAGGGCTAGGAAGAGAGAACAACGAAAGCAAAATGCAGATTTAACTTCAAAAGATGATTAAAACCCACAACATAGCTTGGTGTCATCACCATGCCTAAGTCATTACTAACTCCAGCTGTTTTTGGATTCATTTTTTTTTGCCATTTTAGTGGCTTCCATTATATTATATAAACAGAAAATGCTAATTTGATCTCCAACAAGTTGCAAGCTCATAATGTTGTTTGAATTATCAACATTTTGTTCTAATTGGTGTTATTATTGTTGCCACATTTGCGTGTAATGGTGTTACTCAATCTTTCTGGTTTATGTCTTGCATGAAAGATCTGTTTCATTGCCAGATTTTATAATCACAATTGAAGGAGCGCTATTGTTTAAGCTTTATGAGAAATCACTGGTGCTATACTTCTAGAATCCTGTATTAGCACCACCATCATCTTTCAAAACAGGTGTTTTCATCTTGGTTTATTTCAGGAGTGCTTTTCATTCCTGTGAGATCCGGAACTATCCACTGTGTCATGTGATTGCATTTAGAAAATTATACCTACTTCTATGTGCTTGTTCGCAGATGTGAGGGCTTGTTTAAGTGTCTTTATGTGTGTAACCAACCAGTGTGCTTTAGAGTAGATCTGTCATCTTCTTGCAGCACGATCGCTTCTTTTGGGTCGAGGGCAAGTCATTCATGCATATCAGTGACTATTGTCCACACATGGATGTTTTGCTTATGGCTTGGAAATTAGGCCTCTCTTAAGAGGCGTGTGACAAATTGCATTCTGTTTTACATGTCATCTGCTTGTTTATCCATCCCATTGTTTGCATTGTCATTCAGCCCATCTTTTGGCACCTTTTTTTGGGTTGGTCAACTCATTGTCTGACTCGATTGGTGCATGATGATGTGCAATGCTTGGTGCGATGAGCGAAAAGGAGACAGTTTTTGCTCTCCTCGATCATGTTGTACTTGCAGTCCAGGAGTAGACTTGAATGGGGCAAGGAGGCTACTTGTAGATCCATAACAAGGGTGATAAAATCCACAGGTTCGGTTTGAGGAACCTATGCAAAGAGCCAATGAAGCCAGCCCAAGGGGTGTGGTTGTTACCCCCAAAGAGAACCAGTTTCACCACCAACATTTCTCCTCAACAATGCAAAGCAACACCATTAGCTAGCATGGCACGGGAATTCGGTGGTGGCATCTATGGACATCAAGAGCAGGAAGCTTATAATACATGGAAGATTGAAAAGGGAAGCTGTTTTCCAATCAATAAAACATCACAATAATATGCACCAAAGAAGCCAATGGGGGTGTGCTGGAAATCACATGATTGCTGAATGTCTGAACAATGTGCAGCAACTGTAATACAAATGCATGTTATGGGGTGAACCATCTCTACAAAGATTTTCCAATGCAGGCATCTACCTTAGCACCTTCACAACCACCGTAAGGATGTCTAAGGCTGTCCACAATACTGATTTTGCTAATTCTAGATGCAAAGATCTAAAGATAAGAAAAAGTGGGGTGCTTTGTATTGACAAGATCATCACTCAAAGTGATGAGAGGTGTTAATTCAGACGCGTGACTAGGGTGTGCGGTCCCATTGGTAGTTTTACCAACAAAGACACAAGTTCCCCCTTCATTTGGTGCACTATTGGAAAGGCCATGGCTTAGTATGTGTGGCGATGTTTAGGGGAAGAACGAAGTGCAATTGCATAATAGAGAGAGGACAAAGGTTGATATGCATACATGGGTGCCAAAGCCAATGTCACTAGGGATTTTAATGCCGTGTCTTAGTATGTGTGGTGATGAATAGAGAAAGGATGAAGGTTGAAAGTGTATACATGGGTGCCAAAGCCAATGGTACTTGGGGATTTCGATGACGTGTAAGAGACACCACAAAAAAGTTGAGCATGCTTGTTTTTAATGGAAAGCAAGATCCACCTTGGTATGAGATGGCAAGGCATAATGGTGCCGATGGAAGTGCGGAGGGCAAAAGAATTATCACAAAGAGTTATGCTTGGGAACAACCCACAAAGACAGTACCATCAAATCCAAAGCAAGGGAACATCGACATTATTGGGGCTAAGATCCACATGTCAACAACAAGGATGGGCCATCAACATTTGGCTCTCAACAAACAAAGCGGACTCGGCTACTAACATGGGCCATCAACACAAACATTGCATGCAAGTGAATTTCTTCATCAACCAAGGACTCCAATAACCCAAAGCCTTCATCATCATTATGGTTCCGAGAAACGGATTTTAGAGAACCAAACAATAACATAGCATACCTTGTTGGATTATAAGGGAAAATGAGCCACGGATCATTATTAAAGAAATAGGTACATTGAAATAGAGTATCATCCTCGAGAGGGGATGGATTGCGGCCATGGATTGCATCGTTAGTTGATAAAAGAGAACCGTAACACTCGAGCTCATCTTCAAAACGGTTACTATACCATTAAACAAGGCACACCTATCAACATCTTAAGCCTCGTCCTTCACAAATCCAAAACCTTGTCGGTAGGCAAAGACATAGACCACCCCCGAAATCTCAACCTCAACAACCCTTCAGGGAGGTCACCAAAAAATAATGGGTGCCTTGGCGAGCTAGGGAAAGTATGACGCCCATGTAAGGACTAGAACCACAATTTAGCCCGAAGCCCAATCATGAGTAGAGATCCACTAAGCAAAAGTCCCATGTAATAGTGTTTTACCCAAACCCTGAGCCTTGTTGAATCCCCATCAAACTGCTCGAACCCTAGGGCCCAAGGCTTCTTCTACACGAAGGCTATCTATCTAGGTCCCAAAAACCTCGCTATCCACACAAATCTAGGAGCCAAAAAGATGTATGCGATGGCCTCTCAATACCCACCAATACCACCCAAAAATCAACATTGTCTTGGTTCCCAACCAAACTGCTAGAAGCACAAGGATTCTACAAAGGAAACCCCCACATTTGGGTGTTGAGATCAAAGAAACGCGTGCCTCAGGACCTCACAAAACACACCCTGGAATGTCAAATCCAAGTGGGTGTAGAGATCCCAGGGCATGTCGTGGCTTCCACTTCGACTCATGTACACCGATGGTGCCAAACCCTGAAGAGAACTATCCACACTTTTGTGGCACCGTCCCATGACACCCTCAGAGCTTAAAGGGATCACATGGTCCCACGGCACCCCCATGCACCTTGTCACAACATCAACTTGTGAGCTAGAAGGCCAAAGTTTAGACAAGTGAACCAACCAAGCCAACCAGAGTGGCGTCCAAGCTTTCATCGTGGATGGGTAAACAACTCTCTGCCCTCGCCTACTAAACATACACATGGTAAGCATCAAAGCTAACTCACGTGTACATATGTAACATAACCCCCCTTTAGCAATTGTATAGTCACTACCTTCATTGGGAATGTTAAAAACCACAAAACTCAAAAACATATCAAGAATCGTCAAAAAAAAGAAGAAGAAGAAGAAGAAGGAAGAAAAGAGGTTCAAATTAGCGATCTCAAAAGTTTGATCGCTCGATTGTTGTCCTAAAGTCGAATCGACATGGGTCAGATCGCACAACGATTTGAGGTGCTTGGCAATTTGTAAACGCAAATCTCGACGGTTCAAAGGCAACAATCAAAGATGTGAAATTGGTGAGATCGAATCACAATTTGAGAAGTTAGATCATCGCCACAATCCAAGAATCGGTGATCAAAGAGATTAAATCGTCTAGAAAGTGGGATCGTTTAGGAGTTGAATCACCACGATCGAAGATAAATGATTAAAGGTGTTGAATCATGTGGAAAGTGGGATCGTCTAAGGGTCAGATGGCCATGATCCAAGGTTTGACAAATTCAAGATGAGAGATTGGTGAGGTCAGATCGTGATCTTAGAAGTGAGATCGACGATGATTAAAGAGGTTGCGAAAGTCGAATCATCAAGAAAGTGTGATCACATGATCGGGTTTCTTGGATCATACTTTATGATGACATGGCACCTGGATCACCTACATGGATCAGTTGCATGGATCGCATGCGTACCCTAGCCTCACACCTCACTCCTAGAGATTGTCTCATCACCCTATTCTTCTTCAACCAAGCCATCTCCTTCAGGGGCACTACACTAGTATACTCCATGGAGTCCCATCCACTTTGTGTCTAACCTTGCCATCTAGTGTCATCTATTCATCTATTCATCAAGTCCACACTCTTACTAAGGAAGACCATTTCCTTGACCCCATGGTACCACCCAACCATGAAAACCCTTGTTCGCCAAAGCAGTGAAGTCTACCTTTTGCCAGCTTTATAGCATGCCCCCCCTATTGTGGGCATCCTTTGACTATATCATATAGTCTACTCATACCTCAATCAACCACCCCTCACCCACTAGAAAAGCCACCATTTAGACCATCCATGTGGCTTACCCACATCCGTGGTTGAGGCATAGGATGCCTTTGCCTTTTTATATAGCCATAGACCTGAAGAACTCGACAAGTTCTTACAAAGGAGCCTAGGGTGGGCATGATTCTTCTAGTGTAGAAGCCCACCCAACCACTCAAGCCTCCTCATCATCGACAGATAGTTTGGGTGCCAAAGAAAATTCCCGTGAGCCAAACCTAACCACCTCTCCAATCCACCCAACTCTAATACCCATAACCCTCCCATCAAGCAATCGGCAACATCTTCCATAGGGGTTGTTGCCTCTTCCACCACTAAACTCCCATGCCTTAACCTTCTCAACCAAATAAATCCCCTCATTAATAACAACATCTTTGAGCCCCCCATGCTTGAATCATTCCATGAAGGTTCAGATCTTAATGAGAAACCACCATAAAATACTCTAAAAGATGCAAGTGAAGATGATAGGAAGGACCTAGGGGTGTCCTTGCTTGTCCATGAAAAACAATAGCTCACATACCTGGTCAACCGTCTTGGATTTCACATTCTAAGGAAACTTCTAGTCACCTGGATACCCACTTTGCCATGGCCAAAACACATGGATTCGTTATTTTCTGAGTGGAAGGTCGACTACACATGACACACCAGAGGATGTTGGCAATTTGTTGGAGCATAGGGACTACCTAGCCGACCATAGGTCATCACATAAGAGTGGTGTATACCCTATCTCCTCGATGATCACCAAAATGTGGGGGGAATACATGGTTTCACCCAGAAAAATCTATACTGACTCCAAGTTCATGCCATTCAAACAAAAGGAGGTGGTTTTGGAGCAAGTTCCTATGCATGAAAGGCAAAGGGCTTGCTTACAACTTTCCCTACATTGAAGGCCCCACACCCCCACTGTCGATTCTTCCAACTCATCATCCTCATCCTGGAGGAGGTGCTAAGACAAGAAAAGAGTGGCCAGTCTTTGATCTCACAAACAAACACAACCTTTATGGCATGGTCGAACACTTCCATGACCTTAGAATGGCCCACTTTTGGTACCCTTGTCCAAGAGTACCCATCAAAAAAAGAAGAAGAAAAGAAAAGAAAAAAGAAAAAGGAAAAAAAGAAGAGAGTTGAAGAAATCATAATTCAAAGTGTGAGTTTTCACTGGAAGATGCTTCTACATGGGTCCACCTTTTTCCCATTGAACATGTACGCCATCTTTTTCCCACTGCCCGATGTTACTGAGCCATGCAACCCTGTTACGTGGATCCCTATCAGCAATCTCTTTATTGATTATTTCTTCTGATAAAACGAATAGATCTTCTTCTATTTCCAACTTGAATCACGAACCGAATGACAAGTTGTGCATTTGATTATTGAACACGAATAGTTATTATCACGATCATAAACAAACTGATGTGGAGAATTCTTTCTATTTGTTATCCCTAAATTCAAAGAAGTGCTAGTTGATTAATCAATTGGATCAATGGGCTTCTCAAATTGTAAGCCTAGGTTTTTCCTTTCTAACTATTGGTATTCTTTCCGGAGTGGCGTGGGCTAATGAAGCATGGGGATCTTACTAGAGCTGGGATCCTAAAGAAACTTGGGCATTAGTGACTTGGCTAATACATGCTATTTATCTTCATACCAAGATAACTAAGAGTTGGGGTGGAGAGGGCCCATGCACACCACTTGCAATATCGACAAGCTCTACATATAATATACACATAGGCACTATTCTTTCACAAACTTGCATTGAGATCTTGATAGGATGTTTTCCTAGCATCCACTTTGCTCACGATGAGATTATACTCCTCTTAGTGGCTTCATGTTTTGTGGGCGAGGGCAGTGTCACACTCCTTGGCAAATTAGTTAGCCACACAGACCGCTTAGGCCTCTTTGGCTTTTGCATGCCTGAGATCATCTAGGAGGTAGGCCTCTTGCAACCTTGGTAGTCTTGAGCGCTTGGTATTGAAGGTAGAGGGCATCCATGTCCTACTCACATGAATAGCTAGCTTCTCTTGGGTGGCTTTAGAGTACCACAAGCTCATGCTGAAGGTGATGGATTTCATGAGTAGCTTTCTTGAGTTTTGCTTTGAGCATGGCACTCTTCTTAATGGGAAGATTGAGGCAATTGTTGGCTAAGTTTTCTGCCTTCTTCTCAGATGTAGGCATCCCGCTCTTAAGCTCTTGTTTTGTAGGAGTGTGGCCCTTGGAGATGACCAGGTCCTATAAACTTGATCCATAAGTGTCAACATTAGAAGTACTAGGGATATTTGCCATATTATAGGTTAGTTCTAGGGGAAGGAGATGGTTCATGACAGGTCAATCAATTGCATCCTTGAGGGTGTCATGGAGGTGGGTATGGAATGCTTCCATGAGCAAAAGGCCAACCAAAGCGAATGTGGTGGGGTTAGGATGAAGTTGGAATGGGTGATGGGTTTGGGGAGGGTGGTGGGAGCCATTTCATGGGTTGGTTCATGGCACTAGTGGTTGAATCTCTTATAGCTTGGACTCCATGCACCTCCCCAAGATGTGGGTTAGGGGGTGAAGAAGTCATGAGGCTCAAACATATCACTCGTGGATAAAAGATGATCTTCTTCTTCTTAGGTGGATTGGGAAAAATGGAAGGTGGCAACAGGAAATTGAGGTCATGGTTGGGCTAGAGCTAATGGTGAGTGGTCGATTAAAGGTTCCTTTGCCATTCTAGGCCTTGGGGAAGAATTAGATGGATTACCAGATGGTTCCCATTTGAATTTCTCTTTGAAAGAGGGTATTATGGCTCACCGAAACCCCCTCCGAAACATATCCAACAAGAAGATTGCTTGGCGAATTGCAATTGTTATGGGGATGTTTCTATTGGACGAGCTTCTAACCCTTGAGGCTTTTGAGCATGCAGCTTTCTATTGTGGTGAGGTTGGTCGATGAGGAGTTGTTGAGGGTTGAGGCTTTTCCTTTGAGCTCCTTTTTAGAGATGTATGGTTGCGCTTGGGGAACTTCTTCAAGAATACCTGTTGGTGAGGATGGAGTTGAAGGGTTAGTTGCTTTGTTGGAGTTGGTCATTGACATAGATGGCGGGTCTTTGGGTAGAGGGGCTTCCGAGGACGAGGCTCGTAGATTTTTGTGTTCAGCATCATAGAGATTGAATCCTCTTCCTTATAGTATGGTATTGTCAATTGACTATCATGATGACCCTATCACACTGGCAAAGCATAGTGGTGCTTGGGCAGCAATAGTCCATTTATGCCCAAGCTCAAATCTGCTTCCAACACATACTCAACCATTAAAAACTTGCAAGTAAGGGGGTTAGATTCTATATTTTAATTTTTTGTTCAAAGTACCCCAAACATGGCATGTTGATGTCTTTTGTGAATGCAATTTTGACTAGTTGAGCTTTTAGTGTTTGACCTATCAAATCCCATAGCTCGAGGGTCATGAGATTTTGCTCGGATAAAGATGTGCTTAGCCTGTGGTGATTTTATTGTAAAGTTCTAATCCAACCATAACTCTTGGGATATCCTAAGTAAGATATGTTGAGAGTTCCAGCTTCTCCAAGGTCTCTTCCTCTTGTAAATAGCAATTTCACAATGCCTACATGAGTGTCCAGGGTGACTGTTTTCATGGGTTCATCAATTGAATACCACGAGTCATGTACCCAAGTTTCACCCACGATGACATCATAATCAAGGGGATCTGGGGTAACATGGAATCTAAATTCCACATTTAGCATAGCTGAAGCAATTTGGAACTTCAATGGTTTCTCCATTGGCACCTTTCGCAAGAGAATTTTCTTTAGGGATGGTTGTAGGTTGGCCCAATGATACCCAAGTGTGTATTGTCATGAATGTGCGCTTGCTCTCAACATTATTTCCCACATGGAAATCTAACCAAACCATGATAGAATCCTCAGCGGAACCATGGAAGTCTCAGTTTTTGTTTCTCTTGAGCTTGCTTTTTGTGTTCCTCGTATGTGAAGTGATCATGATTTTTAATTTGGGGTGGTTGGGTGAGTTCTAGTTTCTTGATTGGATTGTGAGGTGCACTGAGTGATGAGTCAGAACTTGTTTCATCCTTGCTAACTGACGTACTAGAACTTGTTTCATCTTGTGACTTTCCTTAGATCGTCAAGTTTTCATTATGTTTGCCCCATGATGCGACAAGAACAAACTTTCTTTCGAGCTTTTGTAACCTGTGTCGCACATGTGGGCTTTGTGGTTTGAGGGGTAGCCTTTGACATGGATGTACTTGCATCATGTCTAGCTTTTAGCTCTTTTGGGGTTAGGTCTTCCACAGGCTCCTTTTCCTTGTCCTTTATTTCAACCTTGGTTTCTACAGTTTGATGGCCCTTGTTTTTCTTGGGTTTAGAAGGTTTTGTTTCCTCTTTTGGTTTCTGTTTTAAAACATGCTCCTCTACTCATTTCAAAGTGTATTCTTTTGAATTCTTTTTGACTATTTCTCATGCCTTTACTTGCAAGCGTGTAAGCACATTCAAGGGTACTATGGACAATTGCCCGTTTTGCACACTCAAGATGTTAAGAGTTGTATTTTGCGAGACAGGTTGCATTGAAGCAACTCACTTTGGGAAATCTTGGAATATATGATCGATGCCACATCGGTCACATATGGTTGCAAAGTGTCAGTGAATGTGGGTATGGAAATATTCCAAACTGTGCAATCTGCCACTTTGTGTGGTCCATGACAATAGAAACACTATAGTGTTTGTTGAACTATTTCTTGAGTAGTTTCGACCCTTTGAACTGTGTTTGTTTGGAGCACGGGAGATTAAGGTTTTGAGGTAACTGTAGGTGAATAGTAAAAGGTTTTGTAATGTATGTAGTATAGAAAGATAGGCCCAGGGTATGCACATAGGGGATTGGCATGGATGTAGTGATGGAAATGAACAACTTATCACGTTGAGGGACATTAAGGATGTTTGGTTTTGAGAAAGATTATCCTCTCTCTGAAAGTTTGGTTCAAGGCTTTTAAGCTGGGCTGTGTAGAATTAAGGGAATGACAATTCGTAGATCAATTTTGCTTTAGCCTTTGCTTCACTTGGTTTAGATAAGGATCATTTCATATCTTGATCATCCTCCATCATGTTTTTATCTAAACGTAATGTTTTTGTATTGGATACAATAATCAAGTTGTGTAAGCTATTTTTCTTTATACCCATTATGAAACATCTCTTCAATTGAGCAACGTTTAGTTTCTCCCATGGCCCACATTGTGAGTCCAATATTTTTATCCAAAGGATAAAATCTCTAAAGGTTTCGTTTTGTTTTTGCTCAATCGAATAGAGTTCTCTTGTTGCACTCCACTGATCACCGTATCTTGAAAAGTTGTGGATAAAGGGTGTTTTCAAGGTCTTGAAGTTTGTCTTAATTGCAGGCATCAATGTGGATAAAGGGTGTTTTCAAGGTCTTGAAGTTTGTCTTAATTGCAGGCATCAAAGTGCTGAACCATCGACTAGCCTTTCCTACTAAGCAAAGGTTGAACACATGTACCTTGGTGCATGGCCTTGTTTTTGGATGAGTCATTGAGACTGTGTGTAGGTGCTCTTGTAGCTAGGACTTCATTTAGTCCATGGGCAACTCCCCTTCCTAGATTAGTCAATATGTCCAAGGTTTGGGCATTTAGGGGTTGCAAAGGGTTGGTACCTAGCACTTTTAAAGGTTTAGGACTTGTGGTATTGCTAGGCAAGGGACCAAATCCTAGAGAGATTGATGTGACAGGGGATGTAAAACCTGATGACACGCTTGTTGTCGGCATGGCAAATAGTATTGGGAGGTGCATTTGGGGCATGGAGCTCAATGGCTTGAAGATTTCAGCCATTGGGTTCAATTTGGGTGTGGGCCCATGTAATCCCTCTATCGTTGCTATATCTTGACGACGTTGTCAATCGCTCCCTTAATGAGCAAGCACACGTTTTTTTTTTTTTGCTTTTTAGGTTTTCTTACAGCTCGTTTTTACAGCCCCAATGCATCTTTCTCTGGGTCAAACGAGGGTTCGTTTGCCTTAATTTACTTAGGCGCTAAGCGCACATGAACCTCTTAGAGATAATTTTTGAAAAAAGTGCGTGCCACTGGCGTCTCAGAGGGAAGACGAGGTCTCAAAAACACATGTAAACGCTGTCTTAGGATGAACTTTTCCAAAGGAAGTGCATGCCAATAGTATCCCAGATGAAAGGGGAGGTTTCAAAACCTATTTTCCATCACTGTCTCAAAAGATGAAATTTTTTTGGAAAGATTTTTCCTATTTCGCAGTCTATTTTTGAATGTGTTTCAAAAGGAATTTGGAAAAACGTTGTATGAGAGAGTTGTAGTATTTTTGGAGTACTCCAACTTTTTCTCTCTGACTTTTTTGTGATTATGTTGTTTAGACACTCAAAAAGTAGCCCAAATATGGTACGTGGTCTTTTTTGGGCTATTTTGGGTGATTTTTAGTGCGTAGGCCTATTTTTGCCTTGATTTTCGGGTCAAATTTTGAGGCTGTTGGTCGGAGGCCAAAACAATGGATTTTCTCCTTGGACGCTCAAACTAATTTCGAAGAGCTCGATATGTAAGCTTTTCGATGAGCACTAGAGTGTGTTCATTGGACTCACGGTTTAGGAGATATGAGTATGCAAACAGGGTTGGTTTCTATAACCCCCCTGCACGCGCGCGCGCGGAACCCTTCACGAGCCATAAAAGTCAGTGAGTCTTTAGACCGTGAAATGGAGTTTTTCACGATTATTTATTTATTTATTTTTGCTTCACGGAGCTTTTCACGATTATTTATTTATTTATTTTTGCTTCACGGGCCTTTTCACGACGTGAGAGTTAGGGAACTTTCATGTCATGAAATTTATCACACGTGAAAGGGTTTCACATTTTTTTTTCACGCAGGGAACTTTCATGTGTCGTGAAAGTTTGTTCATGATGGGAAAGTGGGCATTTCACGATTTGTTTTTTTCACGCGGAGTACTTTTACATCGTGAAAGTCAAGATTTGAAAGTTGATTCATGACGTGAAAGTGGGCATTTCACAAATATATATATATGTATATATATATATGTATATATATATATGTATATATATATATATATGTATATATATATGGAGTCTAGAGGGAAATTCAAGTTTCCTCGTGTGGAGGGAATATTTTTTAAATTTTAAATTGGGGAGATATGAGCATTTTCCCAAAAAGGTAAGTGGGAATAAAAAAGTCAACACTTTTATGACACCCCCTTACACTCTACTCTCAAAAGTGCCATTTACCAACTAAGGGGCATCTTTTTAATTCAATACTCATTAGCCTTAATGAGTTATGAAAAAAGTGCTTAAAAAGAAATCAAAGATTAATCCTTTTCTCCTTTTGAATTAAATAAAAGTCACTAATTAACTCTTAATCATCAATTAATCCACACCATTAAGCACATCATTAGATAGATCCTTGGATTGCTAAGCTTTGTACTTAATCTAAAATGTAATTAACTAATAATTAAACATTAATTAAGCCCTTAATTTTGGTTCTTTCTTTATGCAAATTAGACCAAAGAGAAAAATTTCTTTAATTAGTGAAGAAATTGATGCAATTAGATGTTTTGATGCATCTAGATGCTCTCAAAACACTCAAGAATGCTAATTTCGACCTCTTACATGATTAAATTTGACCTCGAAAAACACATTTTCTAGTGTTTTTTCTTCTTGAACTGGATTAATCATCCTTCAATGACAAAAACCAATCCATTAAGAAAGATTAGTCAAATTCAAGAGTTTTTGTAAAAGTTTTCAAATCATTAAGCTACCCCTAATGCTTGGGAACACTCTAACACATACATTAGAGTGTATGCAAAAATTAATGATTCTAGCTCTATGTTTAACTCTAAAGAGAGCTAAAAATCACAAATTGCAATCCATTGCATTGTTTGATGCAATGGATGCAAACTGAACCTAACACACTCTATCTACACACTTAACAAACACTAAAAACTAGATTAAGACTAGCAAAACAACACATTTAAGCCAAAAAATAATTCTTTCAAAAAATAAAAAAGAGAGCTATTTCTCACAAAATCACACACAAATCTCCATCAAAACCACATCCTTTTCATGCGAAACCACTAATCAAGATAATGGGCAATGGCCATGTATATATTTAGAAAGAAAACAATGGGAAAAGCCAAGGGATGGCTCCCCGAACGGCGCCAAAAATGTTATGGCTCACCCAAACCTCCTCCGAAACACATTTAACAAGAAGATTACCTGACAAACCACAACTATTGTGAGGATATTTCCATTGGCCAAGATTGTAACCCTTGAGGTCTCCCAACTCCACAACCCCTCAAGAAGCAATTCCATCGTGCCTCCCGCAAGCGTTGTCACACCGCTGCGTTGCACTACGTATACTCGTTCCTCCTCTCACCTCACTTCACTCACACACACTCACTAGCATGGATTAGATAGATATTAGCATGAGGATTAGCAAGAGCATGACTCTATTGCACAATGGGAGAGCCCTTATATTATGAGAGATCTTCACTTATATACATGGCCATAAGTCTTCACACTCACTTAAACTATGGCCGGCAAGGCAGTTTAGGCTCATAAGAGGCCCAATGCTATTACAATGACTACTCTCATAATATATCCATAAAGTTCATCCTAACTTGCTACCATACGCTCTTGAAATGGAAATCGCCCATAAGTGTTCTGTCGAATCATTACGAGCGCTCATCCAAGTTGTATATTTGGACACCATTTCTTCATATCTTGAATGTATGATGTGTTGGTGTATCTACCTTGACTCCTTGATATAAGATAATGATACTAGCTCTTGTTAACCCTAGAAATGGATTAACAGAGGGTGGGGCTTGGGGGTATCGGTGGAACGAGGTGCACAAGGCATGAATAGTTCTATTTCTTCATCCATTGCTTTCTCCCATACATGTTTTCCAATAGCTTCTCCAAAACATGATGCTTCTAGATGCTTCACCAATGATGTCATGTATGCATAATGCATTGCATACCCTTCATATGTCAATCTCTTCACTAGATATCTTATCCGTTGTGACCTCAAAATTTGTGGATCACGTTGTACACCGTGCACTGTAGCATGTGGAGGAACATATCTTTATTGCCTTACACTTGGAGTACGTACGCCTAGGATACTAAATTCTTCATTTAGACTTTTCGAGCTAGATAACTCATAACCTGTTATGCCAATTCATTCAAACTTCTTTTTTCCTTTGTCAACAACACTTCCACATGCTCACACTACCATGTCTCAATCTTCTTGACCGTGGAGGACATACATGATCACTTCCACTAGATGTTTCACCTGGCCCTCTTTGTTTTTGTACCAACTTGCCAACTCATTAAACACTACATCTCTAGAAATGAGCACCTATCTAGTGTCCAAATTGTACCATTTGTAAGCCTTTTTGTCTTGTGCATAACCAATGAATATGCACTTCTCAGCCTTTGGATCCAACTTCCTTCTCATCTCATCAGACACATGTACATAAGCAATACTTTCAAAAACATTGAGATGCCCAATGTCCAGTCTAAAACCTGTCATTCTTATCTTAGGAGTACTCATGTATGGCAGTTTTACAGGTTTCTTACTCAAGATGTACAATGCTGTAGCACATGATTTTGCCCTCCTTCTCCCCAATACTCTTCTCATTCATCAATTCTCTTGCCACTTCACCTATCATTAAATTATTTCTCTCAGCAATCCCATTTTGCTGAGGAGTATATCTGCATGTGAGCTCGCTCTTCTAATACCATTCTCTCTCAAGAACCCATCAAGTGCATGTGAGATACACTCACTCACCACCACCATCTGTCCTTAAACATTTAATCCAATCACCCTATTGCTTTTCCACAAGTGCTTTGAATTCTTTGAACTTGCCCTATGCTTTACTCTTCCCTTTTAAAAAGTAAATGCATGTCATCCTACTGAAATCATCAATAAATGTAATGTAATACTTGCTCCCATTTATTGATTGGGTTTGAGTGGGACCCCAAATGTCACTATGCATAATCTTAAGTGGTCTTCTACTCATTTGACTAGCCTTGGGAAATGGCAACCTTACTTGTTTCCCAAATTGACATGTATCACCAGCATGTGTACTCCCCACATCATATTTGAATCTTGGTAGACCAACAACAATGCTCTTTGTTTGCATACATTTTAGCTTTTATATGTTCACATGGCCAATCATTTTGTGCTAAATATCAATGTCTGTTGGCACTATCCCATGATTATGGGAAAACATGGCTGACTTCAATTCTGGTATGCTTGCATCTAGCTTGAACAAAGGCTCCCTTCTTTTTGACCTTTGGTAATCAATTTGCAGCCATGCTTAAAGTCCTCAACAAAACATCTGTGCTCATTGAATCTCACATATAATCCTTGTTCTACCATTTGGCACAACAGGTGCTAGACTCTTTGTAAAAGATGTCACAAACAACACCCCAGATATAGTTTTCACTCTACCATCATGCATCCTCAATGGTACACTACCAACATGTGTAATAGGATGTTGAGTATCATCACTTGTAGCAACATAATCCTAAGTTTGTGTAGGTATCATGTTATCAAACCACTCTCCATGGCATTTTATGTGGTTTGATGCACCTGAATCCATGGCATTTTATGTGATTTGATGCACCTGAATCCATATACCATGTTTCATTACTCTCTTTACGTGACATCATAGTACTTATCACATCCTTCATAGCAAACAAATGATATGTATGTCCTTCATTGCTAGATGATGCATAATTACCATGTTACACTCTACCACTGCAAATATCATTTTTCTTTTTGTATAGAAATCTCTAGCCATATGTCCAAGTTTACCACAGTAATGATACTCAATGCCATGCATATTATGCTATTGTGGTTACCAATGACCTCTACCATGAGATCCAGATATTCCTCTAGCATGAGGGTAAAAACCTCTACCACCACATGCACCAAATGATGGCTGTGAATCCTATTATTGTTGTAGTGGCATGTCGTGCAAACAACGTCCACCTATACATCCTCTTGAACTAGATCTCCCCCCACCTCTAGCACCTCTATGAGTGTAGAATACCTAGTCCCTTGCATGCCCACTGGTACTAGATGAAGTACCTAAACCAAGTTTCATCTCACCCACAATAAGCAAAGAGACCAACTCATCAAATCTGGGGGATCTCCACCTCTAATCCTGATAGAGGTTTCAAATGCCTTATAGTCTTTTCCCAAACTATTCAATGTAATGACAAACAAATGATCATCTCCCATAGGGGCACCAATAGATGCAAGTGCATCTGCATATCCTCTAATCTCTTTGATGTTCTTGTTGTTTCGAGTCACACTATATATCTTTTACTTTAATTGCATCTTCTTTGGTTAGGTAGTTGTATCATACAACTTCACCAATGTATCCTATGCAACCTTGGGAGTAGTATCATACAACACCAATGTATCCTATGAAACCTTAGTATTATATGTATCTTCTTTTGTTGAGTAGTTACAACTTCACCAATGTATCTTATGCAACCTTAGGATTATCTTTATCCTATGCAACCTTGGGATTATCTGTATCCTATGCAACCTTGGGATTATCTATATCCTGTGCAACCTTGGGATTATATGAATCCTATCCAACCTTGGGATTATCTGAATCCTATCCAACCTTGGGATTATCTAAATATGGCGTAGTATACATCTTGCTATGCATAATGTACACTGAGTATAGAAACCAATCAACTCAAACACTCATATATACATGTGCTTGATCACCACTGCTATCCATAATTTTTATACATGTGCTTGATCACCACTGCTATCCACACATTCCATAATTTTTATAGTGATTGAATCCGGGACTTAAAACCACTGTTTGCATAAGCTGAAAAACACTTGGTGCTGCTCACAAATTCAGAGAAATACACTCAAAACAGTCCTCCACTTTCTAGAATAAGCTTAGTCATATGTGGTACATACATACATCACATGAGCATACCATATGCTTGCATACATCTTGGTTTAAAATAGATGAGATTTCAATGCTAATGATAATCACTTAGATTGAGAAGCATAAATAATCCCACAAAAAAGCATACACAATGATAATAAAATAGAGTGAATAGATTCACCCGGAGCATGTAAGAGATTAGGCAATAAACATCATAAATGGAAATGATAAATGATAAACACCATGATTACCTCAATGTAATAGAGAGTTGGTGGCCTCCCTCTCCTTTAAATAGACCCCCATTCCTTTATATTTTCATATTGGAGTAACTCTATGCTAGTGTAGTTTTCAGTTTAGTATTTTTCTATAATCTCTCTACCTTGTCTCTCCATTGTAAAGCTTTGGGGCTTCACTAATCCTCTTCTTCTCTTGGAGATTACCCCCTTTTACTTGGTGGCCAAGCTTCTTCTTTGAGGGCTTCACATTTCCCTAAAGAATCAAGCCAAAAACCAAGGGTAAGCCTAAACAATGGTGTTTTTCTCTCTTCTAAATGGTAATCTTCTTCCCAACCCCTCTAATGCTTGGGAAGCATTTTAATCTATGGTTTCTTCTTTAAAACCATATTTTTTTATTATATTGTTAAAATGGATTAATGCTAATCTTTTATGCTTAAAAGTAATGTTTTGATTTATAAATCTCTCTTTTTGTAAGAATACTCACCTTGATAGATTAATCCTTCTTGGAAGGATAGATCTTAGCCCTAATTTGATTTTCTTAACTAAATCTCTAGACCTAACAAGCTAGAGATAGAGATTAAGTATTTTTATGATTTTTAATCTAAAATGAGGATTAGTTCATTTATGCTTGTTTTATGTTGAGAAAATTCATATTTATTCATTCTAAAGTGCAAGAGAGCTTGGGCTAACATTCTTATAATTATTTTCATATGGAAATCATATTTGGGTATTTTTCTTAAATAAATAAGGTGCTTAAATGTTTAAACTTAGGTTTATGCATAAACTAATTTTTATGTTAAAAGTGTTATTTTAACCATTTTTAATTCATAAAAAATACAGGGAAGTTATGGCAACATTTTATCAGTAGAAAATGAAGGTTTAGGCATAAATAATTTTTATTCTAAAAGAGGAACTTTGAGTATTATTATTTCATAGAAAATGCAAGAAAACTATGGTAGAATTTTAATTATTAAAAAAATGAATTTTATGGATAATTAATTTTTATACTAAAAGTGGAATTTTAAGTATTCTCATTTCATAGAAAATATGTGAAAGTTATGGTAAAATCTTTATCATTAGAAAATGGATTTTATGCATAAATAAATTTTATATCAAAAGTGGAATTTTGAGTATTATCATTTCTTAGAAAATGTGGGGAAGCTATGAAAAAATTTATATCATTAGTTAATGAATTTATGCATAATAGATTTTATGCTAAAAGTGGAGTTTTGATCTGCATGAAAAATAAATAAGGTTATGCACAAATTTCTAAATTCATTCAATTTATGAGAATTATGGAAATGATTCATGTAGATAAAAATGAATTAGTGTTTAAGCTGAAAGAGAAAATATGGGTATAATTGATTTTGTAAATCCCATGAGATTGTATGCATAAATCCTTTATTCAAAAAGAAGAATATTGAGTATATTTTATTTTGGAAAAATTGGGATAAGAATGAGGAAATATTCATGGGAATGCATTGTGAAATCATGGAAAAAATTTTAATCAGAAAGGGAAATCACAAACATAATTAACTTTTGGAATTACGAAGTATATGTCTAGATTCTCAAAAAATAGAATCTTGGGGTACATTCTAAATGAGAAAAGGATTTCCCAGAAAAAGACCAGAAACACGCTTAGTTGAATGAATGTGAATAATTGTGAGTGATTTATTCCTAGATTTCTTGGAAAAGGAATCCGAATTTCTTGAAAGCATCGAGGATCCAAAAGAGAATGGAAATTTAGAC
Organism: Cibotium barometz; assembly: GCF_041138505.1. Taxonomy (NCBI): domain Eukaryota; kingdom Viridiplantae; phylum Streptophyta; class Polypodiopsida; order Cyatheales; family Cibotiaceae; genus Cibotium; species Cibotium barometz. The sequence continues at coordinate 17,563,510 of NC_141074.1, forward strand.
TTAACTGAATTGAGAAAAAAAGTTATCTTTAACTGAGCCAAGTAATGGCTAACTTAGAAAAGTCCTATCAGTATAAAAAGTAGAGTAATTATACTTTTAATCTGGTTGATGTGAGGATTGATGTAGAGTGATGGGATGATGTGAATGAATGTGGGAATGATGTGGGATGAATGTAGAGTGATGGGATGATGTGAATGAATGTGGGATGATGTGGGATGATGCGGATGAATGTGGGAATGATGTGAGATGATGTGAATGAATGTGGATTGATGTGGGATGATTTGAATGAATGTGAAAATGATGTGAATGAATGTGAGAATGATGTAGGATGATGTGAATGGATGTGAATTGATGTGAGATGATGTAAATGGATGTGAATTGATGTGAGATGATGTGAGTGGATGTGAAATGATGTGAATGAATGTGGGAATGATGTGGGATGATGTGATTGAGAGTGGATGTGAATTGATGTGATGTAAATTGATGTAGAAAAATGTGGGATAATGAGAAATGATATGGAATGATGAGAAATGAAGTGGAATGGTAAGAAATGATGTGAAAGGATGTGTAATGATGAGGAAAGATGGGAATTATGTTTGGAACTGTATTTTATGTGTGAAACCTGTTTTTTAAAAGATTGTTTTACGTCAAGTATGCTGGGGGAAGCATTTTGACTATATTGTGGAACGAGGTCATGGGGACCTAAGTGGAAATGTTGCAACAACGGCTAACGGAGAGTCAAAGGAGGACGTCTTGTGTGGCAAGATCGGCCGAGGTCTTGACCAGCCTCGATTCGATTAAAATGGTGAGCTTCCGTGGATGAGGGACCAAGGAAGCGGCCTATGAGTGAAGTGCTAGGTCACCTCTGTTGCGAAGGAACCTAGAGGGTGCTGGCCATACAGTGCTTAGGCTCTGGGTCGCCCAGGATACCCACGCATACGTTGAGGAAGAAAAATGAGTTGGAGTTTGTTTTCTGAACACAGGCATGGATCTGGTTGATTGGCCTTACTGGTCTTCAATGGATGAGTTCATAACTTCATGGCTCTTTTACATGGATCTTGCTGGTTGATCTAGATGATCTTCTATGGAGAGTCCATATGGATTTTATGTGATTATATTCCTAGGTACTATGGGCTAGGAACTATTGAAAAGGCCCCTGAGTGAGCAAGTGGTGAGCGATCTGGTTGCCAATGATGCCATAGGTATGCTGAGGAAGGAATGAATGGAATACTTGACTATATTCTTGGGTACTATGGGCTAGGATTTATTGAAAAGGCCCCTGAGTGAGTAGGTGGTGAACATTCTAGTTGCCAATGATGCCATAGGTACGCCGAGAAAAGAATGATTGGAATTGGACCCTAGAAATGGAATACTGAGGACTATGATGGAAACATTGTGTTTTTATTGCAATGCTATTTTGGAGATAGCAAGGCAATTTCATATTGGGTGCGTAAGCGGTGTATCTATTTAAGTTTTGCATGAGAGCCAACGGGAGCCTGGGAACTCTTTATTCTGGTACCCGGGACAAAACATAACCAAATATTTATAATGGATCCTATCAATACAGTGGTTGGGAAATTGGCTAACCCATGGGATTAGATGGGGTTAGGTTGGACGGATGGATTCCTATAATAAAATTCAATTCTGTTCAAGTGATGATAGTTGAAGTAAGTCACAGGACAATCCTTGTTCTATGGAAAAGATTCAACGGCTGTGCCTCTTTGTTGATGGGGAAAAAAGCGTTGGTCTCTGTGAACTAAGTGCAAGTTTCTCCTTTGATTCGGCCATGTGACCCACGGGTTCGGTCAGAATACAAAGGTTAGTTAAGGCCCTTGACTACGACATGCAACCCAAGGAAGAAAGAGCTCAATTGCTTGTGGAAGAGGAAGAAGTTTTGTTAACTCCAAGGGTTTCACAAAATAAGAGTTTCAAGAGCATCAGTTAATGATGTGTAGACATCAAAAGGAGAAAGACCTAGAGGAAAGAGCAATATAATGTCTCATTTGGATGTAACCTTGTGGAAGTGCCCCGGAGATATCTATTTTTTAAGCTGACAATGATAGATAGAATCAATAGATCATTGAGATAATTTCATGACCTTGCATGGCCTTTGGTTGATGGCACATAAATAGAGATTCTTAAATAGGGTATTGGGCGGCTTGAAGACAGAGGAAGAAAAGTTGAAACCCAACTCCAAATTGAAAACAACGTTGTACTAGATTCATTGGTGTCTAGTGATACTGGTGCATGAAAGTTGTAAAAAAATGGGTGTAACATTAGCTCTACCAATAAAGGATTCTTCAAAATTGGATATGGGAATAGTTGCATAAAAAATAAACTTGAGAAGAATAGTCACAAACAAGAGTTGCTACAACATATATGTTGAAATTGGATGGGCAAATAGGAAGGGGAGGTGGTGAGAGAGGTTTGAAGACATCCCAAGTGGCTAAGTTGATGCCTAAATTTCATGGAGACATGGATACAACATTTGAAGATCTTTACTCAAGTCAAAAACTTTTATAGGTTGACTGTACTAAAGTAAGATGATTTGATCTTACAATGCAAGGTCAAGAAGATGAATGGTTTAGAGTTTTAAGAGACGAGGAGAAAGCTAATTTGAAATTCCAAAAGGAGCTTTCATGGTTGGATTTGTTGGAGCAGGAGAAAAATGCTACTCAACTGAGTTACATTACTCAAAATAAAATTGAAATGGTCAAAAAGATTTTGTAGATCATATGAAACATTTGAATCAAAGATGCAAGCTTAGGGAAACGTTAAGTGCTAAAAAATTATTGCAAAAGTTTCAAATGGGATTATGTGATCCTATTTTTCATTACCATGTGATTGTTAGTGGTTTTCTCACATGTGATTGTTGACTTAGGAAGTAACTTGTTGTCTGGCCATTTAACAAAATATTAATATGAGCTGTAAGGTAGGGCATCATTCTAAAGATATCCACCAAATAAACCCACATAGTACACCCAACTCAGGAGTACACAAGAGGGCTAACCCCTTATTGATGAGCTAGGTGTAGCTTTGTTGGAAAAGATGGGACAAAAGCTTAAAGTAGGTGATGCAAGGAGTAACCCATTGTCGATGAGTTCTAAGTTTATCTTTGTTCGAAAAGATGGGACAAAATCTTAAAGCAGGTGATGAAAAATTTTTGATCCATTCTAAGGAAATTATAGTATCAACTTTGTGCTTAGGAGAACCATATTCTTTCAAAAACCTCAACCTTGGAAAGCCTCTCCAACCAGCTTAGCTTCATCATCAAAAACCATTTATGACAAAAGCCTCAACCTTGGAAAGACTCTCCAACTAGCTTAGCTTCAGTATTTTAAAAAAATTGACAAAAGCAACTTCATCAACAATTGTTTCCCAAACCTAAACATATAAAGTCTCTAACACAAGTTGAGCCAAAACATGGATGTTACCTATGAATACCTCAACAATAGCTTATAGTCGATAGGATGACTAGCCCAACCAATTCATCACTGACAATCTCTAACATTAGATATTACCAAAAAACGTGCACCCGAGATTAGAGTGAAGCCTCTACAAGCCCCTACTAAAAAAGCTTCATTAACATCAGATATTACCAAGAAATGTGAACCCAAAATCAAAGTGAAGCCTCTACAAACCCCTTTTACTACAACCACCCTATAGATTCCTAGCCTCTACAAAGCCCTTGTAAGAAATCTTCCTTATCAACTTAGATATTAACAAGAAATGTGCACTGAAGATCAGAGTGAATTCTCTACAAATCCCTTTTGCAAACACCCTATAGATTCCTAGCCAAGCCTCTTAAAGGATGACACAACAGTGGCTATCTAAAAGGTAGAGAACTTGGTTGACCTAAAGCTTGGGTGCCAAGGGATCCAACACACTAGTTAAGCAAGGAGACAAAGAAAAATGATTACCAAAGGAATCATCATTGGCTAGTCTAGAGAGCTTCTAGCTTAAGGATTACTAGAGGAATCAACATGATTACCAAAGGAATCAACATTGGTTAGTCTAGAGAGCTGCTAGCTTAAGGATTACCAGAGGAATCAATAAGCACTTCAACATTGGTTACTCTAGAGAGTTGCTAGCTTAAGGTTACTTTAAGGGCTAGAACTTGATATGGTTTCCCAAGCATACCAACTACTAGAGTACTTTAGCCTCTACCAATGAAAAATACTCTACACATTGGTTATTGAAGAAGTTATTGCATTCTCACGAGTTCTACCAAGGCAATACAAAAATTTGGGTTTCTAAAGCCCAAGGCATTGCAGTTTGAGAAATCCAAAGATAGAGGAGAAACCATGGCATCACAAATTCATAACCACATATATCTTACAAAGATAGAAGAGAAACCATGGCATCACAAAAGATAGAGGAGAAACCATGGCATTACAAATTCATAACCACATATATCTTAAAAAGATGTTTTCTGAAGAGTATCAAAAAACCAATTAAAAAATGTCTACCCTAAAAAAGGTAAGGAACTATTAGTAAATGTGTGGTTGGTGTGAGTAAAGAGGTATCCCTCCACATCCAGAAGAATTTAGAAGAATTTTTTCTAAATTAGCCCAATTTGTTAAGTGAAAAAAGTGAATAAGGTGATAATGGCTCGAGGGGTACACTACTAGGAACCCTATGTATCACGTGTGTTCAAGGGGTATTAAAAAACCCCCTTACCTATGATTTTTTATGAATAAATTGACCCCTTTTTCTTTATGGACTTATGGGTTTTTTTCAAATTTGATTAAAAAACCCCTTTTGTAAATATATTTTTGTAAATTTACCTTAAAATTTTGAATAAAAAAACCCCTTCATTTAAACTCACGTGCTATACTTACATTTTTTTAGGTGAACCCCCGAGGATGATGGTCAGTCTTGGTATTATAAAAAAAACAGCTTTGCAATTGTACACATGTACACGAGTCCAATTTTGGCACATCACACTTTTCGTTTAGTATGCGTACAAGTATCAATGTTATGCATCTACTTCCACAAGCTAGATAGTCCCAATGGACCATGTTCAGTACAAACAGTATTTATGTATACAAGTGCAATGGCACACCCATTTATTAACAATTACAATGGTCCATTCATAATGGTACATTTGTTTATTAACAATTACAATGGTCCATTCATAATGGTACACTTGTTTATTAACAATTACAATGGTCCATTCACAATGGTACACTATCATGTTCAAATTATCAACATACAGTTTCTAATGGTGTACACATTTTACTAAATCGGGCACATTGACTTCTAATGGTCCATGGAAAACCTTATAAGTGAGATGATATAGTTTCTAATGGACCGGTGTATAGGTTTTAGCATACATTTTTAATGGCTCGTGGGGGGTGGACAACATTATAAGTGATTCAAATGTTCCATGGCCCTTATAAGTACTTATAAAGGATTCAAATGTTCCATGGCCCTTATAAGTGCTTATAAGTGATTCAAAGGGTATATGTCACTTTCAAATGTTACATGGCACTTTTAAATGGTACATGCCACTTTCAAATGGTATATGGCACTTTTAAATGGTACATGTCACTTTCAAATGGTACAGGGCACTTTTAAGTGGACCAACATGTCGTTCCAATAATGGACTGTAGATAATTCTCAGGTCGGTCCCAATGGTACACATCCTATTTCAACAAATAGCATAAAATTACATGGCACTTTTAAGTGGACCACATCCACTTGCAATGGACTGTAGATAATTCTAAGGTTGGTCCCAATGGTACACATCCTATTTCAACAAATTGCATAGAATTTTAGGCATCATAAATACATCTTTTTCTCATACATTTGGTTTGAAGATTGGGGGAGACTTTGGAAAAACTTCTTCAACACCTTACATTCCTCTAAGAAAGCAACAAACAATCATCTCCATCATCACTCTCAACCTCTTTATTGCTTTTTGAAAAAATCCCAATCATGTGGGCTAGGTTTATATAATCTCTTTGTTTACAACAAAAGAAAGCATAGAACCAAGTGCTATTATAGTAAGTGATTTAGGACCTATTTTTCATCCTCTAACCAAGAGAAATTGTCACCTTTATTGCTATGGTGTGAAACCATTCTAGGAAGCTAGCACAGACGATCACCATCCATTGAACCATCCTGTAAAATGACTTTACCTTCAATAGCCCACCTATTGATAGCCTAAAATCCCTAACATGTCGAATTATTCACACACCAACTTGGATCAGCATAGAAGATATGGTTCAAAGGAGGATGAAGAATATTTTATACTAGTTACTCCATCCAAGAAACATAAGACAAAGTATGAATCATTTATGGAAGATGAATTCATGGGATCTTGACAATAGAGATTTAGAAGATTTCATTGTGAAGGTTTTACCATGTGACCAAATCTCCTACTTATAAGGGATTGATCCCAATCCAAAGTTACATGGCTTAACCATAAGCAAGGACTTAAGAAGATTTATCATGTAATCAAACCTATGATTCACAAGGAATTAAAAAGAAGGCCTTGACCATAAAGCTTTTTCATAGAGATTGAAAAGATTTTACTATGGCGGCCAAATCTCCTAAGCACAATGCCTTGAGAACTAGTGTTCTTTTGTATACACCACACATTGTATCCTCTTACAAGCTATCAGAGCTATGGCTAGGTATAAAACAACTTTTCTAATTACGAATTACTAGAAGTCCCTTAGAGAAAGTCCCTTAAAGAAATGGCATCTTCTACAAGACCCTAACCACCGTTCCTCCTATGATCTTTGGGACATCGTCATTCGCACAAAGGGATGCAGATGAAAACCCTCTACCACTTGTTTGCTCACCTTGTTCAAGCATGGGGATGAATGGATTTAGATGTTGTTTGTGCCATTGTCACAAGCGTGGAAGATAGTGTGCTAACCATGGTTCACCATGTCTCCAAAGTTGTAGCAACAACAGAAGCATGGACCTTGTTGTAGAGCAAGTATGAGGCTAAAAATGGGCTTCAACAAGAGAAACTAAAAATGAAGGTGAAACGATGGAGGTGGTTCTCACCAAAATAAAAGATCTCCATGACTAGATGGAGCAAGAATATACTCTCCTTTGGATCCTTCTTTCATCATTGCTGTGTTTATTAGGTATTTCTGCCACACTTATGTATGATAGTTTTGTCACATTTTTGAATCTTGGTGTCAAGTATATTTTTCTCACATTTAAGGAGTTTGGCTCATTAATTTGGGATGAAATGATGAGGTTTCTTAAGTCAAAATGGTGGTGACCAAGATTTTTGCACTAACACAAAGAAGAAGGATAATGATTCTAACTCTTCAAGTTATAAAAAAATGGTTAAATTCTTTTATTGTAACAAGAAAGGGCACAGCCAAAAATGTAGGAAAAAGCAAGCAGATGCCAAGAATGACACTCTAAAGACCAAGGAAGAATCCAATCATGTTGCAAAAAATATAGTTGTTTGTTGCTATTGAAGAAGTGTGTAGTGAGGCATCTAATGTCGTATCAATGGGGATGATAAGGTCATTTACAAAGGCCATTCAAAGAGGAACAACTTGTATGAGCTTTTGGCATTTATAGTGCAGAATGACTTAGGTACTAGTAAACTTTGGCATAAGAGATGTGTGCATCTCAGTATGTAGACTTTTTCAGAGATGTAGAAAGGTAAGCCAGTTGATCATTTGCCACCAATTTTTGATGTCAGTCCAAATGTATGTGAAGCTTGCATGATGGGTAAGCAACATCAAAAACCCTTTCCATAAGAGGCCAGTTTTAGGGTCAAGGCTCATCTTCAGCTTATACATGCGTTGATCTCCTAGAAATATAAGTACAATTGTACTTGGAGGTTATTCTTATTTTTTCACATTGATAGATGATTATAGTAAGAATATTTGGGTGTACTTTCTTAAGAAAAAGTCTTAGGCTTGATTGGTTAAAACTAAGACATGAACAAAATTAGACCAAGGAGGAGAGTTCATGTTTGATGAATTCTTAGGTTTCTATAACAAAAGATGCAAAAAGCAGTAACTCAAGTGGAAACTCACTCTACTACTCAAAATAGTGTTATAGAGAACAAGAATCATGCTATTGTTAAGATGGAAAGGAGGATGCTTAATGGTAGGAATCTACCTAAATCCTTTTAGGCTCTAAGGCAGTTAACATGACTATGCACATTCTTAATAGGAGTGCAACAAAGGCCTTAAAAGGTAAGCCAATACCTAAGTGGTATATGTAACTTTTGGACGAAGTAGAACCTCCGGCCCACCATCAAGGATGTGCCTCGATGTTCATAGAGGTTGGAAAAATCTTGTGAATCTTTCTCTTATGACAAAGATACTCAAGATTCAGAAGCCTACCACCTTTGTTGAAACACAAGGGGAGATGGTAACCATGCAGGAAGAATATGACTTAATTATGAAAAACCACACTTGGAACCTTATAGATTGTCCTACAAGGGATAAGGTAATTAGCATAAAGTGGTTTTATAAAGTAAAATATAGATCTGATGGTACTTTGAAAAAGTACAAGGCACAACTATGTAAGACATCTCACGAAGACAATGTCTTGATCTAAGAATCATGAAAAGAACTAGAGATCCCTTTAGTACCTAGAGAAATGCAACCGATTTTGCAAAGCCGTGGGTAAGATTTCTTCTAGGATTGGCTCTAGAGGTCTTGGTGTAGGAATATTTTGTGGAACCAACATGATTAACCCTGCAGGTCCCTTTATTTCTAGTTGGGTCCACTATTATGAGTCCTATGCTTAAATCAACCTCAAGATCTCATCTCTTGGGTTAGGGTATTCTTGTAGTTTCTTAGGAAGTTCTCAGTTTGTATTTTCCTTCCACAGATTTCTTGGCCATTTCTAGGAGTTATCTAGAAGGACTGATCCATCACTTCTTTTCAACCATCGTTCCTTATCCAAAGTGATTTGAATAGGAGGTTCCAAAACATCTTCAATTGTAATATATCCCCAAAGGTTTAATATAAGTTAACGATGGGTAGATTACCTTGATGAGAGATCAAGGATTCTCATTATGAAATTGGGAATTAAGGAAAAAGGGGTTTTGTGTAACCAATCTCAAACTGGGGATTTTACTTGCATAGAACCTCTGTTTTCATTTAAAGGACTATTTTATGGCAGAATGCTGGAGGAAGCATTTGGCATATGTTTTACTAAGAGGAGGTTCGTTGCAAGAGCTGGCGGGGAGTCGTGGAGGGATGTCGCTCGGACGGCAAAGACTGCGAAGGTCTTGACCAGCCTCGGTACGGTTAAAATGGTGCGCTTGTGGTACGATGGGCGAGGACCGACGAAGCGGTCCCTAAGTGAAGTGCTAGGACACCTAATTAGGATCCTAGAGGGTTCTAACTAGGTGATTCACGGGCTCGCGGTTGCTAGGACACCCAAGCATGCATGGAGGAAGATTTGGATGGACCAAAAAGAATGACTTTTGTAAATCAAATTTTGATATTGGATCTCGTTGGTTGGCTAACTGGTCTTCAACGGAGAGTCCAGAGGACACATCTTGTAATACAATGGACTCAGAATTTTGGAGGATGATGATCATTAATATTATGATGTTCACTGAAGGATTGTTTTAAAGACAGTCAAATCTGTTTATGAATGACAATTTCATATTGGGTGCGTACGTGGTATGCCTACTTTAAATTTTTCTTTAAAGCCGGCTAGGGGGCCTTGGAACTCTTTTCCTCAGTATACTCGAGTAAAACATAACCAAATATTTATAAAGGAATCCCACCAATACAGTGGTCGGGTGGTTGGCTAGGCTAGATCAAGGGATTCCTGCGAAATAATTAAGATACGATTAGTTAAGTTAGTTAGATTAAGTCCTTAGAGAAGACCCTTGTTCTGTGGGAGGGAATCAGCTGTGCCTCGTTGTGTTGAAGGAGGAAAAAAGCGGTGATTCTATGGACCAAGTGCAAGTCTCTTCTTTGATCTGACCATGTGACTTCAGGTTCAGTCAGATCAGTTTAACTAGTTAAGACTTTGACTCGTTAGATTAATTCCCTCGTTAGAAGATTTTCCCTGGAGGAATCGCTCGTGCCTTTCAGGCGAGGGAAGTTTTTTCGGGCTCAGTTTTGGAGGGACCGTTGGGCTAGTCTCTTTTCTGGATATCCGTGGTGGGCGAGGCCCCAAGTGTGGATCCCCACCCCGCACGAGAGGTTGACGCTGCTTAGAGGGGGCACCGCAGAGGAGGGGCGGGGGTCTCACAGCTGGTATCAGAGCTTTGTTGAAAGCTAATAAGGAGAAATGATTTCTTATCAAAAAATTGTAATAAAAACTCAGAAAGAGCATTTACATATTGTATTTTCATTCCTTAAGCTTCACTAATGAAGATTTTTAATCAAAGAATTTGATTTTATAGATGGAAGTTCCACACTTATCTGGTGTTCTCAGCCTCACCCAGTCACAAGACATGACTACGTTCGCCTTTGAGCATCTCATCTCTTCCGCAACTTGAACGAGCCAAGCCAGACTCGTAGGCCATTTAGAGGATCTATATTTTCTTGACCTAGCAGAGAGACGACAGCACAAGTGGTTTGCAATAGTATGTCCATGCCTCTTGTGACCAACGTGCGATGCTGAGGCAGAATCTCTAATTAACCATGATTTTGATGAGGCTGAAAGTGATACATGGTGTTATTTTATATCACTCAACGCCTCAAAATTTGAGACTTTCCTACCAAATCTACAGACTCCTTAGTCGCTTTATTCCTAAGGAGAAGATAGTAGCTCCCTTGGTAGTAAGGAAACATTTGTATCAGGGCATGTCTATAGCTCAGTATTGTCATCTTATACGTCTCCTGAGAGGAGATTTTGACTTGTGGAGCCGAGCTGCTCTATGTACATATTGTCACTTTTATATAAATAAAGAAATGTTTTGTGGAGAAAAATTTCCTATTGTATAAGTGATTGTTTATGGATGAATTGATGAAGTAAAATATGTTACCAGACATATGTCATAGATCTCCAATAAGTTCATTTATCTTGTTTAAGAAATTATTTTTCAAACCTCTTAAGTCTTTGGATCTCGTGGAAGATATCAAAATAAAAATTTAATAATATATCATTTTTGGCAGAATCATGAGGCGAGGAAATCGTGGCCCGTCAGCTAGACCCTCTCTCTGAAGAAGAAGAGCTTGACCCCAACGTTCGCAAGGCTCTTCACAGAACTTAGCCACCAGGACCCTTCAAAGGAGAAGGGGAGAACCTGGGTGAGGCTGTGGAGAAATGGGTGGAAGCTATGGAAGAGTATTTTGATGTCACAGGCTACAATGAGCAGAGAAAAATGGCTCTTGTCAGGCTAAAAATTGTGGAAACAGCCAGGGTGGCATGGAGGAACCATTGTGACACCAACCATCTGGACATGAATACCCAGTCCTAGAATGATCTTAAAGCTTATTTAAGGAAGAGGTTTTGTCCCCTCGGGTTCTTAGAAACCAAAATGAATGAATTTTTAGAGCTAAACCAGGGGAGCAAAACCATCGAAGAATATCACCAGGCATTTGCTCTTCTACACCTCTAGACGAAGAGCAACTTATGGCCAGGTTCATTCGGGGAATGAACGAACCCTTAGATACACTGGTCAAGAATGCCAAGCCAGTGTCCATGGAAGAAGCTGTCAGAATGGCGAAGGACTTCGCTAAAGCCTTCATCGTGAAAGTCCCGCCAAAGCCAGCTCCCTCATCCTTCAAGAGATTTCTGACACCGGGAAGTTCTTCGGGAAATTTCAAGAACAAAGGAAGACGTTTCCCTCAAAGTTCTTTCTCAGGAACTCCGGCTCTCTCAAGAATGCAAAGGGAAGAGCTTCAAAGTGAGAACAACTGCTTCGGATGTCAGGGGTTTGGGCACTAGCTCAAGGATTGCCCATCTCCTTCTGTGCGCCAAGGAAGCCAGGATCCCAGAATTCAGAGATAGACTCCTTCGTATCAGCCCAATCAGGGTCCCTCGCGCCAAAATCAGGCCAACCCTAGATGAGTGCCAGCTCAGCCTACAGCCTCCATGCAAAGCAGTCTCCGAACTCCCTCCCAGAATTGGAGTAACAAAAGAGAGAGAGAGTTCCACCACAGACTGCAGCAGCTAGAGCTGTCACTATAGCTGATGAAGTGGAGGAAGAAAAAGGACAGATCTATGTAAGCAATAGAGCATCAGGGGAATTTTTAGTCCTCCAGACTCTAGCAAATTACTAGGGTAAGCAATTCAAGCTTTTGATTAATTCAAGCAGTACTCATTCTTTTATTTCCGCAGGATATTTATGTAAGTTAGTCCTAAATAAAAAATCACGGAAACCTATGCAAGTGGAATTGGCCAGTGGAAAGATTCTTTTCACACACCTTGAGACAAACCTTATTCAGTTTAGCCTAGATGGGAACATAACAGAGTGCCAGTTTCAGAGTCCTACCCTTAAGAATTTATGTGATGGAATCCTTGGAATGGATTGGCTCTAAAGAATCAGGCTGACATTCATTGTCATAAAGGAACCATCTCTTTCATTGACCTTCATGGGAATAAAGTTCAAGGAATTGGAATTTTTGGATCCTCGGTGCTACAATTAGCCAAGGCTTCCAAATTTTTAAAAGGGCTCAAAAAGAGGCAAGCTGTTTATAACGTTAAGATGAATCCAATAGACATAAAATGCAACGCTAAAGAGCCAGAGTGGTTAAGTGAGTATGCAGATGTGTTTCCTGAAGAGCTGACTAAGATACCTCCGTCGTCTCGCGAAGTAGATAAGGAGATCAAGTTAACTCTCGGAGCTCAGCCAGTGGCTCAGCGTGCATACAAAATGCTAGTCCTTGAAGCCATAGAACTTAAGGAGCAGTTAAGACAACTGTTAGAGCATGGATTCATCAGACGACCCAGTGTCTCACCTTGGGGTGCGCCCGTTCTCTTTCAAAAGAAGAAAGATGGAACGACTGCAGAGGATTGAATCAATTAACAATTAAAAATAAGTATCCTATTCCTAGGATTAATCGGATGGTATAGGATCTTTATACCCAGGTATGCTCAAATAGCATCCCCTTTAACTAACCTTCTCAAGAAGAGTACCCTTTTTCAGTGGACTGCAATGTGTCAGAGTGCGTTTGACAAGCTGAGGACAGCCTTAGTAGTAACCAACTCTGTCCTTAAGTTGCCAAATTTTACCAAACCCTTTGAGGTAGTTACTGATGCCAGTGGGTTTGCCTTAGGCGATGCTCTTATGTAGGAAGGTCATGCAGCGGCCTATGAATCCAAAAAACTCAGAACACATGAGAGAAATTATGTCGTCCATGACTTACAGTTACTCTCAGTAGTTTATGCTCTGAAGTTGTGGAGACATTATCTTTTGGGACAAAGGTTCACCCAGATCATCAAAGTCTAAAGTGGATCTTCACCCAAAGGGATCTCAACATGTGTCAAATGAGATGGATGCAGACCTGAAATTAAGTATCGACTAGGGAAAGAAAATGTGGTGGTAGATACGCTTAGCAGAAAAGCCTCCTTGCTTGCAATTACAGTGGTGTTGAATCCATTGATTAGTGAAGCAAAGGAGAAAATCATGCAGGATAAATTATTCCCCTATTGCAACCCTTCTGATGTAGGAAAGCAAGACTCCTCAAGAAATAAGTCAAGTTCTTGGGTACAAATTGCATGTATTATAATAATCGGCTATGTATCCCCAATGATGAGGGAATAAAGGGAAGAATTTTGAGAGAAGCCCATGATAGCCTGATAGCTGGACATCCATGGTTTATAAAAACCTATATGTCTGTGAAGAAAAGCTTATTCTGGTGGCGAGGACTAAAAAAGGATGTACTTAATCATGTGCAGGAATGCTTAATGTGTTAGAGAGTCAAGGCAGAGAGAGTCAAGATGCTAGGGAAACTGCAGCCTCTAGACATTCCACAGATGAAGTGGGAATGTATCAGTATGGACTTTGTCACTGGATTATCTTCAGTGCAATCAGGTTGTTACAACTCCATTTTTGTGGTAGTTGACAGGCTAACCAAAGTTGCCCATCTGATTCCAGTGAAAGAAACATACACTCCAGTGGATGTTGCCAGAGTTTTCCTTAAAGAGATCTTCAGATTGCATGGCTTACCCAGGAGGATCGTAAGTGACAGAGATCCCAAATTCACATCAAAATTCTGTACTGCATTCTTCAAAGTAGTAGGAACTTTCTTGAATCTCTACATAGCTTATCACCCCGAAACAGATGGCCAGACTGAAAGAGTGAACTAGGTAATAGAAGATATCCTTCGATCATGCTGCGGCAAGGAACCCAAGAAGTGGTTAAGCCATTTGCATCTGGTCAAATTTGCTTACAATGCTTCTTATCATCGAAGCATTGGGATGAGTCCTTTCAAAGCTTTGTATGGACAAGATTGCCTTACACCGTTGACTTGGTCCGACCCATTGATCAGAGTTGAGATGTCCAGACAAATGCTGATGACATGGACCAACAAATGCAATCAATCCGTAAAGATATAGTAGCCCAAGATAGGCAAAAGCAGTATGTAGATAAAAAGAGATCAGAGAGAGAGTTTGAAGAATCAGATATGGTCTTCATTCAAGTACGACCAAAGAGAAGCTCCTTATCTTTAGGGAAGTACAAGAAGCTCTCTCCCAGATACTGTGGACCATATGCTGTTATAAAGAAAGTGGACGATCTAGCCTAAAAACTTCTTCTGCCTCTCCATCTCAAGGTACATAATGTATTCCATGTCAGTTTGCTTAAGAAATATGTACCCAGCCCGAGTCACTTACTCGATGATGAAAAATTGATCTCTCCGACTCAAGGCCATATGGTACTCCAACCTAAGAAAATCCTTGACGTTCGAGAGAAGATTCTCAAGAGTAGTCAAGTGGTCGTTCTTCCCTCTAGAAGATGCCACATGGGAGAAAGAAGAAGAGTTGGCAAGAGATTACCCCCACTTTGCGAGATGAGGAGATCTCATGTTTTTCAAGTGGGAGAGGATGTAAGATTTCTCCTCAGCTTGAATAATGAATAAGCTTTACTTAAATCCCATGTAATCATTCCCTATTTCTGAATACAAGAAAATATTGTTTTTCCTTGTTTTTGTCTAGAGAGAAGAAAAATTCTAAAGAGTGGTAATTCAATATTGAGATATTTTTGGATAAACAAATTCTCCTAATATCAAAAATATGTTTCCCTAAAACATAAATTCAAAATAAATTTTCCAAGGTGCATTAGGAATCAATTAAAAATGATTTAAAAGACCTTCGCCTAAGGGTTAAGATTTTTTGAAAATTTTGGATTATGGTCCAATTAAGGTTCCTATGGGACAACAAGATTAATCCAAGTGTTGAGATGAGATAAATCCATTGAATAAAATAAAATACCCAAAAATGAGTAAATGCTCACATAAGATGAAGAGTTGACTGAGTACAAGGTTTATTTAGTTAAAAACTATGAGATATTACTACAAAAATGAGATATTTTGGTATAATGATACATTTTTGACACCTTGGTAAGGAGGGGGGGACTTCAAGGAGGCACCTATTTCACACATGTAAATGAGTTTTTAAATAAAAAATATTAAGATATTTTTCTCTCTCATCTCTCCTGGATTAAACTAGATCAAAAAATGGGAGCTAAAATGGTCCAAATCTTGTCCAAATTCAACCAAACTGAACCTGGAAAATTCTAGAGCTTAGTTGGACTCAGTTAGTGGCCTCCCTCACCTATAAATAGACTCTCATTCTTTTGTATTCTCATCTGTAAGAACTAAAGCATGCCAGTATTACATTAAAATAAGCATATTTTCTATTATACCCTAGAAATCCTCTACAATTTGGAGAGATTGGAGCTTCTCTCTCTCTTCAACCTTCCTTGGAGATTTCCACTCAACATACTAACCAATTGATTGGTTGGGGGCTTCTTCTAAGAATAGAGAAGCAAGAAAATCAAGAGGTAAGATGTGATTTTATGGTTTTTTTCTCTAATATTCTAAATGTTTTCACTTCTCAACCCCTCTCAAGCTTGAGAAGTATTCAAATGAATGGTTTTTCAATGCAAATGAATCTCTCTAATGAATTCTAATGATTAATCAGAAAAAGATTATCTTTATGCTTAATTTAGGATGTTTTTAAGTATATCTTTCTCTCCCCCAAAAGAATGGTCATTCCTCTGACCAATTCTCTATTCAAATGATGCTTCTGAAGGAGCAATTCTTAATTCTAAAATCAAACTCTATGCTAGTTAAGCTAGAGGCTAAAGAAATGGTTTTTAATGCTTTTATGTTACATAAATTATGATGAACTTATGATTTAGATCCACAAATTGGATTTAGATCTATTGATAGTTAATCTATCATAATTGTATTACTAAGTTTTATTATTTTCAAAATTATTAAAAATTATCAGTAATAGCAGCGGAGCTATGGTAAAATTTTTAAAAATTAATACATGTCATTTTTATGCATAATGTGAAAAGAGAAATTCCTACCATATTCTAGGATTAGTCATCCTATGCTAAAAGAATAATTCTCATCATATCCATGGAAAATTAATTTTTTATATTTATGCATAAATAGTTAATTAGAGAAAAAGAGAAATTTTTAGTAATTTTATTTTTATGATAAAAGAGGAACTCCCATGATAACGAAGATCCATGTATTTTCAATGGAGAAAGAGAAAAAAAGATATATTAAAATAATGAATATTTTTATTTAAAATTAAAGAGAAATTTTAGATAAATTATTTTTATGCATGAATAAATTTAAATGATGAAAGAGGAATTCCCATCATATTTGGAATTCAATCATTAAGGGACGTCGCTCGTCTCGCGAGCAAAGCCTGCTGAGGTCTTGACCAGCCTCGGCACGGTTAAAATGGTGCGCTTCTAGTACGATGGGCAAGGACTGACGAAGCGGTCCCTAGGTGAAGTGCTAGGACACCTAATTAGGATCCTAGAGGGTTCTGACCAAGTGGTACACGATGAAAGATCCCTGTCCCCTCCGTGCAACAAATTTAGGGGTTCTAGCAGTGGAAGTAGAACTTCTTGCGCGGGGCAGGGTCCCTCACTCGGGGCCTCACCCACCACCACGGATATCCAGACAAGAGACTAATCCATCGGTTCTTCCAAAACCAAACCTGACCCGCCCGAAAAGCACGGGCGATTCCTCCAAGATAAAATTTACTCTAACATAGTCAAGAGTCTTAATTAACTAAACTGATCTGACCAAACCCGTAAGTCCCATAGTCAGATCATGGACAAGACTTGCACTTGGATCATAGAGACCAACACTTTTTTCCTCATTGAGAGGCACAACCATTGATTCTTTTCCATAGAACATTTTTTATCCGGGATTTACTTCATCTATCCTACTATAACAGAAATGAGTCTCATTTTAGGGATCCATCAGTCCAGCCTAACCCCATCCAGTCCCATGGGTTAGCCAACCGCCCAGCCTAAGTTCCATGGGTTAGCCAACCAATGTAGTGATAGGATCCATTTAAGAATTTGGTTAGGTTTTGTCCCAGGTACCGGGGAAAAGAGTTCCCAGGCCCCCTAGCTGGATATTCATGCAAACTTAAAACTAGTCACACCACTTATACACCCAATATGAAATTGCCTTTTTCACAGATTCAACTATCTTTAAAATAATCTTTTACTGAAACTATAGTATCACTGATCATAATCCTCCAAAATATCTAGTTGAATCTTAATTTCTAATTTTTCCTTCATCGATGTACCTATGGCATCATTGGCAACAACCAGAACGCTCACCACCTGTCCACTTAGGGGCCTTTTTGATAGTTCCTAGCTCAT
Source organism: Cibotium barometz (assembly GCF_041138505.1). Taxonomy (NCBI): domain Eukaryota; kingdom Viridiplantae; phylum Streptophyta; class Polypodiopsida; order Cyatheales; family Cibotiaceae; genus Cibotium; species Cibotium barometz. Next base: position 17,581,280 of record NC_141074.1, read on the forward strand.
AGTACTTGGCAATATATTCACTTATAAAAATCAAAATGGAATCTCCGTTGAAGATCAGCAAGATCAACCAACAGATCCATATAAAAAGAGCCATGGGCTCATCCGTTGTTGAGGACCAGCAAGGTCAATCAACCAGATCCATGCCTGAATTCAGAAAACAACTCTTCTCCTTGTTCCAATATCTTCCACGACGTACGTGTGGGTATCTTCGGCGACCCAGAGCCCGCTGAGCACCGTATCGTCAGCACCCTCTAGGATCCTTTGGAGGTCACCTAGTGCGCTTCACTCATCATAGGCCGCTTCCTTGGTCCCTCATCCACCGTACTGGAAGCTCACCATTTAAATGGAACCGAGGGTGGTCAAGACCTCGGCCGACCTTGCTACACGAGATGTCTCCGTCACCTGTTGTAACTTTATCAGTTCGGTCTCCATGACCTCATTCACAAGACATTAGGGGAAGGTTGAGGTCTATAGGGGCCCTTTAAGATGCCATGTGATTAAAAGGTTATTAAGGAAAAGGGCCAATCATGTGATGCCATGTATACAAAAATGTTGGGTGATTAAAGGTGGTCAAAAGATTCTCTCTAGAAGATGCCTTTTTATACTTTTCATTCCCAAAAAGTGGGGGGGAAAGTTTTTGAAATTTTGGACATCCATAACTTCTACATATGAGCTCAAAATTTGTCGGAGATTAGAGATCCAGAATCTACTCGCTGAGCTCTTTCCATAGATATGTCACATGATATGGTTTTGCCCACTCAATTTTAAATTCATTTTTGGCGGGAAACTTTGAAATTCAAACTTCTAGCCATTTGAAGAATAAGAAGGTATCTAAAGTCAAAGAAACTTAACATTTCAACAAAAAGTCATTAAAATCATAATATGGCAGCTTAAAGGGCCCCTATAGACCTCAACCTTCCCCTAATGACGGTCAAAATGCTTCCCCATCATTTTTGACATAAAACAATCATTTAAAAACAGGTCATAAATACAGTTTCCATAACAAACTCTCGTCTTTCCACATTGTTCCACATCCAATTCATATGTATTCCCATCCTCATCCAATCACATCATTTTCATGTCATCACATCTTTCCTCATTTATCCTCATCAGATCTCATCCACTCGCATCTACCCATCCATATCACATTCATTCACATCTCATCCATTCATATCGACCTCGATCGACATCACATCACATCACATCCATTTCACCTCACATCTCATTCATTCACATCACATATCATCCATTCACATCTATTCCAATTTACATCACATCCATTTCACATCACATCTCATCCATTCACCACCCATATCATTCATTCACATCCCGATTCACATGACATCTCATTCACTCACATCTATCCATTTCACATCACATCTCATTCACTCACATCTATCCATTTCACATGACATCACCTCCATCCATTCACATCCATCACATCACATTCATTCATATCCATCACATTCACTCTCATCAGCATCCCATCACATACATTCTATCCACATAACATCACATCACATCTATCCACATAAAATCACATCACATCTATCCACATAACATCACATTACATCTATCCACATCATAGCTCATTCATACACATCACATCTATCCACATCACATCTATCCACATCATAGCTCATTCATACACATCTCATCTCATTCATCCACATCTATCCAATCATTCACATGTACGACTATCCATGTTTCACATCACATTACGTTCCATTCATTCATTCACATCTATCCTGATTCACATGTCATCACATCTCATTCATTCACACCTCGATTCACATCACATTACATCTCATCCATTCATTCACATCTATCCTGATTCACATGTCATCACATCTCATTCATTCACATCCCGATTCACATCACATTACATCATATTTTGATCTCGATAGATTTCATGAAATCTCTTTTTACAATCCATGTGAATATAAAACGATAAAAATTTCTCTCTGAGAGTATTTAATTATTCATTTATCAAATACTCATAGAATTTAAACATAGAATTTACGAGAATTCTAATTTTGATATAAAAATTCTTTATGCATCTATTTATGCATGAAAATCAACTTCAGTGGGAAGAACACTTTTATAAAAAATCCTTTGATGCATCTATTTATGCATAAAAATCAACTTCAATGGAAATAACACATTTATTAAAAAAATCCTGTGCGCTTTTGCCGCATAGGTCGTAGTAGCTGGGGACTTGCCAGACACCGTATGCGAGCCACGAATGGCTGCAAGCATACAACAAGGAAAGCAAGCTCAAACAGAATGCCAAAGGGTGTGTCACTCACCGCTCAACCGCCTCCTTGAAGGATTCCCGCGTCGCAGTGAAGAAGGAGCCGCCGTCACCGCTCTACCACCTCTCCGCCGTCGTGCCGCTACACAGTGCTCGATCGCTCTCTCTCTCTCTCTCTCTCTCTCTCACACACACACGCAGGAGAAGGAAACCAAAGAGATAAGGCAAGAGCACTCTTGTATTCACAACACATGAGAATGAGGATTTTAGGGTTACATTTGACTCTTATAGGTGACTTGGCCGTTCACACTTGGGCGCCCATACATGGCCGGCCGACCCTAACCCTTATCCTACTGATATTCAAGGTGCCCCTCTCATCGGCGATCACCCAATCCCTTCATCCTTAACATATGGTGCCGACAAGCCCGGCCCATGACTCAGAATATTTAAATTAATGACGTAAAACATAGTACGTCTCAATGTCCGTCATAGGTTAACATGCCCCCCTTCCTGATGTAGATTCCGTCCTCGGAAGCTATGGTATGGTAAGCTCGAGAGGGTTGTTGTGGTAGACCGTCTGCAAAACAGGGAAGTAGAGTGAAGGTATGCTGGAATTCAAAAGATATAAAGTGTATAAATTCAAGCATGTTAGACCACAATGGATGTTGCTATGAGAACTTAGTTTAAGGGTCACATGAATGAGCTAGTGTAGCAAATTAACAGGAGTTTAAAATTATTGAAAGTAAATCAAGAGTAAGCAAGGTGTCAAAGGTTAATGAAGGTTTATAACTGGCCTAAGTCAAGGAAAATAACCAAGCTTAATAAATAAACAGATGACCACACTGTGTCTACTCTAGGAACAAGTTAATACCACAAGCCTAGGGACACAAGAAACATCAGAGTTACAGGAGCTTTTTGTCTTTTTTTTTTAAAAAAAAATGCACGTGACAATTTTTACACACAATGGCGACCTTCCTAAGGCAAAACTAACATCGATCCTGGTACCATGTTTAACACAAGGCATTATCTAGGAATCTATTAGCTCACTTTAGGCAAGGCTGATAAAAAACAGAAGCAGGAGGCAGCACACACAAGGGAAGCAAACCCTAATCCATATCCATCAACCATAAAGAAAGAGAGAAGCCATAGTCACAATCTCTCTCACACACACAAAGGAGAACACAACATAGTGTTATGTCCACACTACAAAGTAAACCTAATGTAATGTCCACACCACACATGACCAGCTGGACGCGGTCATAAACACACCACACGATATCTATCTACCATACTGTCACTCTGTCAGCACCCATGTGCTATCCTCTAGCTGTATACGAGCTTGACATTTCAACAATCCCCCTCAAGCTCGACATGTCCATCTCTAGGACTCCCAACCTAGTACGGAAATACTCGAACTTATCCTTACCAAGTGCTTTGGTAAAGATATCTGCAACCTGCTCATCTGTCTGCACATATGTCAAATCAACATGCCCATCTAGCACTTTCTCTCTGATGAAGTGATAATGGACCTCAATATGTTTGGTCCTGGCATGATAAACTGGGTTGCTAGCAAGCTGAATACTACTCATGTTGTCACAATGAATGACAACTCTCATATCACTCTGTAACCTGACATCATCTAGCAACTTCTTCAACCACATAGCCTCACATGTAGCTATGGCTGCTCCACGATACTCTGCCTCTGTGGTAGATAAAGCAACTGTAGGTTGCTTTTTACTGCTCCAACTCACAGCTCCACTACCAAGGCTGAAAACAGAACCACTAGTAGATCTCCTGTCATATGCACTACCGGCCCAATCTGCATCTGTATATCCATAGACATGCATGTCTTTTTCTGCCTCATAGAAAAGACCATAATGCGCGGTAGTTTTGACATATCTCAGAATCCGTCTCACAGCATCCAAGTGAGGTTTACGAGGACTCTGCATAAACTGACTCACCAAACCAACTGCATAACTGAATCTGGCCTCGTAATGGTCATGTAGATAAGGCTACCAACCATTTTCCTGTACATGGTGATATCATCAAGCTCATCACCCAAATCAGCCCTAAGCTTCATGTTTTGCTCTAATGGTGTCAACATTGGTTTGCATGCTGTCATACCATACTTTGCCAGCATGTCAAGTGCATATTGCCTTTGCACCAACCATATACCCTTGCCTGTTCTAATCACCTCAATGCCAAGAAAGAACCTTAAATCTCCAAGGTCTTTCATATCAAACTCTTTGCATAAAGAGGCCTTAACCTCATCAATGCCTTTTCACATAAAGTGAAGAGTCTGCATTTCCAACCACAAATCCAATACTGACAAGATATCTGCTGATCTTGTCACTCCAAGCACGAGGTGCTTGCTTCAAACCATAGAGTGCTTTCTTTAACCTGCAAACGAAAGTAGGATATTTTGGATGTACATATCCTTCTGGCTGTTCCATGTACACCTCTTCTTGTAGATCACCATTCAAGAAAGCATTTTTTACATCCATTTGATGTAAAGCCCAACCTTTTTGTGCTGCTAATGCAATGATAGACCTCATTGTAGCCATCTTAGCCACTGGGCTGAAAGTTTCATCATAATCAAGACCATAAGTTTGTGCATATCCTTTAGCGACCAGCCTTGCCTTATGTCTCTCTAGGCTGCCATCTGACTTGCACTTTACCTTATACACCCATTTGCATCCAATTGCATTCTTTCCTTTAGGTAACTCAGCCAATTCCCATGTATCATTTTTGTCCAAAGCATCCATCTCTTCATCCATGGCTTTCTGCCACACATGCTCTCCAATAGCCTCTGTATAGCATGTAGGTTCCACATGCTTTACCATAGATGTCATGTATGCATAGTGCATAGCAAAATCTCTATATGTCAATCTTTCCACTGGATATCTGACTCTCTGGGATCTCCGCAATGCATGCGGGTCACTCTGTACACCTGTAACACGAGCATGTGGTGGCACATATCTGTCCTGCCTAGCACCAGGTGTGCGTACAACAGGTATCCCGAGCTCCTCATCCAAACTCTCTGAGCTAGAGGACTCATAGCCTGTGATTCCAATTCCTTCGACTTTTTTCTTGCCTTTATCCATAGCACTACTCCCAATGCTCACACTCACATGCCTCAATCGTCCTGACCATGGACGTACACTGCTACTACTCTCAGCTTCTGCTGCTGGCCCAGACATAGTAGTAGAGCTAGAACTTGCTTGTGATGGCAAGTTCACAGGTACATTAGCCTCAAGTGTGTCAATGACTCCCTCATCTCTTGCTTTGTACCAACTAGCAAGCTCATCAAACACCACATCACGTGAGATGACTACTTGTCTAGTTTGAGGGTTATAACATTTGTAAGCCTTTCGATCTTGTGCATATCCAACAAATACACATTTCTCTGCCTTAGGATCCAACTTCCGTCTTCTTTCATCAGGCACATGAACATAAGCTACACATCCAAAGACTTTCAGATATCCAATATCTGGCCTGTAACCTGTAAGCCGCATCTCTGGCGTGCTTCCATGAATGGCTGCTGTAGGTGTTTTGTTCAAGATATACACTGCAGTAGCACATGCTTCTGCCCAATAGTAATCTGGCATGCTCTTTTCATTGAGCATTGCCCTTGCCACTTCACATATTACTCGATTCTTTCTCTCAGCCACACCATTCTGCTGAGGTGTATACCTGCATGTCAACTGTCTCCTTATCCCATGTTTCCGCAAGAAATGCTCAAAAGCTTTTGAGGTGTATTCACCACCTCCATCTGTTCTCAGACACTTAATCCAACAGCCATATTGTTTTTCTACAAGAGCTTTGAAATCCATGAATTTTTCTAGCACTTCACTCTTCTCTCTCAAAAAATATATCCATGTCATCCTGCTGAAGTCATCTATAAATGTCACATAGTATAGACTTCCTTTGATAGATGGGTTTTGTGCTGGGCCCCATACATCACTGTGCACTGTCTCAAGTGGTCTATTACTCATGTTTCCTTCTCTAGGAAACCTCAACCTTGCCTGCTTTCCAAACTGACAGGCTTCACAAACATGCATATGTCCATCATATTTAAATCGAGGCAATCCACTGACAATGCCTCTTGTTTGCATGTTCTTTAATCTCTGTATATTGACATGTCCAATCCTTTTGTGCCACATGTCAATGTCCTGCACAATCCCATTGCTCTTTGAAAACATGGCTGAGCTCAATTCTGGTATGCCTGCATCCAATTTGAACAACCTTCCTTCCTTCTTTCCCTTGGCAATCAATCTACAGCCATGCTTAAAATCTTCCACAAAACAGCCTTTCTCATTGAATCTGACTTGTAGTCCCTGCTCAACCATTTGTCCTACTGATGCCAAACTCTTTGTGATGGATGGTACATATAACACTTCTGACATATTCTTCACATTTCCATCATGCATCCTCAAAGGCACACTGCCAACATGTGTTATAAGATGCTGAGTATCATCTCCTGTGACCACATAACCATTTGTATCCAATGGTTGCATCTTCTCAAACCACTCACCATGACATGTCATGTGGTTTGAGGCACCTGAATCCATATACCATGACTCATCTCCAGCATTTTGAGAATCCATTGTCCCCATAACATGCTTCATTGCAAAAAGATGATTCGAACTCCCATCATTGTTACTGGTAGATGCATAATTTCCATGTTGTGGTCTTCCATTCCTCACATCATTCTGCTTTTTGTAACAATCTTTTGCCAAATGTCCAAGTTTGCCACAATAGTAACATTCAATCCCATTCAAATTTTGTTGAGGACCTTGCCATCGTCCTCTACCACGAGCACCTGTTCCAAATCTCCCCCTATGGGATTGAAATCCATGACCTCCACGTGATCCAAATGATGACTGTGAATTCTGAAAATTCTGATTTGATTGTGGTTGAGTAGACCTGTCATTCCAACCACGTCCTCCACAACCTCGAGGGGTAAATCTCCCCCTGCCTCGAAAGCCTCTAGATGAGTAAAAAGCCTGATTCCTTGCATGCTCATCATTGCTTGACGAGGATGCACCACCTGTAACACTCATACCACCAAGACCAAGCTTTAATTCTTCCACAATGAGCAATGACACAAGCTCATTAAAGTCTGGCATTCCTCCCAACCTTACTGAGATGGAAGTGTCAAAAGATTTGTACTCTTTGCCCAAACCACGCAATGTGAGAGCAACCAAATCATCATCATCCATCGGGGCATGGATTGATGACAAGGAATCAGCATAACCCTTGATTTCCTGAACATACTCATGTATACTCCTATTCCTTCGTGTGACACTATGAATCTGTTGCTTTAGTTGTATCTTCCTTGCACCAGTGTCTGTCTCATACATTCGGCACAATATACCCCATGCTTCTTTCGGTGTATCTGCATCTTGGATGTGAATAAGCAGGGCATCTGTTACACAGATGGAAAAGTAATGCAACACTTTTGAAGACCGCTCTACCCATTGCTTGTGAGCCAGTAACTGAGCATTATTTGGTTGAGGAGGTAGGTATGGCTCCGGATCTTCCTTCGAGACGAGACTCCATAACCCTTTGCCTTTCAAAAAACTCTTCATTCGAAACTTCCATACTTGAAAGTTAGTGCGGTCAAGCTTCTCTCCAACAATCTGTATCGGACCATCTCCCATTGTTGCAAAAAAATAGAGTAGATGTACCCTTTTGATTACAATGTATGAAGTACCTGTAATGCTCCAAATCTCTCCAAATCACATCAAATGCTTGCAAATTGTGTGCATTAACATCCCACAATGATTCACCAACAATGTATACTCGATCAACGTTGAAATCAAATGAAACTCCTTCACAAAAAATTTTCTGGTTTTTTTTCTCGCCAGAGAACCAGTCAAAGATCTTTCTCTAAATCCTTCAAATCTTGTCCAAATGCAATGATTCAACTTGCATTAGCTTCCCAACACATTGCTCCAACATATCCTAGAAGGGTTTGATCCAATTCTTCAAGGGAAATGAGAACCACCAATTTTTGTAACCTCTGGTTTGAATTTTTCTGCACCTGTCAGGTACCACCTCTCACTAAAATTGCATTATCTCCTTCAAATCTTCTCCAAATCCAAAAATTTTTGATTCAAAAGTTTAGCAACTCATAGGACTCTACTTGTACCAGAGGAATTAGTCCAATTTGATATAGACAAGGATTAATGCCTTGATTAAAGCTGCTCTGTTTTTGGACAGACTTTCTGCAAACCTGCACACCTCTGATAAATCACTTCAATGAGCTCCAAATACATGAAATGAGCTGCAACCAAGCATCACAAGTCCTTATCAATGTCTTTGCTAAACTCTCTAAGCTTTAAATCATTCAATTTGGTGTCCAAATGAGTGAATTGCATGAAATCAAATGAAACTATCCATCCTTCTGCAGAGGAATGCGCCGCCTGCTCTTGTGGGCTGTAGAGAGAGGGGAAATCAAAATTGACTTGATAGGCTTGTTAGCAATGACCTAATCTACCTTGGGTATGAAGGGTTTAGCTCAATTTTCTCTGTAGCTCCTGCAATTGATCCTCCACGGGGGGTATGTCCACTGTTTGTGTGAAAAACCAGAAACTTTTACATAAATCCACTTTCTCTTGATTTTAATCAAATCTGTATGCATCAATCTGCTTCAAGATTCTGTATGTTGCTTGTGCCCACTTTGCTAATACATTTGCAAGCCCAAATACATGTGCCTTTGTGTATACATTTGCCAAGAGTATACATTCACTTCAAGCTTTCCATGAAAGCTTAGAGAAAAAACCAGAATTTTTCCTTTGCTTTATGCCCTTCAATCTTCACTGAACCTGCTCTTTGATACCTGCAATCCGCAGAGGGGGTCTTGCTACACTTACCAATGGTCCTTAGCTCTCAGATCTGTTGCCGGTGTGTGCTCCACAGCTTTTCCTTTGCTCCAAGCTCCAATGGCTTCCTTCACAGCTTTTCCTTCTTCTTCCCTCTTCTCTCACTCACTCTCACAACTCAGCTAATGAGCTCTTGGCTCTGATACCATGATGAAAAACAGAAGCAGGAGGCAGCACACACAAGGGAAGCAAACCCTAATCCATATCCATCAACCATAAAGAAAGAGAGAAGCCATAGTCACAATCTCTCTCACACACACAAAGGAGAACACAACATAGTGTTATGTCCACACTACAAAGTAAACCTAATGTAATGTCCACACCACACATGACCAGCTGGACGTGGTCATAAACACACCACATGATATCTATCTACCATACTGTCACTCTATCAGCACCCATGTGCTATCCTCCAGCTGTATATGAGCTTGACATTTCAACAAAGGCTACCCCCTACCAACCAAGGCATCGGTCTGGAGTAGAATACTCCTCGCCTACCAAGTATCAATAAGGTGATAGGCCAACATTAAAGCACATCATAGACTTGTATTGCCATTTATTGTAGGCCTTTTTTTTTAATAATCTATTTCTTTTGATCTTCGCTCCTGAACTATAATTTGTCTTGCATCCTTTCGACAAAGGGGTAATAGCTATGTCCTAGAGGTCAACACACACATGGCCAGGTGTCAAACATTAAGATGGTTTGACCCTAGACCTAAGACAATCGTATTCCAAGGTTAACTAAAGACGTCATGCTGCCTAGGAATATTTCCAATAAAGTTAAGCTCATTAATGATTTACACTAGCATGCAAGCAACTTCAAAAACTAAGTAGTACATTGACAATTTCCATGTGGTCATGCATTATACTTTATGCAATTAATTGATAGTAAAAACGAAAGAGAGCGGGTATGGAAGAATTACACCTGTAATTGGAGATCTCCTTGATTTGACGAGACAGCTTGCAATTTGATGTAGATATATTTTGATGAACGTTGCGACAGTCTCAGGACTTGAAAGCGAACCCACCTCAAACTTTTCAACCTGTACAATCAACTAACAAGCACTATACCTCGAGAGGCACATCAATGTGAAAATTTCAAGACTTGTTTAAGGAATATAAACTAGAAAAAACTTGAAAACACTAACCTACCTACCAGTCACACCACACTACTACTGAGGATACGGTAAGAGGATGTTGTAGAGTCCTGGCTTTAGCCCTAAGGCTAAGCCTCTATCCGCATCATCCAAACAAATAAAGTCAACCTCAGTAGTGCCATGAGTTTCATCCGTCCATTCATCATTGTCAGATATTTCCTTTTCATTTTCCCATCCACATAAACTCATCAAAAATGTAACCATGCGAGGATAGTCATCTTGTGGAAAAGGAAAGCATTGGGCTATCGGGGATATGTCCTCTACGGAGTAGGGGTCAGTCATGGTCAATAGGCGAATTAGCCATTCTAATTCCTCAACATTTTCCTCTCTGGCTAGTACATCTATATGATCCCATTCAGTTTCAATTACAGGATAGCACATGTGGAATATCTGAGAAAGGTACAGATGATACCTCTCACCAAAGGTAGGAGTGGATGAAGTGTATGATGATCGGGCATCTGCCATATCTGCAAACACAAATATAGCATCAGTAGGTTTATGACAGGACAATCTAGTTCTTGATTGTATAAACGGATATTTCTCTTGTTTTTGTGCTCTTGCTCTTTTTACTACTTTTTGTTTTTCTTTTCTTTGTTTTTTTTTTAAAATGTGTATGAAGCTATATATATACATCCCCTTGAATTTGGCAATTACATGGTCAGGGGAGAAGGTTTAGGAGGAAGCATTAGAATGTCGAGCGTGAGTACATGCTCCCCCTTTCCTTGGGTAGATCATATTATTTGCAATGATGTTGCAGCCTCTTGGAACCAATTTGTCCAGCGGGTCATAGGTTGTGATGTGGGCAGATAGCTTTTTATGACCCTTGTGGCCACATCCAATTGCAGAGATGGTAGCGTACGCTCCCATTGACGAATGGAGGAAATGGTTTTCGATGATACTATTACAAGGGGAGACGTAGACTCATCGGTTTTTTGTTGGGTGTTGGCAAGAGTAGGTGTAGAGCATGTAGAAACTTCTATATCAGCGTGTGCCTGGCATGAGGAGCTAGAAGCTTCATGTGGCTCCCCCCTTCCTGAGCTAGGTGGTAATGATTGATATCGTTTGGGAATCCAAACTAACTCTGGAAGAAGTGGTGTGGAGCACTCTGTTACCTTTCCCTTACCACGATCTTGAATTATCGTTGGGGTGGCAACAATTGGTTTGCAAGGTTTTACAGGTGATGTAGAGGGATTCAGCTTATGTTTAGGGACCCAAATTTGGTCATTTCCCTCGTAGTACCCTTGGGCTACTAATAATTTTTTAGGGATCCATCGTGATGTTACATTGCCCTTTTTCGGGTGGGTAGCTGCTTTCCTTTTACGAGGCTTCTTGGTGGCTGAACGAGATTGAGCAGGGGAAGTAGCTGTTAGCGAAGCTTTGGGGACCCATTTGTATGTACTCTTTGGCATAGTAAGCAAAGCTTTAGGGACCACCTTGCCTGTTTCCACTCTTGGCGTTGAAGCGTTAGTGTGAGATCCCTGTTCCCACCGCGCAACGGATTCGGGGTACTAGCAGCGGAAGTAGCACTTCTTGCGCGAGGCAGGGTCCCACACTCGGGGCCTCGTCCACGGATATCCGGACAAAAGACTAATCCGTCGGTTTTTCCAAAACCAGACCCAGAAAAACTTCCCTTATCCGGAAAGCACGGGCGATTCCACCAGGATAATTTTTACTCTAACGTAGTCAAAACCCTTACTGATCAAACAGATCCGACTGCATCTATAAAGATACTTGGTCAGATCAAGGAAGAAACTTGCACTTGGATCATTGGGATCAATGCTTTTTTCCCCACCAAGGAGGCACAGCCGTTGATTCCTATCCATAGAACAATTACTATCCGGGATTTACTTTATCTATCGTAATAACAGAAATTGAGTCTCGATTTACGGATCCATCAGTCCAGCCTAACCCCATCCGATCCCATGGGTTAGCCAACCGCCCAACCACTGTAGTGATGGGATCCAATTTGGAATTTGGTTAGGTTTTGTCCCGGGTACCAAGGAAAAGAGTTCCAAGGCCCCCTAGCCGGAATTTCATGCAAACATAAAACTAGCCACACCACTTACACACCCAATATGAAAATTGCCTTTTTCTTAGCATCAGCTAACTTTAAAACAATCCTTTAATGAAACCATAGTACCACTGATCACAATCTCCCAATTTATCCAGTTGATTCATAATTTCCCATCATTCCTTCATCAGAGTATCTATGGCATCATTGGCAACTAGAACGCTCACCACCTGTCCACACAGAGGCCGTTTCCATAGTTCCTAGCCCATAATACTCGGCAATATAATCACTTATCAAGATGGACTCTCGTTGAAGATCAGCAAGATCAACCAACAGATCCATATAAAAGAGCCATGGACTCATCCGTTGAGGACCAGCAAGGTCAGTCAACCAGATCCATGCCCGGTTTCACAAAACAACTCTTACTCCTTGTTCCAATATCTTCCTCGACGCACGCGTGGGTATCCTAGGCGACCCAGAGCCCGAGCACCGTATGGTCAGCACCCTCTAGGATCCTTCGCAGGTGACCTAGCGCTTCACTCATAGGCCGCTTCCTTGGTCCCTCATCCACCGTACCGGAAGCTCACCATTTTAATCGAACCGAGGCTGGTCAAGACCTCGGCCGACCTTGCTACGCGAGACGTCCTCCATTGACTCTCCGTCAGCAGTTGCAACTTTATCAGTTAGGTCTCCACGACCTTAATCACAAGACGGTCAAAATGCTTTCCCAGCATTCTTGACATAAAACAGCCATTTACAAACAGCATTTACAAACAGTTTACAAATACAATTTCTATATTAACTCTCATTTTTCCACATTATCCCTCATACAATCCACATTACTTATTCCACATTTCATTTATATGTGTACTCATCCAATCATATCATTTTCCATCTCTTCACTTCAGATTCCTTCACATCACATATCATATATTCACATCCATATCCACATCCATACATCCACATCCACATCCACATTCACATCCATACATCCACATCTACATGCTTATCTCCATTTTCACATCCTCATTTATACATCCACATCCCATATCCACATTCATACATACACATCCATATCCACATCCATATCCGCATTCATACATACACATCCATATCCACATGCACATGCATATATTCATTATCACGTCCTCATTCATACATCCACACCCACATACATACATACATACATCCACATCCACATCCACATTCCCATTCACATCTATACATCCATATCTACATGCACATTCACATCTACACATCCATATCTACATGCACATTCACATCCATACATCCACATCTATATCCTCATTCACATCCATACATCCACATCTACATGCCTACATCCATACATACACATCCACATTTACATCCATGCATCCATATCCATATCCTCATTCACATCCATACATCCACATTCATACATCCACATCCACATCCACATTCACATCCACATCCACATTCACATCCATACATTCATATCTACATGCTTATCTCCATTTTCACATCCTCATTTATACATCCACATCCCATATCCACATTCATACATACACATCCATATCCACATCCACATGCATACATACATCCACATCCACATTCCCATTCACATATATACATCCATATCTACATGCACATTCACATCCATACATTTAAATCTATATGCTCATTCACATCCATACATCCACATTCATGCATCCACATCTACATGCATACATCCATACATCCACATCCACATTTACATCCATGCATCCACATCTACATCCTCATTCACATCCATACATCCACATTCATACATCCATACATCCACATTCATACATCCACATCCACATCCACATTCACATCCATACATCCACATTCATACATCCACATCCACATCCATACATCCACATCCATACATCCACATTCATACATCCACATCCACATTCACATCCATACATCCACATTCATACATCCACATCCACATCCACATGCATCTTATCATATCTTATCACTTCCCATATCTTTTATGCATACCTCTATGCATGAAATTCAATTATGCTAAAAGTAACACTTTTATAATAAAATATTCAACTTTTATGCATACCTCTATGCATGAAATCCAATATGATAAAAGTAACACTTTTGATATAAAAAAAAATTATCCTTTATGCATACTTCTATGCATGAAAATTAAAAATGATAAAAGTAACACTTTTAATATAAAAAATTTATCCTTTATGCATACTTCTATGCATGAAAATTAAAAATGATAAAAGTATCACTTTTGATAAAAAAAAAATTTCCTTTATGCATACTTCTATGCATGAAAATTAAAAAATGATAAAAGTAACACTTTTAATATAAAAAAATTATCCTTTATGCATGATATTAAAATTCAATTTCTCCATGATTATAATGAAATTCTTTCAATTAATCTAGGATAATAATTCCTAGAATATAGTAGGAAGTCCTCTTTTTATGCTTTGAATGAAATTATTTTATGCATAATTTTTATAAAAATTTTGCCATAGCTCCGCTGCTATGACTGATAAATCTCAATTTTTTCTAAGGGATAAAGCTTATCATTAAGGAAATAATTAAAATGATCTCTAATTGGATCATCAATCCATAATGGATTGAATCATCAATATGCATAAACTAAAAGCATAGAAAAAAAAACCATTAATTTGGCCTCAAGCATAGCTTAATCTTGGATTAAGGAAAAGCTTTATGAAAAGCTTCTTTTGGATTGAGAATGGGTCATGAGTATGACCATTTCTTGAGTGAGAGAGAGAAATTACATAAAAACCATTAGAATTTAAACATAAATGAAAATTAACTTCAATAGCATTTATTAAATTATGTAACTCTTCACTACTATTCACCAATTAACTTTAATAGCATTTAAAAAACCATACCAATTAAGCTTCTCAAGCTTGAGAGGGGTTGAGAAGAGAGAAACATTGAGAAATTATAGAAAAGAGCAATATTCACTAATTACCTTACAAGTTGCTTGATTCTTTGTTCACGGTAGAGGCCCCCAACCAATCAATTGGTTAAGTATGTTGATGGAGCCACTAATGGGGATTGAAGAAAGAGGGAAGCTCCAAAAATTAGTGAATTATTAAATGAATTCACAGTTCTTGGCTTAGGTGGAGTAGAGTAACGATGCATAAACACTATCTATTTTTCAACAAGGGGGAGGCTTCTATTTATAGGAAAAATTGAGCTCCTAACCAAACAAACTAATTCTAGAATTTTCTAAATCAGTTTGGTCAATATTTGACCATTTTTAGGTCAGTTAAGCTAACTTTTTGGAACTAGACTTGAATGAGGAGAGAGGAGAGATGAAATATCTCAATTTTTATGAGTTTAAAACTCATTCAAGCATGTGAAATATGCACCTCCTTTAAATAACTCCCCTTCCTTACATATGTGTCATAATGGAATCATTTTAATATTGCTCATAGTTTTTTTTTATTAATAAACCTTGTACATTTTCAACTCTTCATCTTATGTGAAATATGCACCTCCTTTAAAGAACTCCCCTTCCTTACATATGTGTCATAATGGAATCATTTTAATATTGCTCATAGTTTTTTACTAATAAACCTTGTACATTTTCAACTCTTCATCTTATGTGAAATATGCACCTCCTTTAAAGAACTCCCCTTCCTTACATATGTGTCATAATGGAATCATTTTAATATTGCTCATAGTTTTTTACTAATAAACCTTGTACATTTTCAACTCTTCATCTTATGTGAGCATTTAAGGGACTCCCCTTCCTTACATATGTGTCATAATAAAATCATTATACCCAAAATATCTCATATTTTTAATATTGCACATAGTTTTTTACTAATAAACCTTGTACATTTTCAACTCTTCACCTCATGTGAGCATTTACTCATTTTTGGGTATTTTCTTTTTTACAAGTTGGATTTATCTCCTCCCTACACATGGATTGATGCTATTGGTCCATAGGAACCTTAATTGGACCATAGTCTAAAGATTTCTGAAAATCTAGACCCTTAGGCTAAGGTTCTTTATACCTATTTTCAATTAATTCTAATTGCACATTGGAAAATTCTTTTTGAATTTCTGTTTCAGGGGAACTCATCTGAATTAGAAGAGATATTTTTCTATCCAAAAATATTCAAAATTTGAATATTCTCTCTCTAGAATATTTTTCTCTCTCTAGGCTAAAACAGATAGAAACAAGGTCTTTATATTTCTGAAGAGGGATTGATTACAGGGAAAGATACTAGACATCAAAAAGGGGTTGGGGGAGGAATCTTACAGTTAGAGGGGTGTCCAACAATCGAAGATGGTTTTGCCACTGGACTTTGTGATTTTTCATTATCTAATATTTGAGTGGATGACTTAGGTGCGGGATTTTGAGTGGTTAGACCTAGTGTTGGTTCTTGCGTTGTGACTTGTCTGGTTGCCCAATCGATATTGCACTTGGTGGCCATCATCCATTTGCGCCCTAAGATTACAGTCCCTTCCATGGTGCCAGCAGCAGGCATAACCAAAAAGCTTTGAATTATGGTTCCCTTGTCATAAGCAACCGGAGTGTGCAAAATTCCTGAGACAGGGGTTTTCTTCTTGTTGATTCCTTGAACTTGGATAGAACTCTTGGTTAAAGGTGGTTTTCCCAGTTGACACCACACGCCATATGATAGCAAATTGTGTTGAGCTCCTGTATCCAATAATGCATTATATAGCACCTCCCCGTAAGGACTCTGTAACTCAATTGGGTATCTTAGAGGTGGGTCAGATTCCAGTGCATCCTCCTCTGCTTCCTCGAAAAATATTTGCGTAATTCCCAAGTTGGCTTCTCGTTGTCGCCTAGCACGCTGTTGACGTTCTTTTGCTTCGACTCTCGCTTGTATTTTTTTAAGCTCAGCTTGTTCTTTAGCTACCTTCTTTTGATGGATTGCATGTAACTCCTCTTGGCTTAGGGGGTCATAGTATCTTTTGAATTTACTCCCATTAAGGAATCCAATGGTTTCAACTCCGTCGAGAGTCTCCACTCTGATGGCACCTTGCGGGGTAATTTCACATACTCTATATGGTCCCTTTTACCAGCATATTTGAGCTTCTTCTTTTCGTTTCGCACTCCATACATCAGGACTTTATCCCCAACCTTGATGTCCTTGTCCTTTAGATGGCGATCAAATCATTTTTTCCTTCTATCCTTCTCCACAAGGGCATTGTACACAGCCAATTGTCTTTCTTCATTTAGCCGCTCAAGGATATACAGACGCTTTGCTAAGGGATTACTATCCCAACCCTCTTGAGTAGCAACACGAAGACTAGGAATGACAAATTCCCATGGCATGACTACTTCTTGGCCATATACCATTTTGAATGGTGTGCAATTAATAGCCACTTTGTACGCAGTATGATAGGCCCATAAAGCTGTCGTAAGCTTTAGATCCCAATCCGTGCGATGAGCTTCAACTGTCTTTGTCAAAACAGAGATTAAAGTCTTGTTGGTACTCTCAGCTTGGCCATTCGCTTGCGGATAGTAAGGAGTAGATTTATGATGGGATATCATGAAATTTGTTGTGAGCTCCTTAATCACTTCATTTATAAAATGCGTACCATTGTCGCTCACAAGTTCAAAAGGACAACCGAAGCGTGTGATTATATTTTCAAAGAGGAACTTGGCTGTTGTCCTCGCATCTGCCTTACGTGTCACTTTCGCTTCAGTCCATTTGGTTATATAGTCAGTGGCCACAATAATATAGCGAGATTGTGTGTTTCGGGCCGCTGGGCTAATCGGACCTACAAAGTCTAAACCCCACTTTTCAAATGGTTGGTTTATTTTGATTGGATGTAGGGGCATCTGATCTTTTCGTTGGGGTTTCTTGTATCGTTGGCATTCATCGCAACCCTTCACAAAGAGTGATGCATCTTGGAACATAGTGGGCCACCAATACCCTGATTGTAAGATCTTTCGCGCAGTTAAGTCTCCTGAGAAGTGACCACCGGCTACGCCCATATGTGCCTCTTGCAAAATGTATAGATACTCATCCTCTCGGGCACAACGCCTAAGAACGTCATCCTTTCCTCTTTTATAAAGAGTCCCGGCTATTAAGCAATAGGGTTCGCATTCTTTGATTAGCTTTCGAGCTAGATCTTTACGAAGCTCCTTGGGTGGAAAGCCATTAACCAAAAAGTTAACAAACTTCTCACTCCATTCAGGCATTGTCTCCACCATGAACAGGGAAGTGTCCTCTCATCAACCCCCGTAGGAGCCTCACCATTGGGTATGTGAGACAAATGATCAGCCATAACATGTTTCTTGCCAGGTCTCACAACAACCGTGAAATCAAACTCAAGAAGAATCAATAGCCATCGTGTGATTCTTCCTGTGGAGCATGGTTTGTTTACCGGATACAACAATGCTTGATGATCTACATAGAAAACAAACTTGGTGGCAAGGAGGTAATAACGAAATTTCCTTACTGCATATATCATTGCCAACCCTTCTCGCTCCGTAGTGGTGTAGTTCATCTCAGCATCGTTCAACTGGCGACTGGCAAAGCTTATGGGGTAGTCTAGCTTGTGTTCTCCAGGTTGAGTCAACACACATCCAATAGCAAAGTTTGATGCATCAATATGCACATGGAAGAGTAAATCCCAGTTAGGCATTCTCAAGATTGGAGCACTCGCCAAGGCCTTCTTTAATAGCTCATAGGCACTGTCACATTCTTCGGTCCAAATAAACTCGATGAGAAGCTTATACAATGGTCGAGCTATCTCAGCGAAGAATAGAATAAACCTTCGATAATAACCAACGTGGCCCATAAAGCGTTGGACTCCCTTGTAGTTGGTGGGTGGGGTTAATTCTAGAATGACCTTGATTTTACTCTCGTCAGTGGAAATCCCATTTTTGGACACTATATGCCCTAAGATAACTCCGTGTTTAACCCAGAATTGGCATTTGAAAGGATTCAAGGAGATGCGATATAATCTACACCTTTCAAATATTTTTCGTAAACACATCAAGTGCTCATCCCAAGAGGAATGAACACAAAGATCGTCTAAGAAAGCTTCACAGAAGTCCCTTAGATATTCCTTAAAGGCCGTGTTTATCAATCGTTGGAATGTTGCAGGTGCATTGGTCAAGCCAAAGGCCGTGACGCGAAAGGCAAACACTCCAAACTCCGTGATAAATGCTATTTTAGCTTGGTCCTCGACTGCAATTGTGATCTGATTGTAACCCGAGTACCCATCTAAAAAGCTATATGCCTCCTTGCCTGCCACTCTTTCAAGCACATGTTCAGAATATGGCAAGGGGTAATGATCCCTTCTGGTGGCTGCATTAACCTTTTTGAGATCAACGCACACTCTGAGTTTCCCATTCTTCTTTGGCACGATGACTATCGGAGAAACCGATTCTGAGTGCTCAATTGGGTATATGAATCCACATTTTACCAGCTTTTCAATTTCCTCTTGTACAATCTTTGCGTACTTAGGATTTATTGGGTAGGGACGTTGCTGGACTGGTTTAGCAGTGCTAATCATTGGAATCGTGTGTTGCACCACCGAGGGTGGGACACCCTTCATATCATGATATGTCCAGGCAAATATGTCCTTGAATTCCTTAAGAAGCTTCGTAAGTGCAGCTTCTTTCGCCTTGGTGAGGTCTTGAGCAATAAAAACTGGTTTAGACTCCTCACCCGGATCTGCTAAGTCTATCTCCTTAACTACCGCAGGACCATCGTAGACACCGCTACTCCCATTGGTAGGTGTTCGTTGGGCTTTTGTGTAGACCACTTTACGTTCCCCTGTAGTGAATGATTTGAAATGCTCGGGGGCGAGGTGTAAGTCTACTGGTTCTTGTTGTGCCAGGCTTTTTTCTTTCAATTCCGCTTCCTTTTGCTGCTGAGCCAACTCTTGGTTTTGTCGCCTTCTTGCAGTATAACTTAGTTTTGGCTTCTCTTCGATTTCTAATTGGGCGACGTCATGAGGTTGCGGAATACACCACATGACGCTTTGGAGGTATTGTCCCCAATTATTCGCTATCTTCCGATGAGCGTCAATGGCTTCTACATAACTAAGCCATTCTGCAGTGGATCTCTCCTTATTTATTGCAGTTCGTACATTAGCTCGATAGCGTTGGCGCTTATGTCTCGTTTTCTTCTTACCAAGTTTTTGATTTTTGTTTCTATCAGATTCGGACTCACTTGGTCGATCTTCACTTTCGGATGAACTGCAGGAGGTCACTGTCCTAGGCCTTGAGCACCTTGCTTCCACCTTTGGGTGAATATTTGATTCATTTTCCCCATCAGGCTCAGGGTCAGTTTCTTCTTGAGATTCATACTCAGAATTGCATTGGTCAGAGTCTTCGCTACTTTCAGTGTCGGTGGAGTTTGCCACTTTCTCGCCATCAGGGGTCAAGTGCATAACACCTATCATGTTTATTGGCACTAACGGTGGCATATCTTGCCCCTCAGGTGTTACCCAACTTGTGCCTCTATTTCCCCATGTGTCTATGGTTGCCGCTAGGTGTACCCAATCCACGTTATCCGACTCAGTCATACCCGGTAGGACATCCATGTAAGGAGAATCCTTCCCATCATCAGTCTCTTTTTTGCATGTATAGCAATACCTTAATGGGGCGGAATGAACAGTGGTATCCGATCGATTATCGATGATAACCTTGCTTCCTAAAGGATGTGCACAACCATTCTCAAGATCAACTCGAATGACAGAGTCCTGGAATTGTAGGTAGACATGGTTTTTCGACCAGTCATGCACCATTTGTGCTTCCCTCATGAAAGGACGTCCTAAGATCATTTGATATGACATAGGATGCTTGGAGAAATCCATTACAATGAAGGTATGTTTTACCTTGTATCCCAGGACCTTGATCTTAAGGTCCCTTAACATTCCAATAGGTTTAGCTATGGTTCCGTTTACCATCTTAACCACTATGTTTGTGACTTCAAGGTGAGGTCTTCCCATAGATTCCCAACAGTTTTTAGTCACAATGCTCACGCCAGCACCACCATCAAGGATTCCCTTTAGAGTTAATCCCTTGGTAGTAATGGGGAGGGTTGCATTAGATTCGTCACCTTCAAAGTACTGTCCCAACTTATTCACAGGTATTTCAACGACCGAGTCTTCATCTAGGTTGGGTTGTAGATCCCAATGTTCCCCTTCATCTTGAAGCGTGTCGGGTCTATCCATATTTGCAAATTGTGGTAACCCCGCCTTTAGTTCTCCATTGAGAAATGCCCGAAGAGCTAAGAATAGCTCAGGATCTCCGTATAATTTGGATATGATCGTGGTTCTGATCTCGGAGGACATGAAATCCATTAGCTTGGACACATTCAACGGTACTTTTCGAGACATCGCCCCTTGACTAGGGACTGGTGAAGATGGAATCACTTCCTCTTCGATGGGGTCAGGCATTCCCTCACTAAACATTCTTTCCAGCAAGAAGGGTGTTTGCCCACTTCTGGATGTCCTATCCTCACTTTCTTCCCGAATGATACTCGGTATAGCTAACGGTTTATGGTTCCGGTGAGGCTGAACTTGCGTAGGAAACACTGTGTCTGGAATTTTGATTTTTCTCGGGTTTGGCTCCAGTTCTCTTTGTGTTTCTTCCACCAAACCCCTTAAGTGTTGCACTTGTTCAATCTCCTCAACTGGGTTTGGATAAGTTCCAATCTTTTTCTTAAGGGTTTTTGGCCCACGTGGCTTGTCTTGGGGAGTCTCAGTCAGTTTGGGTGGTCGAGAAGGCATTGACTGACTTGGTTGTGGGGCCGAGGAAGTTTCCTTCTGTTTCCCCTTATTTATGTACTCGCTTGATTCTCCTTCATTGAACTCCCGAGTGGGTTCCTCCCTTAAGGTAGTGGCTTTGGTCCCCATGGTTTCTATTGAATCGGAATCATCTTTAGGATCATTCATATACACGGGGTCGTCTCCTGTCCCTATGTTAGTCTTTGAACTAGGCTTGGAGCTCGTGGCATTAAGCGATCTCTTCCGCCGTGTTTTCTTTTTCTTTGCCTGAGCGATTGATGCAGTATCCCTCTCTTCAAGAATGTAGTTTTGATTTTGAAGCATTGACCGTGTAACTACATTCGCGGGTACAACGGGTGTGGTTCCTCGTGCTTGGTTGGTGACCTCAACCAAATTCAATGGCGTAATCTTGGGTGCATTAGGATTATGTGGACATTGAGCAATCAAATGATCTATGCCACAACGATTACATGTAAGTACCGGCATTCCTGATGTGCTTCCTTGATTTGGTTGCATATGAGTAGCGATCTTCTGTAGCCTATTAGGGCACTCTGCTACACGATGCGGTCCACCACACTCATAGCATTGAAGAGGTGGTCTCCTCGCCAAGGTGTTAAGGTTTTGCCCTCTTGTGGCGAGAGCAGCCGCTTGATATACAGGCTTAACTTGCCTGAAATGATCCTCCATGTAGTACTGGGGAATCATTTCAAACGTATCAATCCCATATGGAGCAGTGGGGTCTATCTCCTCTTTATAATCCCCACACGCACTATGTGACTCACAACCCATCTGGTTTATAGGAGTAATCCTTGGATGTGGAGGTTGTGGTCCTAGCACTGGCGGTGATAACGGCACAGACTGGACTACATTCGGATTCCTTGGAACTATGTGCTGTGACGGTTGCTCGACAGGTTGTGCAGGCATTAGCGCGGGTACTTGAGGTGTGTTTGACCAGGCTAGTGGTGCCTGATTCGCCAACATTCGCTTAAGTACTAGGCAATCTTTAGATTGATGGCCATACTTACCAGATGCATTGCAATTCCCATTGAGTTTGACTCTGAATGTGGGACATTCACTCGTGCTATGTGGTCCTAAGCACACCGAACACCATTGTTGCTCTCTCCTTGGGTACATATGGCTATTCTGAGGAGCTCGATTACCCCTAAAGTATTCTTGGAGAGCCTTAGTAAGGTCAGTCACAGACATTTCAGATATCTTGGGCTCCTTGGCAATAGGTTTTACCGTCATTGGCTCGTGCCCAGATACTTGCGAACTAACGGATTTTGTTTCTGAAGACACCTTTTTACCTGCAATCATCAAGTTGTCTTCTAACTGGATTACATTGGCAGTGACTGCTTCCCACGTTGTAAGACCTCTAATGACTAGGCCATTGTAAATGTCCTCGTGGCGCAATCCTCGGATGAATCTATCGAGGAGTTGGTTGTTATTGAAGCGTTCATCGGGAGTGCAGCGAGAATTTAGCTGCTTCAATCGACTTATAAAGTCTCTCACTGACTCCCCTTCCTCACGTTCAGCTTTTTGGAGTTGAGATGCTACTCCCCAAAGCACACCCTCACGTATGTATTCTTTCAAGAACAATCTCTTGAGAGTGGGGTAGTGAGTGTGCTCTTCAACCCTTAAGGTTCGATACCAATCTCCGGCCTTCCCACTCAAGGTTAAGCCTAAGGCTTTACACTTGTGCAGCTCATTGTGCTCTTCCAAGGAATCACACACGTGTTCAAAGACTTCAATGTGCTGCCTAACATCCTCGTTAGTTTTGAGTGAGCTTAGCCACTTGTACTGCCTTGCTTCTAGGTTCTCTCTCAGGCATGCCCCGCATGTTTTCCGCAATGGATCGTCCGATCGTCTGAGCAAACATTGCGAGATCACCTAGGTGAGGAGGCATAGCTGGTGGAGGCACTTCTGGGATAGCCTGGCTGATAGGAGTTGGCGTTGGTCTGAGTATGTTGGCAAACGACGTAGGATATGATATGTGACTAGGCCTAGCTCCCCTTGGATAATGGTTATGATAAGGTGGTCGTGGAGCATACGCCATTGGCATACTAAGAGGCGTAGGAGCTACATGAGCATGAGTAGCGATAGGTACATATGGTTGATAGGCACTGGCACGCACTGCTGTAGGTACTGTTCCACTAGGTAGCGATGTCGTACTAACTACAGCGGTAACAGGTACACTTTCAGCTATGCTCATCATTGGGGTAGGCATTGCAGATTCCCTAATGGAAAGTTGAGCCAAGGTTGGAAAGCTAAAGTTACTACTCGTGGGCTCAACCTGCATTGAGACTCCAGGCGAAACAACATACGAAGGGTCTATGGGACTCACCGAGGGAGTCTCCAATTGTGATAGGGTTGGTTGTTTGGCCTTGCCCGTATCCAAAAACCTCATAGGGCCAGTGGAAACTAGGTCCACTCCCCTATTTTGCCTCTCAATTTGGATAATTCTATGAATAACCTCACATATCATTTGCTGTTGCTCTTCTAGATTAGTGGCGCTAGATGTAGATCGTAGGACTTCTAACCAACCTACATGGTATGTGTAACCCGTGTATAGGTCCGTTAGAGTCTCTGTGTGTAGATCAAATTCCCAATTTTCATTGAGAAATATCCCATCTAGACTTGGTGTGCCAAACGGTTCTCTTGAGGTGGATGCAATGTCACTTCTTATGGATTGGCTTCTAGGGACCTCTACTTTAGGAAGAGCATCGGAATGTGGTAGCTCAGTAGGGCCCTCATTAAACGAAGTGGGTAGAATATCCACATGGACACTCTTTGGGAGGGTAGGGTCTACATAAGATGTGAATGGCGAATCTACTACCCCTCCTTCCTCATTTACTTCGCTTGTTGCATGTTCAGAGCGTGTAGCTCTACTAAAGGTCTCTATTAGACGACTAAACATGCTAGATCCGGGTTGTGGGACCCAACCTGGCATGTTTTGGCTTGTCTCCTCAGGATTCTTGGTAGGGTGCCCTTCCATGGCTTCTGAGTCAGAGGACGAGTCACTATCCACTATTCGTGGATCTTGGGTTGCACTCCCTTGGGTTCCAGCCGAAGGCCAAGATGCTAATGTGGAGGGATGGTGTGAGCCTGCGTAGACTGAAACGCTTTCTAGTGGTTCAGGCTCTAGCACCCGACCAGAACGTAGATGCATGTGACGTGGGTACCCTATGTGCGTTGGTAACTACTCTTGAAACTCACACAAGTGGTTTCTTAGGTGTTTCGTACCCCCTTTTTACTTGTTTTTAGATTGTTTTTAACCCGTTTTTGACCCCCTTACTTATGGTCGAACTTGTAGGGCGTGTGATAGCTCGAAACGAGCGTATCGTTCAAAGGGTCCTAGTGTGCTTTACAGCACCGTGTTCGCCTATCCAGAGCTCTCGTGGTCCTCAAAACAGTCCGTTTCCCTTGGGGGGAAGGGGCAAAAGCCTATTTGCTTGTGGAGGAAAGGGTGAGGGCTTTATCCCACATGCTCACTTTACTCCTTGGGGAGTGGGCTACATATAGGGCACGACTTCCCATAAGCTCTCACTTGAAAGAAAGCTATGGAGGCTCACTCTCCTATATATATATATCAAAAGACCGAGACCGAGACCGAGGCCGGGGCCGTGGGTCAATTGGGGTTCTTTCTTTTCAAAAAGTTTTTCTCCGATTAAAAAATCTTTCCTCTCCACACGTTTGGTTTTTTTTCTTTAAAAAAAAACTTAATTTTTTATTTTTATTTTTTTGGTTTTTTTTCAAAATTAATTTTTTCTTTTTTCTTTTTTTTTTTGTTTGGGATAAGTTTTCTAGGGTTTCTATATGGGGTTCAGCCTTGGCCGCGGTGCAGTTCGCACACAGCACAGCTCCCCGGCAGAGCGGCGCCAAAAATGTACGCTTTTGCCGCATAGGTCGTAGCTGGGGACTTGCCAGACACCGTATGCGAGCCACGAATGGCTGCAAGCATACAAGGAAAGCAAGCTCAAACAGAATGCCAAAGGGTGTGTCACTCACCGCTCAACCGCCGCCTTGAAGGATTCCCGCGTCGCAGTGAAGAAGGAGCCGCCGTCGCCGCTCTACCGCCTCTCCGCCACCGTGCCGCTACACAGTGCTCGATCGCTCTCTCTCTCTCTCTCTCTCTCTCTCACACACACACACACACGCAGGAGAAGGAAACCAAAGAGATAAGGCAAGAGCACTCTTGTATTCACAACACATGAGAATGAGGATTTTAGGGTTATATTTGACTCTTATAGGTGACTTGGCCGTTCACACTTGGGCGCCCATACATGGCCGACCGACCCTAACCCTTATCCTACTGATATTCAAGGTGCGCCTCTCATCGGCGATCACCCAATCCCTTCATCCTTAACATATGGTGCCGACAAGCCCGGCCCATGACTCAGAATATTTAAATTAATGACGTAAAACATAGTACGTCTCAATGTCCATCATAGGTTAACAAATCCTTTTATGCATCTATTTATGCATAAAAATCAACTTCAATGGAAATAACACTTTTATTAAAAAAATCCTTTTATGCATCTATTTATGCATAAAATCAAATTTAATAGGAATAACACTTTTAAAATAAAAAGAATTTCTTTATGCATCTATTTACGCATAAAACTCATTTTTTATAAGAATAACGCTTTTATAATTTTAAAAAAAGTCCTTTATGTATCTTTCTATGCATACAAATCAAATTTAATAAGAATAACTTTTTTGTAATGCATAAAAATCAAATTTAAAAAGAATAACACTTTTGTAATAAAAAAATTCCTTTATGCATCTTTCTATGCATAAAAATCAAATTTAATAAGAATAACACTTTTGTGATTTAAAAAAATTCCTTTATGCATCTTTTTATGCATAAAAATCAAATTTCATAACACTTTTGTAATTAAAAAACTTCCTTTATGCATCTTTCTATGCATAGAAATCAAATTTAATAAGAATAACACTTTTGTAATAAAAAAAATTTCTTTATGCATCTTTCTACGCATAAAAATCAAATTTAATAAGAATAACACTTTTGTAATAAAAAAATTCCTTTATGCATCTTTCTATGCATAGAAATCAAATTTAATAAGAAAAAAACTTTTGTAATAAAAAAATTTCCTTTATGCATCTTTCTATGCATTGAAATCAAATTTAATAAGAATAATACTTTTGTAATAAAAAAAATCCTTTATGCATCTTTCTATGCATAGAAATCTCATTTAATAAGAATAACACGTTTGTAATAAAAAAATTCCTTTATGCATCTTTCTATGTATAAAAATCAAATTTAATAAGAATAACACTTTTGTAATAAAAAACTTCCTTTATGCATCTTTCTATGCATAAAAATCAAATTTAGTAATTCATATTAGTTATATCCATGCAAATTCATAGGTGAATATGTACATGGAGTAATTAGAATATTTCTTTTAGATGCAAAAATGGTGGGAATTACTCTTTTGGAATAACATATAAACAAACTTTCTTTTCCAGAAAATTCTGGAAAATTTTGCCATAACCTCCTTTGTATGGCTGAACATTTCTCATTTTTATCATTCTTTATTTAACTTAAATTAATCCAATTTAGATTAATAGAACTCTAATCTACACAATTTTCTAAATTCAAGAGAGTAAATAATAGGAAGAGTTTAATTTATCCCTTAGTTAATCTTTCTAGGATTGAGAAAGGTTGGAATGTAAAGAGGAGAAAGGGGTGGCCTTTTTATCAAAGGCATAGATTTGAATTTAATTCAACATTTACAAAACATAAAAATTAAGAAAACCATAGATTTTTCATAAAACAAGTCAGAAAACTAGCTTACATGGAGCTTATAAGCTCTCCTTTGGCTTGAGGGATTGAGGGTTCTACTCTTGTTTGAAGCAAGAGTGGCCACCAATTCACTTTGGAGAGGATTAGGCCAAAAACAATTGAATTATTAAAAAATTCAATGTAGATGGCTCAGGACAGGAGTAGAGTAACAGTGCATAAACACCATTAAGCTTTTGCAAAGGGGGATGCTTCTATTAAAGGAAAAAGTGAGCCTCTAACCAAGCAAACTGATTCTAGAATTTTCTAGATCAGTTTGGTCAATTTTTGACCATTTTTGGGTCAGTTCAGCTTACTTTTTGGATCTAGTTTTGAAAGAGGAGAGAGGAGAGATGAAAATATCTCATTTTATTGATTAAGAATTGGGAGTAATGATGAGAAAAAGGCGTCTACTTTATGAGAGGAGATCCCCACACTGAGGTGTCAAAATTCAGTTTTTTAATTATTTTCTTTGGTCCTTAGTCCACTCTTCATCTTATGTGAGCATTTACTCATTTTTGGGGGGTTTTTCTTTTATTCTTCAATGTATCTCCTCCCTATATTTGGATTAATCATATTGGTCCATAGGAACCTTAATTGGACCATAATCTAATTTTTTTTGAAAATTTGGATCCTTAGCGTAAGGTCCTTTATACCTATTTTTAATGAATTCCAATTGCACATTGGAAAGTTCTTTTTGAATTTATGTTTTAGGGGAAACCATTTTAGACACGGAGGATTTTTATATCCAAAAATATCCCAATTTTGAATTACCTCCCTCTAGACATTTTCTCTCTCCAGGCCAAAACAGGGTAAAACAGGATCTTTCTTTTATTTTAGAAAGGGGAATAATTATAAGATCAGAAGGGGAGGTTCTTACACCTGCACACCTCAAAAGCTGGAGGGAGGAATCTTACATCCTACCCCACTTAAAAAATGCGAGATGTCCTCATCTCGCAAACTAGAGGACAACTCTTTCCCTTAAGCTCCAAGTGTTCCTTACAGTCTGGTGAACCCAACAGAATCCTGGGATAAAGATTCCTTATATAGAATTCATCATCAGATAACAATTCATTCAGATCATATCATTCATATCTTTAACACAATAATTATCCACCCATTAGACTGAAATTTCCATCTGAACAGTCCTCCACTAGAATTTCAATTATACAGATTTTTAATTTGTCATCCGTAACTTGATCCACTGGGTGAAGTGTTAACAGTAGCAATCTATCAGCACAATCCACTAATCTCATAGTGATTTGTTGAAGTCATTATCGTCATTCTAGTTACAAACATCATCACAGGGACTCGTCCCATTCATCCTCATTGTGATTTTGCTCAGCTTATCGCTTTTCAACCAAAATTCAAGAATCATCATTTTTCAATCAGAATCCAAATAAACTCATCAATTCTAAACCAAAATTTTAAAATCATATCAACCACATTCGAACTCATCATCTAGATAGCATTTTTGCTTATAATTTCAAGGTCTTAGATTTACTCATATATACTGCCAGTAAAGAGCTGCAGTTATACCCTTGGTATATACGGGTAGTCACGGTCCTTGGAATTTTAAGGTAAATACCATCATGTCTAGGCCTCAAGCAAGTCAGGGATTCCATACAATTGCGGTACTTCCATTTGAAGACCCAATTACCTATTTATGAATCTTCATTCTAAATATCAATTTGTATTAATTTCATCACACAATTACAACCTTTTACTACTACTTCATAAATTTTTGACATTTTTGGTTTCTCGGTTGATCCACTTTAGTAAATTTGCTCTGATACCAGTTGAAGATCTCTGTCCCCTCTGCGCAACGAATTTAGGGGTGCTAGCAGCGGAAGTAGCACTTCTTGCACAGGGTAGGGTCCCTCACTCACAGGGCCTTGCCCATGGATATCCGGACAAGAGACTAATCCATCGGTTCTTCCAAAACTGAACCCGAAAAAACTTCCCTCGCTCGGAAAGCACACACGATTCCTCCATGATAAAATTTACTCTAACGTAGTCAAGAGTCTTAATTAACTGAACTGATCTGACCGAACCCGTAAGTCCCATAGTCAGATCAAGGAAAAGACTTACACTTGGATCATATAGACCAACGCTTTTTTCCTCATTAAGAGGCACAGCTCTTGATTCTTTTCCATAGAACAATTTTTATCCAGGATTTACTTCATCTATCGTACCATAACAAAAATGAGTCTCATTTTAGGGATCCATCAGTCCAGCAGGTTTTGTCCCACGTACCAGGGAAAAGAGTTCCTAGGCTCCCTAGCTGGATATTCATGCAAACTTAAAACTAGTCACGCCACTTACACACCCAATATGAAATTGCCTTTTTCACAGATTCAGCTGTCTTTAAAATAATATTTTAATGAAACTATAGTATCATTGAAACTATAGTATCACTGATCATAATCCTCCAAAATATCTGGTTGAATCCTAATTCAGCTGTCTTTTAATGAAACTATAGTATCACTGATCATAATCCTCTAAAATATCTGGTTGAATCCTAATTTCTAATTTTCCTTCATCGGTGTACCTATGGCATCATTGGCAACCAGAACGCTCACCACATGTCCACTCAGGGGCCTTTTTGATAGTTCCTAGCTCATAGTACCCGTCAATATATTCACTTATAAAAATCAAAATGGAGTCTCCGTTGAAGATCAACAAGATCAACCAACAAATCCATATAAAAAGAGCCATGGACTCATCCGTTGAGGACTAGCAAGGTCAATCAACCAGATCCATGACCGAATTCAAAAAACAACTCTTCTCCTTGTTTCAATATCTTCCACGACGTACGTGTGGGTATCTTCGGCGACCCAGAGCCCGAGCACTGTATAGTCAGCACCCTCTAGGATCCTTCGTCGCAGGTCACCTAACACTTCACTCATAGGCCGCTTCCTTGGTCCCTCATATCCACCGTACCGGAAGCTTACCATTTAAATTGAACTGAGGTTGGTCAAGACCTCGGTCGAGACCTTGCTACGTGAGACGTCCTCTGTTGACTCTCCGTTAGCTATTGCAACTTTATCAGTTAGGTCTCCACGACGTCATTCACAAGACAGTCAAAATGCTTCCCCAACATTTTTGACATAAAACAGTCATTTAAAAATAGGTCATAAATACAGTTTCTATAATAAACTCTCGTCTTTCCACATTGTTCCACATCAATCCACATCCAATTCATATGTATTCCCATCCTCATCCAGTCACATCATTTTCATCTCATCACATCTTTCCTCATTTATCCTCATCAGATCTCATCCGCTCGCATCTACCCATCCACATCTCATCACATCACATTCATTCACATCTCATCCATTCATATCTACCCCGATCCACATCACATCACATCACATCCATTTCACCTCACATCTCATTCATTCACATCACATATCATCCATTCACATCTATCCTAATTTACATCACATCACATCTCATCCATTCGCATCCCATATCATTCATTCACATGACATCTCATTCACTCACATCTATTCATTCACATGACATCTCATTCACTCACATCTATCCATTTCACATCACATCACCTCCATCCATTCACATCCATCACATCACCTCCATCCATTCACATCCATCACATCACATTCATTCATATCCATCACATTCACTCTCATCACCATCCCATCACATACATTCTATTCACATAACATTACATCACATCTATCCACATCATAGCTCATTCATACACATCTCATCTTATTCATCCACATCTATCCAATCGTTCACATGTACGACTACCCACATCTATCCATACATTCATATCTATCACTTCACATCCACATATATTCATGTCACATCACATCTCTTTACATCACATCACATTCTTTCACATACACATCCACATCCATTCTTTCACATACATCCACATCCATTTTTTCACATACTTATTCACATCCATTCTTCACATATATACACATTCATATCCATTCTTCACATACACATTCACATCCATTCTTCACATACACATCCATATCCATTCTTCACATACACATTTACATCCATTATTCACATACACATCCATATCCATTCTTCACATACATATTCACATCCATTTTCACATACACATCCATATCCATTCTTCACACACACATTCACATCCATTTTCACATACACATTCACATCCATTCACATCCCATATCATTCATTTACATCCCGATTCCTATGACATCACATCTCATTCATTCACATCCCATTTCACATCACATTACATCTCATTCATTCACATCTCATTCATTCACATCCCGTTTCACATCACATTACATCTCATCCATTCACATCCTAATTCACATTACACCACATCCTAATTCACATGTCATTATATCTCATTCATTCACATCCCGATTCACATCACATTACATCTCATCCATTCATTCACATCTATCCTGATTCACATGTCATCACATCTCATTCATTCACATCTCGATTCACATCACATTACATCTCATCCATTCATTCACATCTATCTGATTCACATCGCATCTCATCACATCTATTCACATCACATATCATCACATCTATTCACATGCAATCTCATTTTTATGCAAGCTTTCAGTTTAATTTTCTTTTGAATACAAGGAGTATTTCTTGAATCATCATACCCAAAACTTCTTGATCGGAATTCAAAATTTCATGCCAGAATTCCTTGAATTCTATAACCTTGATCCACATATCAATTCGAAGGGTCTCAAACTTAAAATCAACTTTAGTGGGAATAACACTTTTATTAAAAAAATCCTCTTATGCATCTATTTATGCATAAAAATCAACTTCAATGGGAATAACACTTTTATTAAAAAAATCCTTTTATGCATCTATTTATGCATAAAATCAAATTTAATAGGAATAACACTTTTAAAATAAAAAGAATTTCTTTATGCATCTATTTACGCATAAAAATTTTTTTTTATAAGAATAACGCTTTTATAATTTAAAAAAAGTCCTTTATGCATCTTACTATGCATAAAAATCAAATTTAATAAGAATAACACTTTTGTAATGCATAAAAATTAAATTTAATAAGAATAACACTTTTGTAATAAAAAAATTCCTTTATGCACCTTTCTATGCATAAAAATTAAATTTAATAAGAATAACACTTTTGTGATTTAAAAAAATTTCTTTATGCATAAAAATTAAATTTCAAACGAATAACACTTTTGTAATAAAAAAAATTCCTTTATGCATCTTTCTATGCATAGAAATCAAATTTAATAAGAATAACACTTTCATAATAAAAAATTTCCTTTATGCATCTTTCTATACATAAAAATTCAAATTTAATAAGAATAACACTTTTGTAATAAAAAAATTCCTTTATGCATCTTTCTATGCATTAAAATCAAATTTAATAAGAATAACACTTTTGTAATAAGAAAAATTTCTTTATGCATCTTTCTATGAATAGAAATCAAATTTAATAAGTAACACTTTTGTAATAAAAAAAATTCCTTTTTGCATCTTTCTATGCATAGAAATAAAATTTAATAAGAATAAAACTTTTGTAATAAAAAAATTTCCTTTATGCATCTTTCTATGCATAAAAATCAAATTTAATAAGAATAACACTTTTGTAATAAAAAAATTTCCTTTTTCCTTCTATGCACAAAAATCAAATTTAATAAGAATAACACTTTTGCAATTAAAAAAATTCCTTTATGCATCTTTCTATGCATAGAAATCAAATTTAATAAGTAACACTTTTATAATAATAAAAATTTCTTTATGCATCTTTCTATGCATAAAAATCAAATTTAATAAGAATAACACTTTTGTAATAACAAATTCCTTTATGCATCTTTCTATGCATAAGAATCAAATTTAATAATTAATATCAGTTATATCCATGTATATTTATAGGTGAATATGTACATGGAGTAATTAGAATATTTCTTTTAGATGGAAAAATGGTGGGAATTAATCTTTTGAAATAACAAAAAAATTAACTTTCTTTTCCACAAAACTCTGGAAATTTTTTGCCATAACCTCCTTTGTATGGCTGAACATTTCTCATTTTTATCATTCTCTATTTAACTTAAATTAACCCAATTTAGATTTATAGAACTCGAATCTACACAATTTTCTAAATTCAAGAGACTGAACAATAAGAAGAGTTTAATTAATCCCTTAGTTAATCTTTCTAGGATAAGAAAGGTTGGAATGTAAAGGGTGGCCTTTTTATCAAAGGCATAGCATTTGAATTTAATTCAACATTTGCAAAACATAAAAATTAAGAAAACCATAGATTTTTCATAAAACAAGTAGGAAAGTTAGCTTACATGGAGCTTGTAAGCTCTCCTTTGGCTTGAGGGATTGAGGGTTCTACTCTTGCTTGAAGCAAGAGTGGCCACCAATTCACTTTGGAGAGAATTAGGCCAAAAATAATTGAATTATTAAAAAATTCAATGTAGATGGCTCAAGACAGGAGTAGAGTAATAGTGCATAAACACCATTAAGCTTTTACAAAGGGGGAGGCTTCTATTAAAAGAAAAAGTGAGCCTCTAACCAAGCAAACTGATTCTAGAATTTTCCAGGTCAGTTTGGTCAATTTTTGACCATTTTTGGGTTAGTTTAGCTTACTTTTTGGATCTAGTTTTGAAACAGGAGATAGAGAGATGAAAATATCTCATTTTATTGATTAAGAATTGGGGGTAATGATGAGAAAAAGGTGCCTACTTCACGAGGGGAGATCCCCACACTGAGGTGTCAAAATTCAGTTTTTTAATTATTTTCTTTGGTCCTTAGTCCACCACTTGTGAGCATTTACTCATTTTTGGGGGTTTTTATTTTATTCATCCACACGCGAGGCTCCGAGTGTGGATCCCTGCCCCGCATGAGGCTGACGCTGCTTTCGCTGCCCAGCGCCCTTGGAGGGGGCACCACGGAGGAGGGGCCGGGGTCTTCACGCGTGGACCAGACTTCACGTGGGAATTAAACTTGATTTTTTTATTTTTATTTATTTATTTATTTATTTAATTTTATTTTTACCACGGCAACGTGTGGAGGCGCCCTGGTCATAGGCTGAGAAGTTAGCTGTGGAGGGTCGCCTTGTGAGGGGTAGCGCGGACAGGGCCATGTGGGAACTGTGGAAGCACTGGCAGGCGTATGGGCTTGGCTAAGTGGAGGTGGCCGCCGTTAAGGTGACAGCGTGGTTGATAGAGGAAGAAGAGAAGCGCAAGGAGTAAAGAGGGCTGCTGCTGGTTGACAGTGGTGAGGCGAGCACAAGTGGACGTGTGGGCTGACGGGCTGACAGCGTCAGAGTAGTTGAAGCCGTTTGGGCTGCAAGCGTGGAAGACATGCGTGTTGGAGAAGGCAGTAGCTGGTGGGGCGCTGCCTGTGGGAAAGAGACGGGTGTTGGCATCAAAGGGAGTTGCTAGCGAGGACAAAAGGGATTCAGATAAGCTGCAGGTGACAGGCTGGCTGGTGTGGGCCGCCTAGGAGACAGGACAGTGGACAGAGTGGGTGCCGAGTCAAAGAAGAGATAGGGACAGGTGTTGCTGCTTGGTGGTGGGCCGGTAGCAAGGCAGATAAGCTGCCTGGGTTTGTTGCGAGCTGGCAGAGGATCAGCACAGAGAGTGAGAGAGAGATGATGGTCGAGCTACTGCTGACGACACATGCAGAAGTGATGGGTTGCAGAGGACTCGAGGGTTAGCTGGTGTGGGCGCCTTCTGGAGTGAGAGTGGCCGGGTTCATTCTGGTGTGGTTGGTACAGTAGGCAGGCGAGTGGATCATGTGATGATCGGGGATGTGGTGTATCCTCGGCTGACAGGCTTGAGTGTTGTGTTTGTGGCTATGTGAGTAGGCTTCTGTGTTGAGAGAAGCTTGTATGAAATGTTTTGATATGGGAATAAATTGCTGGGTGTTTATTTTGGTCTATGGTGCCCCTGTTTTTGCTGTCTGTCTGGCGTGGGTTGGGTGGTGAGTGCGAGAATTGTTCCAGCCGGTGGCTGGTGGTGCCCCCGTTCGTGTGTGTTATTCCAAGTTTGCGAGGTGGAAGGGCTATAGAGGCAGGTTCTTTCTTCTTTTTTTCACCTCACAGTTACCATTCTCTTATCTTTCTTCAAATCCCTATTCAAACACTCTCTTTACATGTGAATGTCTCATTTAGCATTAGCTCCTCATGCTTAACCCAATTTTGGACCTCTTTGATGATTCATGATAAGTGGGATAAGGAGTTATTATCTTGGTGGGCCTGTGACTTCTCAAGGTAGCCCTTGCCTTATTGCCGCCATCCCTTGGAGGTACCAATGGTTTTAGCGGTAATGAGCATGTGGAAAGACTTTGGGGACCATAGGTAAATCTTTACGATTGTCCGCTCAGCAATGTTAACCCTTACCCTCTAGCTTGAATCATGAAGGAGATGAAAGGCAAGAGGCTATGTGAAAATTGAGGTTTCATGCAAAGAGAGGGAAGTGCAGTTTTTGTGGTCCAATGTCCAAATTTCAACCGGTAATTACTCATCACTCGGGTGTTGGTTTCTTAAATTGATCATATGGCTAGGAAGCTCTTTCTATGCTCTTTCCACTCATGTAACTAATTTCTTAATCCCTTACTTCATTGATAATCAGAATTTCTCCCAAAGTTGCTAATTTTTAGGCGAATTTGGTAGTTTTATAGTCTTGTAGTAAAATGCTCATAACTTTTCGCTCGGTTGTCCGTTTTTGAAAGTTTTTACATGGGCGCGAAGCTCTCTTCAAGCTCTACGCATCTATATAATCCTTTTTTGCACAACTTGTATGGATTTAAAACTGCAATTCTCTGTGTATCTCTGTTTTTATAGAATTTTGGCAGTTTTATAGTCTTGCAGTAAAATACTCAACTTTTCACTCGGTTGCCCGTTTTTGAAAGTTTTTATGTAGATATTGCGAAGCTCTCTTCAAGCTCTACGCATCTATATAATCCTCTCTTACATAGCCTATATGGATTTAAAATTGCAATTCTCTGTGTATCTTTGTTTTTATAGCTTTTTGGCCATTCTTTCTTCTTAATCATGATTAATTCCTCCTAATCCCTTATCAAAAGGCAAACCCCATGTGTCTTATCCTCTTGTAAGTGATTGCTATATTCATTTTCTTTAATATGTTCCGTCCAAATCGCCCAATTCGAACGGATGAACCTTACCAATATTCCCCGTATGTTTCCGTTCACATAATCCTGAGTCGGAGGATTTTCTTTCAACAAAGAATCGCCCTCTTGTTTGGAGCTGCAAGACTGGCAGAAATTCTTACTTCTCCGGAGCCTTTCATTTTTCCTTCCATGAATTATGATCTCACCTTTGATGTGTTTATCTTTATCTTAACCTAGGGAGAGAAAGGTAGGTGAGGAGGCTGTGAGGTTTCATTCAAATGTGTTTTTGATTCTAAGAAGTGACCGAAGTCCAAACCCCAACTTCGTGTCACAGTACTATTCAAGAATGACAATGGGAAGGAATGATACATTATCACATTCATATAGATTTTCGTGTCCATTAGTAAAATATTGGGGTAAAATAATCATGTCTTTCTCAACACACAAATAAAAAGGACACAAAGTAGAAACAAAGTAGATATTTATTGGAATATTACTTATACATCTCAATTTAGAAAAGACATTTATGAATGGAGTCTTGTTATTACTTCACTATCTCAAATTAACAGAGATTTGCATGTCTTCAATTGTAACATTAAAAGACATCAAAGGATTTATACAGAGATATGAAAGTGCAAAAGTCAAAGTTGTATTAACAAAAAAATATAATCCATAACTTCTAAATTACAACTTGAAAGATAAAAAATGAACTATTCGTGAACACCTTCAATGTGTGCAATGAACAAATTATTCCTCACATAATTAAACATTTTGTTGAAAAGACACAAAAGCATTTATATTCAAAGTCTATGAGTGCATTGACACACAAAACACCAAAAATGACATTTGGTAATTGTAGAGCGGTTCTCTCTACCGTGCAATATAGTGCTCATAGAGTACTACCGATCAACAAATGTGTTAAGAAACACAATGTCAATCCGAGGACTCGACCCGATTAGTGCATGAAGGCTTATCCCATGAGGAAGAGTTCTCATACACAAACCACCACTTGACGATTCAACCATTCAACACCTCAATCAATCTCTCAATCCCTTAAATCCACTACACTATCAAGAAAACAAGCAATGCATAGCAATCTGTTAATCCCACTCAAACATTGGCCTAAAACGATTTACATTGCAGTTCGACACAAAAATTAGGAAAAATTTTGTTCGTCTTTATGTTCCCATGGCTACAATCCCACTCTCTCGCATTAATTGCTTCCAGCCTCCTTCCATAATCCATGTTCCCGCCGTGAGTGTTCCCGTGGAACATTTCCCCCTTCCTAAATCGCGCACGTCCTCGGGCGCGGTAGAAACAAAAGCTGCAAAAAACAATGGAAGACAAGTAAAGCCTTTTATTGAAAAAAAACCAGCAATGACAATCTCACACGTGAGCATGCAAGTGAAAGGCCGATTAGAGTTTTAAAGAGTGCTAAAAGAAGTGAGTAAAGACTAGTCAAAGTGAGACTGTGGTAGATAGTGCTATGCAAAGGCAAGTGTGCTTGTACACCACAGGTTATGACCGCAGTCTCAATGTCCTACAAGTATTTAAGTTGTTCCTAAGTGGCAACCCTACTCCTAAATATGAGCAATGGTGATTGGACCTTTTTTTTCTTTCTTTCTTTTTTTCTCTCTTTTTTTTTGGTGCTTGTGTGTGTAAAAGATGATAAAGAGGAAGGTTCCATCCCAATGAGACCCAAGCAATGGCCAAGAGACCTCCGCCAAGAGAATCTAAAGGCCGCTAAGTATCTCAAGGATGACAGACCCTTTTCTTTCTTTTTGACATAAGGAGTACCCCCCATGAAGATGAGGGCATCGGTCTCGAGGGCCCATAATGTACCCCAGCGTCCTACCAACATCTATCAAGGTGATAGAGTCCTTGAAGGTTTTCTTCTTAATCTTTTAGACGTCCGTGTTCACCCCATGGAAACCAAGGCATCGGCCCCAAGGTGCTAAGACAACCCAAGGTCCTACCAAGCATTCCACATGGTTGTAGCCATGTCATGTCTCGATTCACTTGTATATATTTTTTAGGGCATGATTTTCGTAAATTTTTTATTAATCGTAGCACCTAGCCCCATACCTAAGAGGTAGCTACCACTAGGGGTAACTACTATAGTTTGAGAGCATAAGAACTTGGCATACTCCGTTGGCATATATCTTACATTGTCTTCAAATAAAAATACCTCCTACTAAGTGCTCTAAGAATCTAGAAATCACTCACCACATAGTAACAACTAATTTAAAACTTAAACCAGCCAACTGTGTGTGAACATGCAAACAATATATGCAAAAGTGAAAAGCACATAAAGAATAAAAGATTATGATTTGAATACACCTATTATAGTGCCCGTTGATGTTGTGCAGACTGCTTCTCTTTGCTCTTTGTAGGCATTGCATGTCTCCCCCCTTCCTAATTTGTGTGCATGGTAGGTGGACTATTGGGGCGTGTTTGTATGCTCTTGTTTAGCTGAGATCTCTGCAAAATGTCTTATTAACAAACAAGAAAAGAAAAGAAAAGAATAAAATTTGTTATTGGTGCCAATCACCGAATATAGCCGAGGGGAAAAACCCAGTGGGAGAAAAGTGCCCTGGCTTGTTGATCTTATTGTGGAGTTGATGAGCTTACCCTTGCACTGGTGGTGGATCCGTGTCCACTTCTGCTGGAAAGATGGTATCAATCACTTCAGGATGCAAGGATAACCCTGTACAAAAGCCGGCCTCTGGAGAAGGTGGTAGAGGAAGGAGTGCTTCCTCGCTAAAATATGGCATTGGTTCTATGGGAAGGTTAAGTAGACAATTCCGATTTTGGAATTGCTCAATATAGGTACTCATAGTGATCCAAAATTGACATGTTGAGGCTGGGGGAAGGAGGGCTTGCAAGATAGGTGGTTGCAAGTCATTTATGCATGTATCCCTCCATTGTTGTGCTTGAACTTTCTCAGGTAATCTACGTTGATTTGGTCCTCGGTCTGGTACTCTCACATCAAGAAGGTTATGGCATTGGGGTGTAATTCCCACAATTTGTTTCATTAAGCCCGTGCCATATCGTCGAAAGTAAGAGCAGCATAGCCAACAAATGTGTGAAGCTTCTCCTAATACGAGTCGTGCACACTCTTGACAATGTGGAAATGGGTGATGCTGTTGATAGAATAAAGTGACAAAGTGATACCCACAGCAAATTTCACCTAAGGGAGCATAAAAGTACCTAGAATGAGTTTGAAAAGGAGGACCACTATAACCCCCGCGATGTTCAGGTTGAGTACTATCAGGGTCAATGCATGGTGGACATGTCTCTCGCCAAGTATCCATTAGGAGGTATCTGGGCGTAGAACAATGAAATTTAGAAACTTCAAACTTTATACACTCATATCCATCATTACAATCCCTATCAAAAACAATGTAGATAAGATCATCTCAAAAAGAACACAATCCTGTAAAGGCATAAGGAACCACATTAGTAAAAGTGAGGCTATTCAAACATTGATCTACCAAAGAGCTTCAATTGTAGTGTTAATGCCTTAACTTTGGTTTTGTGTATGTCCCTTTTAAGAGGTGGGAAGGATAGCAATTGTCGATGAGGAATTTGAGCAAGATAAGAGGATTTAGGCAGTGAAGTGCTAGAATCTATTCTCAAAGGAGACTCATGTAAAGTTGGATTTGTCTGAGGTACACAAGTTGATGGTGGAAGTGTGTAACAAGGAGAAGTTGGGACAACTGGTGATTCAATACATGTTTGGGGAAGGTCAACACAAGGAGATTTGTAGGTGCTATCACAAACACCTATCCTATCTTTGAAGAGGTTGTGTTGATTTCCTTTGCACCCACTGATAGGAAAAACCAAGAGTGGCTTTTGGAATCTTATTGATACACTCTTCTTGCTCTAGCAAACCATGGCATTTGGAAAGCCAAAGTGCTGTTGCACCCTCATAATAGCCTTGTGCTTTAAGAACATGCTTTGGGACCCAATGAGTAACAATCTGAGGCTCAAGCTTGGAAAGGATATTCTTTTTAGGAGGTTTAGCAACTAGGCTAGATGGTACAAGTTTGTACCATCTAGCCTAGTTGGAAAGGATATTCTTTTTAGGAGGTTTAGCAACTAGGCTAGATGGTACAAGTTTGTACGCATCTTTGGGTAGCCAAATTGACGATTCCTTCTTGCCTGGCCTTCTTTGAGCAGTGTGACTAGAGTAGTTGGAACATGCCAGCCACCATGGCCCTCACTTGAGGACTCATCGATTATCCACATCATTTGTCTTGGAGCTTGAAGAGAAGATGTTGAAAGTGGGTTGTGTAAGGTAGAACTACCACCCTTTTGACATGATAAAACTCGTGGAGTAGCAGATCCCAAGATGCAATCAGAATCAATTTGCAATTTGTATTGTCTATTCTTCCAATCTAATGAACAATTGGTAGCACTTAGCCATGATTGACCAAGAACAACCTCTACCACTGCCTTGGACTTACTAGCCACATAAAAGGGAACTGACATCTGGTGATCCTGAATGGACATCATAATGACACATTTTTCCTCTATAGGGTTATCTTCACCTGAGAAGCTTCATAAGTTAATAGGAATGTGCACAAGTGTTGGTTGTCCCAAGGCTATCCATGTGTCAAATGAGAGAACATTATAATCTGCACCAGAGTCAATTAAGGCAGAGACAAAGTAGGTAGTCTCATGAAGATGAAGACACACGTGAATATTGAAAGGATCAACATATTGTTCAATCATCAGTAGCCAATTGTAAGGCCAACAGAGAAGCCTTGCGACGCTCCTTGGCTTTTGCAACTCTAGCTTTAGCCTCTTCTTGAGCCTGACGTTTAAGTAGGTCATGTGCTTCTTTCCATGTGTAGGCAGCATGCATTTGTTTTCTTTTATCTTTCGTGCAAAATTCTCATTGTAAGTATAAGGACGTTGCTTGGAAGGCTTTGCATCCTCTCGCAATGGAATTGTATACTGACATATGCTTGGATCAACTCCTTTGAGGTCTTTATAACTCCAAGCAAAAACATCGCGATACTCCTTTATTGTTTGAATTAATAACTTCTCCTCTTCTAAGGACAAGTATGTGGCAATCCACACATAGCGAGGCTCTTCTCCTGGCTTAGCGATATCAAATTTTTTGCATCTTCTAGACCATCATATGAAACCCCTGGCATGCTTGGCTTTTGTCACATGGGCTGTTGAAGAACAATCTTCCGATCTTGAAGAGTGTACTGTGTGAAGTTGGGGGGAACGTTGAGACCTTGTTCTTGCCCACTTGAGTCATCACTAATTGAAAACCATGCGGTTTTGAGCTCTCTTTTGCAATTTTGCATCAGAGTTTTTTGTTCAACCACTACAAGACAATGCTGCCATACACGCGTTTCATACACGCGATAAATTACGAACGCGTGTATGGTCGCGCTTGTATTTGAATAAAATCGGGCGCGTGTATTTTAGCATTTAAATTCGCGTGTATATTTGCATTTATCAACGCGTGTATA
Source organism: Cibotium barometz (assembly GCF_041138505.1). Classification (NCBI taxonomy): domain Eukaryota; kingdom Viridiplantae; phylum Streptophyta; class Polypodiopsida; order Cyatheales; family Cibotiaceae; genus Cibotium; species Cibotium barometz. The sequence continues at coordinate 17,623,727 of NC_141074.1, forward strand.
AACGCGTTTATATACACGCAGTAATACACGCATAAATACACGATAATATTTACGGGGTAATACTCGCTATTATACACGGATACATACACGCCACTGTACACGGATTAATACACGCATGGCAGAGAAAAACTAAAAAAAACTGAATTCCTTAACAAAATTAAAAACTATTTTCCTTAAACCATCTCATAGTACATTACAGTATACATCATTACACAATCCCACTACATGCATTTACAACAATGAAATATATTCAAAAATAAATCATGCATATGAGATGATAGAAATGTCATCAATTTAGAACATACAGTGACGGATTGGTTAGGGTTCGATCTCATCTTCAATAAGATCCATCCTTGTCAAACGATCAACATCAATATCCATTTGATCAATTGGTAAGGCTACGATTAAATTTATTCCACTATCGATATTCTGTACTCCATTGATAATGGTATCGATGTCCTGATCATCCTCATCAACATCACCATCATCCTCAATGGTAGGGTCATTCTCATGATCATGAGAAATGGCATGCTCATCCTCATTATCACGATCATCTCTTATTTCTTGATCATCGATCACAACATCTTCAATGGCATGTTCGACGTCATCTTCATTGCGGCTTGTTACATCCTCCATATGCTCCATATCAGTGAATGTATTATACATCACTTTGGAACGTGGTGCAATAGGGATGACGTACCACCATTTGATGTCATGCACCATTGGTAGATAGATAACCTACTCAAATACACACAGTACAGTAATTAATTAGCATATCAAAAGTCAAGGGGTACGCGAGCTTAGATATATATGTACATGAAACACATTAGTAAAAAAATGCATACCTGCTCACATTGTTGTGGCAATACGAGCCTATCTTTCTTTGTTTGCCAGAACTTTGTAGAGTCAATAGTTACATATCCACTTGCATGGCGTTTTATCGTTGCATCAGGCCCTTTTTCCACCACGTTCATTTGCCATTTGACATCCAAAACATACACAAAGAAGCGACGAAAGTCAAGCCTAAATATGTCTTGGATTATGCCACAATAATCATCCATTTTTCCATTAGCTCCCTCAAAGCTACTAATGACACCGCAATCTTGTGTATTTCTCTTTTCATCAATTCTTTGTGTTCGAAAATGCTTGCCTTCACACCATATAGCATTGAACATAGTGCACTGGACCAAAATAGAAGCAATATTAATATTGTGTAAGCAATGTGAATAAATATTAAAAGCAAATCACTTACAACTAATGCAAAACATTAGTTATATGTACCTTTGACATGCATCCTCGTGCATACTCCCATTCTTCCGCCGTGATATGCAGCCCCTCGTCACTCTCTGCTCTCTCCATTTCCTCATGCAACCAATCAACATGGATATCATTCGGAAGTGTTGCTAGATGCTTAGGGTACGCCTTCCGAGAGCCATGTTGCCTCCGAAAGAGAGCTCTTTCTGCTTGCCTTTTTGTCTTTGCATCCTCATATCTTGTAACCCATCTGCTCATCACATCACTATTAAGGATACAAGTGAAATTGAGATCATCAATCAATGTTCTGTCAATTACTTTACTCTGTCCTTTTCCTTGAGGCACAATAGAGGTCATCCTCAAGTCCTCTTCATTGCTCCATAGTCGTGGCAAAGAGCTGTCCACCTGACCAAGAAATTCTGAAATATATACAAGAGACTCTTGTATCAACCAACCCTCGGCCATGCTTCCTTCAGGCCTTGCACTTTGCCTCACAAAGTCTTTTAAGGTCTTCATGAAGCGCTCTAGAAAGAACATCCAACGTGCATGCACAGTACCACATAAAGCAATTTCGTCCACTAAATGCACAATGAGATGTAGTTGACTTGTGAGAATGGTTCGCGGAAAAGTCTCCTCTACCAAACAAACCACCTCCACTGCCATAACACGCGCATCATCCAACGTGGCTGGATCAATTGCTTTGGAACTAACATATCTGAAAAATAAATAAATAGTACGTTATACTTCATGCACGTTCATTTTGCAAGGTATAATGAAGGGTGATCTGAGCATGGGTTTTACATACCTCACAAGCTCGCCCATCTTATAAATACATTTTTTCAAACTCTTATTCGCACAATGGTCGATGCTAGTAGGTAGTATGAACTGCGCACATAAGAGCACATTTATGGTTTATGGCATTACAAAATTTAATTTCAACGTACGTACAAGACTTGGAAAACACTTACTTGAAGCATCTTGTGCCAATCGTGGGACTTCAACCCATATAGTTGCTCAACGCCTCTTTTCTTAGTGGTTGTAAAGGCTCCCTTCAATGATCTCATGCATCCAGTGGGAGTACGCAAAGTGGTGATGGCCTGCTTTACCTGCTTCTCCTCTTTCTTTGATATAATCCATGGTGCAGGCGGAAGACGAACGTGCCCACCCACCTCTCGTGGCCAAGCTTGACGCATACGTCCTGCGACCCGCAAGTCCTCACGTACGCTAACATTGTCTCGTTTACCAGTAATATGTTCCCAAATACCAGATCCCACATTCTTGAAGATGTGCATGGGATCAAGAAGATGGTTGATCTTAAGATGGGTCCAATATGGCAGCCGAAAAAAAATGGAGTACCTGCACAAGGGATTGCTCTATGTGACCTTTAATCCAATTAGAGACTACACAAAACAAGATTAAAAAAACATCACTATACCTGTTCATGCCATCTGGAGGAAGAATAGTTGTAGACTCCCAAATACGCTTCCAATCTTTTGCACGAAGTGTTTGTGGAGGAATGTTACTCTTACTAGCAACATATTTAGGATGATCTGAGGGGAGAAATCGATGATGATTATCGAATATAGTCTTACACAAACCATCAGCATACTCATGTACTAACGAAGGACCACAAACAGGACATGCATGTTTACCCGATGTTTTCAAACCTGTTAAAATATAAATAAAAGTTAGAATAATAAAGTCAAACCGTCTAATTAATATATATAGCCAATAGTAATAGAGTAGGGAGGTAATTAGAATTCTTACCAGAACAATCGCTGTATCCTGGAAAGTCATGCATTGTCCACATCAACACTGCTTTTAAGTCGAAGTGTCGAGAGGAGGGAGGCCTACTAATGTCCACCACCGCAACACCTCTCCATAGTTCCTCCAACTCATCAATCAGTGGTTCAAGATAAACATCCATATGCTTGACTTTATGTTTCCGTGGAATTAGAAGGGATAACATAAGATGTCCCTTCTTGATCGCCATTGATGGTGGAAGGTTGTAATTCACCAGCACAACTGGCCACACGCTGTATGCGGTGCTTTTGAAACCAAATGGATTCACTCCATCCATACCCAGGCCAAGTCTCAAGTTTCTGGGCTCTGTTTTAAAGCTGGGCCACTCATCTTCAATATGCTTCCAAGCAGGAGTGTCTGCGGGAATTCTCCACATGCCATCATCCGATCGATGTGAGGAATGCCATGACATGAGCTCTACTATGGATTTGCACTTGAACATGTGTTTGATGCGAGGAATTATAGGAAAGTGACGCAAGACTTTACGAGGTACATCAAAACTCTTCATATCTGTTCTGTACCTTGCTTCACCACAAGTGGGACATGTCAGAGCCTCCTTATGTGTAAGATTCCTCCCCCAAACCCTTTTTTGATGTCTAGTATCTTCTTCTATAATCAATCCCTCTTCAGAAATATAAAAGACTTGTTTCTAACTGTTTTAACCTAGACAGAGAAAATATTCTAGAGAGAGAATATTCAGATTTTTAATATTTTTAGATAGAAAATTATCTCATCTTATTAAAATAAGTTCCCCTGAAACAAAAATTCAAAAAAGAACTTTCCAATGTGCAATTGGAATTAATTGGAAATGTGTATAAAGGACCTTAGTCTAAGGGTCTAGATTTTCAAAAAATTTTGGATTATGGTCCAATTAAGGTTCCTATGGGCCAATAGCATCAATCCATGTGTAGGGAGGAGATAAATCCAATTTGAAAAAGAAGATACCCAAAAATGAGTAAATGCTCACATAAGATGAAGAGTTGAAAATGTACAAGGTTTATTAGTAAAAAATTATGAGCAATATTAAAAGTATGACATATGTAAGGAAGAGGAGTTCTTTAAAGGAGGTGCATATTTCACATAAGATGAAGAGTTGAAAATGTACAAGGTTTATTAGTAAAAAATTATGAGCAATATTAAAAGTATGACATATGTAAGGAAGAGGAGTTCTTTAAAGGAGGTGCATATTTCACATAAGATGAAGAGTTGAAAATGTACAAGGTTTATTAGTAAAAAATTATGAGCAATATTAAAAGTATGACATATGTAAGGAAGGGGAGTTCTTTAAAGGAGGTGCATATTTCACATAAGATGAAGAGTTGAAAATGTACAAGGTTTATTAGTAAAAAACTATGAGCAATATTAAAAATATGACATATGTAAGGAAGGGGAATTCTTTAAAGAAGGTGCATATTTCACATGCTTGAATGAGTTTTAAACTCATAAAAATTGAGATATTTTATCTCTCCTCTCTCCTCATTTAAGTCTAGTTCCAAAAAGTTAGCTTAACTGACCTAAAAATGGTCAAATATTGACCAAACTGATTTAGAAAATTCTAGAATCAGTTTGTTTGGTTAGGAGCTCAATTTTTCCTATAAATAGAAGCCTCCCCCTTGTTGAAAAATATATAGTGTTTATGCATCGTTACTCTACTCCACCTAAGCCAAGAACTGTGAATTCATTTAATAATTCACTAGTTTTTGGAGCTTCCCTCTTTCTTCAATCCCCATTAATGGCTCCATCAACATACTTAACCAATTGATTGGTTGGGGGCCTCTACCGTGAACAAAGAATCAAGCAAGTTGTAAGGTAATTAGTGAATATTCATCTTTCTATAATTTCTCAATGTTTCTCTCTTCTCAACCCCTCTCAAGCTTGAGAAGTTTAATTGGTATGGTTTTTTTTAAATGCTATTGAAGTTTGAATAGTAGTGAAGAGTTACATAATTTAATAAATGCTATTGAAGTTAATTTTCATTTATGTTTAAATTCTAATGATTCTTATGTAAATTTCTCTCTCTCACTCAAGAAATGGTCATTCTCATGACCCATTCTCAATCCACATGAAGCTTTTCATAAAGCTTTTCCTTAATCCAAGATTAAGCTATGCTTGAGGCCAAATTAATGGCTTTTTCCTATGCTTTTAGTTTATGCATATTGATGATTCAATCTATTATAGATTAATGATCCAATTAGAGATCATTTTAATTATTTCCTTAATGATAAGCTTTATCCCTTAGAAAAAATTGAGATTTATCAGTCATAGCAGCGGAGCTATGGCAAAATTTTTATAAAAATTATGCATAAAAAATTTTCATTCAAAGCATAAAAAGAGGACTTCCTACCATATTCTAGGAATCATCATCCTAGATTAATTGAAAGAATTTCATTATAATCATGGAGAAATTGAATTTTAATATTATGCATAAAGGATAAATTTTTATATCAAAAGTGTTATTTTTACCATTTTTATTTTCATGCATAGAAGTATGCATAATGGATAAATTTTTATATCAAAAGTGTTACTTTTATCATTTTTAATTTTCATGCATAGAAGTATGCATAAAGGAAAATTTTTATATCAAAAGTGTTACTTTTATCATTTTTAATTTTCATGCATAGAAGTATGCATAAAGGAAAAATTTTTATATCAAAAGTGTTACTTTTATCATATTGGATTTCATGCATATAGGTATGCATAAAAGATATTCTTTTTATACTAAAAGTATGATTTTCCTCATAAATGGATTTTATGCTTAACTTAGATGCATAAGAGAAATTCTTTTATTCTAAAAGTATAATTCCCTACCAAATTGAAATCATGCATAAGAAGATGCATAAAAGATTGATTTTAATTTCGAAAGTGTTAGTCTCCTTAAATGGAATTTATGTATAAATAAATGTGTAGAGAAATCCTATATCAAATAAAAGAATTCTCTTTTAAAAAAAAAAAGATATGAAATGTGATAAGATGTGATAAGAGGTGTATGAGATGTGATAAGAATTGATAAGATGCGTATGGAAAGTGATAGGATGTGATAAGAGGTGTGATAAGAGGTGATAAGATGCTTATGAAATAAGTTAGGATGTGATAAGATGAATTAAGATGTGTATGGGGGGATGAGGTAAGAAGTGTATGTGATAGGATAAGATGTATATGGGTTGTGATAGGGCGAGAATGGATGTGATGTAAAAGATTAGATGTGAAAGTATATGGGGTTATATAAATGAGAATGTGAAAATGGATGTATGTATGTGGATGTGTGGATATGGAGATGGGAGTGTGGATGTATGAACATGAAAATGGATATATGCATGAAGATGTATATGCATAGATGTAAATGTGGATGTAGATGTGGATGTATAGATGTGAATGGATGTGGATGTATAGATGTGAATGGAAATGTGGATGTGGATGTATGTGAATGTGAATGTAGATGTGGATGTATGTGAATGTGAATGTAGATGTGAATGTGGAATGTGGATGTATAGATGTGGATGTATGGGAATGTGGATGTGGATGTATGTGAATGTGAATATAGATGTGAATGTGGAATGTGGATGTGGATGTATGTATGTATGTGGATGTAGATGTGGATGTATGGATGTGTATGTATGAATGTGGATATGGGATGTGGATGTATAAATGAGGATGTGAAAATGGAGGTAAGCATGTAGATGTGGATGCATGTATGTGAATGTAGATGTGAATGTGGAATGTGGATGTATAGATGTGGATGTATGGGAATGTGGATGTGGATGTATGTGAATGTGAATGTAGATGTGGATGTATAGATGTGAATGTGGAATGTGGATGTGGATGTATGTATGTATGTGGATGTAGATGTGGATATATGGATGTGTATGTATGAATGTGGATATGGGATGTGGATGTATAAATGAGGATGTGAAAATGGAGATAAGCATGTAGATGTGGATGTATGGATGTGAATGTGGATGTGGATGTGGATGTATGGATGTGGATATGGATGTGAATATATGATATGTGATGTGAAGGAATCTGAAGTGAAGAGATGGAAAAGGAGGTGATTGGATGAGTACACATATACATGGAATGTGGAATAAGTAATGTGGATTAATGAGGGATAATGTAGAAAAATGAGAGTTAATATAGAAACTGTATTTGTAAACTGTTTGTAAATGCTGTTTGTAAATGGCTGTTTTATGTCAAGAATGCTGGGGAAGCATTTTGACCGTCTTGTGATTAAGGTCGTGGAGACGTAACTGATAAAGTTGCAACTGCTGACGGAGAGTCAATGGAGGACGTCTCGCGTAGCAAGGTCGACCGAGGTCTTGACCAGCCTCGGTTCGATTAAAATGGTGAGCTTCCGGTACGGTGGATGAGGGACCAAGGAAGCGGCCTATGAGTGAAGCGCTAGGTCACCTGCGAAGGATCCTAGAGAGTGCTGACCATACGGTGCTCGGGCTCTGGGTCGCCTAGGATACCCACGCGTGCGTCGAGGAAGATATTGGAACAAGGAGTAAGAGTTGTTTTGTGAAACCGGGCATGGATCTGGTTGACTGACCTTGCTGGTCCTCAACGGATGAGTCCATGGCTCTTTTATATGGATCTGTTGGTTGATCTTGCTGATCTTCAACGAGAGTCCATCTTGATAAGTGATTATATTGCCGAGTATTATGGGCTAGGAACTATGGAAACGGCCTCTGTGTGGACAGGTGGTGAGCGTTCTAGTTGCCAATGATGCCATAGATACTCTGATGAAGGAATGATGGGAAATTATGAATCAACTGGATAAATTGGGAGATTGTGATCAGTGGTACTATGGTTTCATTAAAGGATTGTTTTAAAGTTAGCTGATGCTAAGAAAAAGGCAATTTTCATATTGGGTGTGTAAGTGGTGTGGCTAGTTTTATGTTTGCATGAAATTCCGGCTAGGGGGCCTTGGAACTCTTTTCCTTGGTACCCGGGACAAAACCTAACCGAATTCCAAATTGGATCCCATCACTACAGTGGTTGGGCGGTTGGCTAACCCATGGGATCGGATGGGGTTAGGCTGGACTGATGGATCCGTAAACCGAGACTCAATTTCTATTATTACGATAGATGAAGTAAGTCCCGGATAGTAATTGTTCTATGGATAGGAATCAACGGCTGTGCCTCTTGATGGGGAAAAAAGCGTTGATCCCAATGATCCAAGTGCAAGTTTCTTCCTTAATCCGACCGAGTATCTTTATAGGTGCAGTTGGATCAGCGTGATCAGTAATGATCTTGACTACGTTAGAGTAAAAAATTATCCTGGTGGAATCGCCCGTGCTTTTCGGGTAAGGGAAGTTTTTTCCGGGTTCGGTTTTGGAAAAACCGACGGATTAGTCTCTTGTCCGGATATCCGTGGACGAGGCCCCGAATGTGGGACCCCTGTCCTGTGCGAGAAGTGCTACTTCCGCTGCTAGTACCCAAATCCGTTGCTCGGTGGGAACAGGGGGATCTCACAGTTGGTATCAGAGCATTTGGTTAATAAAGATCAACTGAGAAGACAAATATGTCAAAAATTTATCAAGAAACACAAAAAGGTTATAATTGTGTGATATAACTCATACAATTTGATATTCAAACTGAAATTCATAATTTGGTAATTGGTTCTTCAGATGGAAGTACCACAATTATATAGAAACCCTGACTTGCTTGAGGCCTAGACATGATAGTATTTACCTTATAATTCCAAGAGCCGTGACTACCCGTATATACCGAGAGTATACTGCAGCTCTTTACTGACAGTATATACGAGTAAATCTAAGACTTGAAATTATAAGCGTTAATGCTATCCAGATGATGATTTCGAATGTGATTGATATGATTTTTAATTCTGTTTGGGAACTGATGAATTGATTGGGATTCTGATTGAAAAATGATGATTTTTGAAATTTAGTTGAAATATAATAACTTGAGCAAAACCGCAATGAGGATGAATGGGACGAGTCCCTGTAATGATAAATGATGATAATGATTTCAACAAATCACTATGAGATTAGTGGATTGTGCTATCAAAGTACTACTGTTAACACTTGACTCGGTATATCAAGTTAAGGGATGACAAATTGAAAACTTGCTTGACTGAAATTCCCGTGGAGGAATGTTCAGAAAGAAAAAATTTCGATCTGATGGACCATTATCGTGTTAAAGATATGAATGATATGATCTGAAATGAATTTATTTAATGATGAGTTCTATATAAGGGATATTTATCCCCGTATTCTGTTGGGTTGACCAGAATATAAGGAACCCTAGAATAAATTGGATCTTAAGAAAAAGAGTTGTCCTCTACTTGGCGAGATGAGGACATCTCGCACTTTTTTAAGTGGGGTAGAATGTAAGATTCCTCCCCAGCCTTCGAGGCATACAGGAGTAAGAATCTCCCTTTTTGATCTTATAATTATTCCCTCTCTAAAATAAAAGAAAGATTCTGTTTAAAAAAGGAAGAACCTTTTTCCTGAATACTTCTCAAGAGTCCCACCTGTTTTAAGGATTCAGAACAACGAGTTCAGAAGTGAGAATCGATATTTTGGATATCAAGGTTTCGATCTCGAGTACGACCCAAAAGAAGTTCTTTATCTCTTGGGAAGTATAAGAAGTTATCTCCCAGATATTGTGGACCAAAGAAAGTAGGTGATTTAACTTACGAACTTCTTTTATCTCCTCATCTCAAAGTTCTTAATGCCTTCTATAGAAAATTGTGCCAAACCCAAATCATGGAAAGACGGTAAAACTTCAGTGGCAAGCTACCGTTGGCTTCTAAGTTACGCTAGCTCCTTCCTTTATATAAGTCGTAACTTTTACTTGTCGCTCACAGTAATCTTACTCCCATCGATCTCCTTTCTTCCTAATCTCCTTCATGGCTTGGCAACAAGAATTAGTTTTATCCATAATGATTCCTCACCTTCAAGACGCAAGTGAGTCTGTGAAGAAGGATTTTATAGAACAGTATGAGCGCTCACTTTTCCCTCACTTGGGAACTTCTGTAGCGCAGACCAAATGGCGGACCTATCAAGACATAACTAGGGTAACACCCTGGGGTCAGCAGCACTTTCGCAACAATGTCCGCTTGGCCATGGTTATTGAAGCCTTGGGTTTGGGTCCCCGATACTACTGCGTCATGAGATCAAGACATCCTGGGTTTTCTGAGCGGGTCTTCTTACTGGCGTGTTTTCTTCCTCATGTGAAGATATGCCTTTACCCCGTTTTTGGCTTGCCTCTCAGAGGTCCTTTTGTTAGAACACCTCATACCACTGAGATAGGTGCAGCAATAACCCACACAATCATTCCCATAGATGAGTTACCTTATACTTGTGCAGCTTGTGAGGACTGCTTTTGTGACCATATGATGGACGGGCTTATGGAAGTGTAAAGAGTTCCTCTATCTTTACTGTATAAGTTCCGAGAATGAATAAAGTTTAAATCTTGTTCGTATTTTGAATCTTGCTCTCTTTAAGACTTATCTTGGTGGTTAATCTTGATTAAAATTTTTTCTCCAAGTCTCATATTCGTGAATCTTGCGAAATTATCACAAGTTGCGAGATGAGGACATCTCGCGTTTTTTAAGTGGGGTAGAATGTAAGATTCCTCCCCCAAACCCTTTTTTGATGTCTAGTATCTTCTTCTATAATCAATCCCTCTTCAGAAATATAAAAGACTTGTTTCTAACTGTTTTAACCTAGAGAGAGAAAATATTCTAGAGAGAGAATATTCAGATTTTTAATATTTTTAGATAGAAAATTATCTTATCTTATTAAAATAAGTTCCCCTGAAACAGAAATTCAAAAAAGAACTTTTCAATGTGCAATTGGAATTAATTGGAAATGTGTATAAAGGACCTTAGTCTAAGGGTCTAGATTTTCAAAAAATTTTGGATTATGGTCCAATTAAGGTTCCTATGGGCCAATAGCATCAATCCATGTGTAGGGAGGAGATAAATCCAATTTGAAAAAGAAGATACCCAAAAATGAGTAAATGCTCACATAAGATGAAGAGTTGAAAATGTACAAGGTTTATTAGTAAAAAATTATGAGCAATATTAAAAGTATGACATATGTAAGGAAGAGGAGTTCTTTAAAGGAGGTGCATATTTCACATAAGATGAAGAGTTGAAAATGTACAAGGTTTATTAGTAAAAAATTATGAGCAATATTAAAAGTATGACATATGTAAGGAAGAGGAGTTCTTTAAAGGAGGTGCATATTTCACATAAGATGAAGAGTTGAAAATGTACAAGGTTTATTAGTAAAAAATTATGAGCAATATTAAAAGTATGACATATGTAAGGAAGGGGAGTTCTTTAAAGGAGGTGCATATTTCACATAAGATGAAGAGTTGAAAATGTACAAGGTTTATTAGTAAAAAACTATGAGCAATATTAAAAATATGACATATGTAAGGAAGGGGAATTCTTTAAAGGAGGTGCATATTTCACATGCTTGAATGAGTTTTAAACTCATAAAAATTGAGATATTTCATCTCTCCTCTCTCCTCATTTAAGTCTAGTTCCAAAAAGTTAGCTTAACTGACCTAAAAATGGTCAAATATTGACCAAACTGATTTAGAAAATTCTAGAATCAGTTTGTTTGGTTAGGAGCTCAATTTTTCTATAAATAGAAGCCTCCCCCTTGTTGAAAAATATATAGTGTTTATGCATCGTTACTCTACTCCACCTAAGCTAAGAACTGTGAATTCATTTAATAATTCACTAGTTTTTGGAGCTTCCCTCTTTCTTCAATCCCCATTAGTGGCTCCATCAACATACTTAACCAATTGATTGGTTGGGGGCCTCTACCGTGAACAAAGAATCAAGCAAGTTGTAAGGTAATTAGTGAATATTCATCTTTCTATAATTTCTCAATGTTTCTCTCTTCTCAACCCCTCTCAAGCTTGAGAAGTTTAATTGGTATGGTTTTTTTTAAATGCTATTGAAGTTTGAATAGTAGTGAAGAGTTACATAATTTAATAAATGCTATTGAAGTTAATTTTCATTTATGTTTAAATTCTAATGATTCTTATGTAAATTTCTCTCTCTCACTCAAGAAATGGTCATTCTCATGACCCATTCTCAATCCACATGAAGCTTTTCATAAAGCTTTTCCTTAATCCAAGATTAAGCTATGCTTGAGGCCAAATTAATGGCTTTTTCCTATGCTTTTAGTTTATGCATATTGATGATTCAATCTATTATAGATTAATGATCCAATTAGAGATCATTTTAATTATTTCCTTAATGATAAGCTTTATCCCTTAGAAAAAATTGAGATTTATCAGTCATAGCAGCGGAGCTATGGCAAAATTTTTATAAAAATTATGCATAAAAAATTTTCATTCAAAGCATAAAAAGAGGACTTCCTACCATATTCTAGGAATCATCATCCTAGATTAATTGAAAGAATTTCATTATAATCATGGAGAAATTGAATTTTAATATTATGCATAAAGGATAAATTTTTATATCAAAAGTGTTATTTTTACCATTTTTATTTTCATGCATAGAAGTATGCATAATGGATAAATTTTTATATCAAAAGTGTTACTTTTATCATTTTTAATTTTCATGCATAGAAGTATGCATAAAGGAAAATTTTTATATCAAAAGTGTTACTTTTATCATTTTTAATTTTCATGCATAGAAGTATGCATAAAGGAAAAATTTTTATATCAAAAGTGTTACTTTTATCATATTGGATTTCATGCATATAGGTATGCATAAAAGATATTCTTTTTATACTAAAAGTATGATTTTCCTCATAAATGGATTTTATGCTTAACTTAGATGCATAAGAGAAATTCTTTTATTCTAAAAGTATAATTCCCTACCAAATTGAAATCATGCATAAGAAGATGCATAAAAGATTGATTTTAATTTCGAAAGTGTTAGTCTCCTTAAATGGAATTTATGTATAAATAAATGTGTAGAGAAATCTTATATCAAATAAAAGAATTCTCTTTAAAAAAAAAAAAGATATGAAATGTGATAAGATGTGATAAGAGGTGTATGAGATGTGATAAGAATTGATAAGATGCGTATGGAAAGTGATAGGATGTGATAAGAGGTGTGATAAGAGGTGATAAGATGCTTATGAAATAAGTTAGGATGTGATAAGATGAATTAAGATGTGTATGGGGGGATGAGGTAAGAAGTGTATGTGATAGGATAAGATGTATATGGGTTGTGATAGGGCAAGAATGGATGTGATGTAAAAGATTAGATGTGAAAGTATATGGGGTTATATAAATGGGAATGTGAAAATGGATGTATGTATGTGGATGTGTGAATATGGAGATGGGAGTGTGGATGTATGAACATGAAAATGGATATATGCATGAAGATGTATATGCATAGATGTAAATGTGGATGTAGATGTGGATGTATAGATGTGAATGGATGTGGATGTATAGATGTGAATGGAAATGTGGATGTGGATGTATGTGAATGTGAATGTAGATGTGGATGTATGTGAATGTGAATGTAGATGTGAATGTGGAATGTGGATGTATAGATGTGGATGTATGGGAATGTGGATGTGGATGTATGTGAATGTGAATATAGATGTGAATGTGGAATGTGGATGTGGATGTATGTATGTATGTGGATGTAGATGTGGATGTATGGATGTGTATGTATGAATGTGGATATGGGATGTGGATGTATAAATGAGGATGTGAAAATGGAGGTAAGCATGTAGATGTGGATGCATGTATGTGAATGTAGATGTGAATGTGGAATGTGGATGTATAGATGTGGATGTATGGGAATGTGGATGTGGATGTATGTGAATGTGAATGTAGATGTGGATGTATAGATGTGAATGTGGAATGTGGATGTGGATGTATGTATGTATGTGGATGTAGATGTGGATATATGGATGTGTATGTATGAATGTGGATATGGGATGTGGATGTATAAATGAGGATGTGAAAATGGAGATAAGCATGTAGATGTGGATGTATGGATGTGAATGTGGATGTGGATGTGGATGTATGGATGTGGATATGGATGTGAATATATGATATGTGATGTGAAGGAATCTGAAGTGAAGAGATGGAAAAGGAGGTGATTGGATGAGTACACATATACATGGAATGTGGAATAAGTAATGTGGATTAATGAGGGATAATGTAGAAAAATGAGAGTTAATATAGAAACTGTATTTGTAAACTGTTTGTAAATGCTGTTTGTAAATGGCTGTTTTATGTCAAGAATGCTGGGGAAGCATTTTGACCGTCTTGTGATTAAGGTCGTGGAGACCTAACTGATAAAGTTGCAACTGCTGACGGAGAGTCAATGGAGGACGTCTCGCGTAGCAAGGTCGACCGAGGTCTTGACCAGCCTCGGTTCGATTAAAATGGTGAGCTTCCGGTACGGTGGATGAGGGACCAAGGAAGCGGCCTATGAGTGAAGCGCTAGGTCACCTGCGAAGGATCCTAGAGAGTGCTGACCATACGGTGCTCGGGCTCTGGGTCGCCTAGGATACCCACGCGTGCGTCGAGGAAGATATTGGAACAAGGAGTAAGAGTTGTTTTGTGAAACCGGGCATGGATCTGGTTGACTGACCTTGCTGGTCCTCAACGGATGAGTCCATGGCTCTTTTATATGGATCTGTTGGTTGATCTTGCTGATCTTCAACGAGAGTCCATCTTGATAAGTGATTATATTGCCAAGTATTATGGGCTAGGAACTATGGAAACGGCCTCTGTGTGGACAGGTGGTGAGCGTTCTAGTTGCCAATGATGCCATAGATACTCTGATGAAGGAATGATGGGAAATTATGAATCAACTGGATAAATTGGGAGATTGTGATCAGTGGTACTATGGTTTCATTAAAGGATTGTTTTAAAGTTAGCTGATGCTAAGAAAAAGGCAATTTTCATATTGGGTGTGTAAGTGGTGTGGCTAGTTTTATGTTTGCATGAAATTCCGGCTAGGGGGCCTTGGAACTCTTTTCCTTGGTACCCGAGACAAAACCTAACCGAATTCCAAATTGGATCCCATCACTACAGTGGTTGGGCGGTTGGCTAACCCATGGGATCGGATGGGGTTAGGCTGGACTGATGGATCCGTAAACCGAGACTCAATTTCTATTATTACGATAGATGAAGTAAGTCCCGGATAGTAATTGTTCTATGGATAGGAATCAACGGCTGTGCCTCTTGATGGGGAAAAAAGCGTTGATCCCAATGATCCAAGTGCAAGTTTCTTCCTTAATCCGACCGAGTATCTTTATAGGTGCAGTTGGATCAGCGTGATCAGTAATGATCTTGACTACGTTAGAGTAAAAAATTATCCTGGTGGAATCGCCCGTGCTTTTCGGGTAAGGGAAGTTTTTTCCGGGTTCGGTTTTGGAAAAACCGACGGATTAGTCTCTTGTCCGGATATCCGTGGACGAGGCCCCGAATGTGGGACCCCTGTCCTGTGCGAGAAGTGCTACTTCCGCTGCTAGTACCCAAATCCGTTGCTCGGTGGGAACAGGGGGATCTCACATTATGCGTCCCACGAAATAGAATGCAATCATTGACGCATGCATGTATTTTATCATAATCCAGTCCTCCAAGAGATGTCACATAGCGCCTCGCTATGTCTCTTGAGGTGGGTAGTCTATTTTCCTTTGGAAGCATGTTTGACAATAGCCTGCATCCAATATCATCAATTATAATTAGTCTTAAATCCTAAACCTTAAACCACTAATTCAAATTTATAAGTTAGAATGCTTACTTCAACAATGCGTCAAGACTTGCATTGCTCCATCCATAAACTGTTTGTATATTAAGTAGTTCAAGGGAAGCACGTAAAACTGAGAATGTGCACCCTTCAAACACCGGTGTCGATGAAGCTTTATAAAGATGCTCTTGTTCCATATCATCGTCGTCCATACCTTTGGGATCATCCTTAAAAAGATTCCGCACCATATCATCAAGCACCTCCTCTTCCACAACTTCGTGGGGTGCAGGGCTATTGTCGTCCCTTTCCCACTCATCTCTAACAATAGATCCCGAAGCTCCAGCATCATCTCGTCGACGCTTTACGTGCTCTCGTCGCGCGTAGGGTACCATGTTAGGGTGTGGTACTGCATCCTGCTTCAATTTATCAAATTATATGTTACAACTCTATTAATTTAATTTGGATACCATGAGTCATTTGAATACCATCAATTTACATCTACTCACCTCTAAACCTGTTTGATTCCATTCTCCATACATGGAGATGTGATTCAAGGTGATTCGACGTGCTCGTACAATGCATCCTTGACATCGATTGCACATACATTTGATCCGTTGTCCCAACCACACATCGCGATTACGATGACGCATTGTCTCATCTTCCCCAGAACTGCTTGAAGAGGTTGATGACATCCTGTGTACAAACCAGAAAATACAAACTCATTACATATTTTTAATGAAAGCACAAAATCGCGTGTATTCACGCGGCTATCTCCTAAAACTTCCGTGTATAAACGCGGCTACTTCCTAAAAAACGCGTGTATTCACGCGGCTAATTTCTGCAAAACGCGTGTATAAACGCAGCTAAAATCCTATACACGCGAATATACCTGCGTTTATAAACGCGCACATAAACGCGACGGCATATTTAAACTAAAAATAGCCCGCCTTCCCCAAATATAGATTTTGAACTTAGAAATCAACAGTGCATGCGTTTTCGCCTATTTTCGCCTCTTCCAACAGCAAGGAGGGAGCAGAGAAAGGAGCACACACATGGGAGAAGGAGGGAGCAGAGAAGGAGCAGAGAGGACTCACTTTTTCAGAGGTGAGTCACTTTGTCCTGTGCCTTGTCTCTTTTGTCAGATTTGTTTACTTTGCTCTTTGCTCTTTGGGTTTGTCTTTTTGCACACGATTGGGTTGCTGCATCCTGACAGGGGCGACAATGGCTGGTCCTTTTATAAGGACATTCTGTCTTTGTCGGGGGGTCGGTCTTTTCGAAATTTTTTTTTCGCAGGTCGGGTGTACAGACGCGTGTAGAAGCGCGTGTAACCTGTCTGCAGAGTTTTTTCACGCGCATATATACGCGTTTTTGGCCGGGTGTATACACGCGTTTTTTGACGGGTGTATACACGCGTTTCTGCAGACAGAAAACTGCGGCGTTTCAGATTTCATGGTTTGCAGGCAATTGACTTGTGTAATGACAATGTGTGAGTCAAGAGACAGCCCATGATGTACATGATGATGTTTGTTGGAGGTTCTTTATGGATATTCCAGGTTCTTCATCCGATCCAGTTGCGTACAGCAATTGGTTGATGGAGATGATGAATCACTTTGGGCGCCAACCTGGTCCGGTTGAGCTTACAGAGTATATGTATGCCCATCCCCCTCCTTCCCTGCCTGGTGTCTATACCCCTACCGCGAGTATCCAGGGCACTCCAGTGCCGTCTATTCCTCCGAGTCCGACGAGACGGCATGCAGCTTCTCCTCTTCCACGTCCACCGAGGAGACATACCTCATCCCAGACACACTCACGTACACCCTCACAGCCACCATCACGTGCTCCCTCAGAGCCACCGTCACGTCAGGGCTCACAGCCACCGTCACGTAGACAATCCCCCAGTCGTGACTCCACCCGCAGCAGTAGGAAGAGTGGGAGTGGAGGATGCGGCGGGTGCTTTGGTGGGGGAGGTGGGGGAGGTGGGGGAGGTAGTAGGGCACGGGGTGAGAGAGGAGATAGAGGGAGAAGAGTTAGAGGAGACAGTTCGGAAGAGGAGGAGATGAGAGAGATGGAGAGAGTGGTTTGCTATGATGTGACGGATAGGGGCGGGATAGTGATGGATGCGAGGGGGAGGGAGGTAATGGAGTACATGCGTGGGGTAGTATCAAACTCATATAGAAATTGTTTTATTAAATTTAAAGATCAAAATAGCCGATTAGTTGGGGAGGTGATAGAGGCTGTACACAGTCGGTACCCCAATCCCCCACATGCTACATTCTCGGATGTATGGGGAAGGACGCGAATAAGGGAGATCTTAAGTAATAAAAGATCTCACCTTAAAAAACTCGCGTACGATGGCCGGCTAAATGTAGCTGCGGGTGGCTATCCTGCCGAGAAACCTGCCACTGCGCACAAACGCGAGTGGAAGGAGGCAAAGAAACGAGCAGAGGGTGGCGTGAAGAGCAGGCAGCATGTGGAGGCACGACGGATCCAGATGGAGACCGTTGGATCTTCGCATTTCGGATCTGGCGGCGTCGAGTCATGGGAGGCAGAGTTCGTAAGTATCCTGTCACTTTATTTGATTGTTTACTTAATTCATTGATTCTATGAATTGTTTTAATCTTACAAATTGTGTTGATTATGATACAGCGACGGGTTACGGGGAGGAAGCCCACAACCCACGATACTGCGTATGCTCGCCGGCATAGCAGACGTGACACGTGGGCCATCTTCAGAGCTGAGGGACGTATTACGGACGCGCAGTTTGAGTTGGCCATGAGACCATACGGTCGACAGGTACTTGAAAATTCGTAACGAATGGTTTTGGTTTATTGAATTGCATATATATATATTTATATACTATATATTACTTGAACAGGCACAAGCTGCTGATGATCCACCGGCCGCCGCTGCAGAGGGTGGACGTGAGCACTACTCCTCGGACATTCCGACCGATGCGAGCTCATCTGAGCATGGGGGGAGCACCGAGTCATCATCTGGGTCTGAGTAGTACTCAGACTTGTAGTATCACATTCCATATTTAGGATGTGATTGTATATATTTTTTTGTAAACTCAAGCCATGGGCTACTTCGAGATATGGACTCCCTTGTATACATGTATGAAATTTTGATAGTAATATTGAATTGATTGATCGATAGTATTACATTCATGTCTGTCTTGAATCGTGTAATGACAATGTATGCATTCATGTCGTTCTTGTCTTAATCTCCCTCGTGCATATGTTCTTCGTGGATGGTCTAATGGGATGGTCTAATGCACCAAAAACCCTAAACCAGAGAGTGCTATTGGGTGCTGGAATGCTGGAACAGTATTCAGGCACCAAATAGCACTCTCTGGATTTTTTTTTAACTCTCTGTTCGCGTGTATAAACGCGTCAAAACTGCTAAAATTCACGTGTATCTAGGCGGATACCCTGGAAATTACGCGTGTATTAACGCGTATAAACTGGCAATAACGCGTGTATACACGCAAGTAAAAACGCGTCTGGGACATGGGAACTGAACAGGATGCGGCTATACACCTGTGTATAAGCGCGTCTAATATAATAAGAAGCATGTATAGGGGCGTGTATTAACGCGTCTGTATAAAAAAACGCGGCTATACACCCGTGTATATGCGCGTGTGAGAGGTACTTTACACGCGGCTTTACACGCATGTCTCTGGCCGCGATTATACACGCGCTGATACACGGGCCCGCTACTTTTCTTCACAAGTCATTTTTAGCGGCTAAGAGCGCGGGTATGAGCCCAATCCCTTGTAGTGAACCGTTATCTTTGCACTTCCGACACTCTCTTTTGAATCGGTTTGAGACTTGAGTTTTTGTTTTGGTTTCTTTGTTTTTTTGTGATTTTTGCTTACAGTTTTTAGCTTTTCTCCTGGTTGGAATCTATCTGAACATTTTACTTGGTCTTTGATACTATCTTGTGCTTGGACATAGTATAGATATCCATTCTTTCATGAGAAGTGAGGTGGTGGTCGAGAGTGTTCATTCTTAAACTCCTCGTCTTCTTTTTGTATTCTCTCACATCGTTCCCTCTCATCTTGTTTACGGATTCTCTTATGACTCTTAGAGCATTTACGTTTAGGTCGGCTTTGAGGGATCTCCACTTGAACCTCCCTTCCTCGCAAGAGTAGGCGTGCCTTTCCTAACTCTTCCTCATGGATTATCTCATCATCATCAAAATCAGAGTCCCATCTATCTTCCTTATCAGCATCATTAGCAGATTCGAGTGTTAAATCCTCCACTGAGACTTCTTCTACATGCAGTGCTATTGTGGATGCATTCCCATAGTACAAATCATCTAGAAGGTCACGTGGTTGTACCATTCATATAGAAATAATGTCATATCCATCTGAGTCACAAAATTGAATTGGCTTAGGTAAAGCACATGTCGATAATGTTGCAAGAACATGACTCCATTCTAGGGGATCAATTAAGTGCTTAGGGAAGTGTTGTGGAATGTATGCCTCATCTGATACACTTCGATTATCGTTAAGTCTCTCAGTGTTAAAATCCTTACATGAGACTCCACACATCCAAAGATCTTCTCGCCCATCTGACAATGTAACTCTTGAGCCCTCAGATGAAGCAAATTCAAACTCATCTATTGGAGACCTTGTTACATCACGATATGAGTGATTCTTTAGGTTGACCCTTGTGATGACAGAATCATGTCGGAGGTACAAATAATTGTATCCCCAATCTTGAATCATTTGAAATTGTCGCATGAATGGTCTACCCAATATCACTTCATAGTTTGGATGCTTTCCAAAATCCAATACTGCAAATGTGTGCTCATATTCAATCCCACATGTGGTGACCAATATGTTCTCTAGCAGCCCAATGGGATGTTTTAAGCTTCCATCTGCTAGCTGCAAGCACATCCTGGTACTCCTAATAGCTGGTTTGCCCCACTTTTCCCAAATGGACCTTGTCACAATGCCCACTCCTGCACCACTATCAAGTATTGCAGTTGAAGCTACTTTTCGCACTTCTAATGGTGGGAGGGTAGCATTTCCCTGATCGTCCTCACAAAATTTTCCTACTTTGTTGATAGGAACTGGCATAACATGCTTTGTCTCAGGGTGTATAGTACAATGATGGTGACCCTTTTGTAGCAATACCTGCTCTGACAAACATGTGGCAATATCATTCCACAACTCTGGTCGAAGCTTTATCAAATCAAGCAAAGGTAAGGTACAAGCCACTGGTGCTGACAAAATAACTTACACGATACCCATATCCATCTCCTTTGTCAACCTTCTATGCATGGAGGGTATCTTCAAGGTTTGAGAACAGTTCTCATATTCTCCCAAATAAGATGGTAAGGTTTTCATTGTATGCTTACTTTTAGGAGAAACAATTGTTTGAACTTCCTCCTGGGTGCTTGGGCGTCTAAATTTGTTTTCTGTGCCCCTGGTAAAATCCACTTCAGAGAATGGAGGTGAAATAATAGAGGACATATTCTCATTAACTTTCTCATGAACTGCTGACCACATCTCATTTGCCATGTCCTCGTTAGCATCAATAACTTCATCATTGCATGGGAAGGCAAGACTAGGTGGTGGCAGAATGCCTTCTTTCAATGGGGTGTCAATTGGTGCAGACTTCTCGCTATGAGCTTGTGAGATTAGCTCACTTTTCATTTCCCAACTTGATGACACTTCTGGTATGGTTTCTAATGTTGGCTTAAGAGAGGTTGGGCCCCAAGGGATAGGTGGAAGTGGGCCCCTCGAGTAAAAGGGATATAGATGATATAATCCTGCTACACATGAATTAAGGGTAAGCAGGGATGTTGTATTTAATGAGATGAGTAGCTGGTATGCTACTAAAAAAGATGATGTTGGGGCTGATGTAAGTGGAAATGTGGTTGCACAGAATGCAAGTCAGCAATCACAGTCATTGATGAGTGGACTAGGAGAGTCCTCATCCAGTGGTTCTATTGATAGACCATGGAGTGGCAAGCTGCATCATAATACCAGTCCTGGAAATGTAGTTAGTACATCACATAAAGGCAAAGAGAAAATGGTTGAGCCCCTTGGTATGCCAGATATTTTTGCAAGGTAGTCTCTTATTGATGGTGAAGAGTCTAGTGGCTCAGAGATGAGTCTTGATGAGGAGCTTGGGATTCCAGCCAATGAGGACACATGGTGTGAAGAAGGCTATGGAAGCCATGAATGCAAAGTTACAAAGATCTCGAAGAGTCAAAAACCCTGTGCAAAGGTTGACTTATGATGGTTATGTCGCACATCACTATGCTTATATGGCAAAAGTTGTGCAAGTTGTAGAACCCACAGGTTTTGATGAGGCTATTGGAAATGTGTGTTGGGAGAAAGCTATGGATGAGGAGATGGATGCATTGTATGGCAAAATGAGACTTGGGATTTGTTGGCACCATTGCCTAAAGGAAACAAGAAAGCTTTTGGCTACTATAAGTGGGTGTATAAGGTGAAACATAACGATGATGGTAGCATAAGCAAGTACAAGGCTAGATTGGTAGCCAAAAGATATGCACAGACACATGGGATTCATTATGAGAAGACATTTGTCCCAGTTGCAAAGATGGCAACCGTGAGAGTTGTGATTGTGGTGGCTGCAGCTAAAGGCTGGTTTTTACATCAGATGGATATAAAAAATGCGTTCTTGCATAGTGACTTGCAAGAAGAGGTGTATATTGATCAACCACTAGGTTTTAAGGATACAGGTCACCCCCAGAGTATGTATGTAAGCTTTGTAAGGCCTTGTATGGGCTGAAGCAAGCTCCACAAGCATGGCATGACAAGATTGTTGAGTATCTTGTCACTATTGGTTTTCATATGGCAAATGCATATCACTCTTTGTATGTGCGCAAGAGTGATAAGGGTATTGTGATCATCACCATTTATGTAGATGATCTTTTTATTGGGAGTGACAACTTGGAAGAGATTGAGTATGTGAAAAGTCTTCTCAAAAGGAAGTTTGAAATGAAGGATTTGGGAGATCTACACTACTTTTTGGGAATTGAGGTCATTCGCACATGAGGGTATTTGGCTGTCAACAACAGAGACAATATGTATTGGACATGTTGTCCAAGTATGGGATGGCTGATTATAAGTCAATCATCTCGATGCCATTAGATCAAAATGGCAAGCTTAGTGTAGATACAGGTTGTGTTGGAGGATCTGTGAGACCCCTCTGCCCCCTCCGCGCACCAGATTCTTGGTAGCTAGTAGCGGAAGTAGCTTCCTCTTGCACGGGGCAGGGTTTCCCACTCGGGGCCTCGCCCTTGAATGTCCCGACACAAGACTAATCTTGTGGTCATTCTGAAACCGAAACCGGGAAATTTTCCCTTGCCCAGAAAACGGGGATGATTCCACATTTTTTTATTTTCTTAACGGGGTCAAGAGACTAAACTATCCTTCACCTGATAACCAGATAGAAGGAAAACTATCTTTCACCTGATAGAAGGAAAACTATCACTGACTTAATTTAAAGAAATCAACGCTTTTTCCTAACCAAAATCAGGCACAGCCGTTGATCTAATCATTTGAGAAAATCAACGCTTTTTTCCTAACCAAAATCAGGCACAGCCATTGATCTACTCATTTGAGAAATTCTTTAGGTTTTTATTTAACTACTCGAATTCTAAGCGTATTCCTATTATTTCAATTTAATTATTAAAACTCCACTGATTCTAGCCTAACCCTATCCGGCCCATGGGTTATTAGCTACCACCCAACCACTGGAACCGGTAGAACTAGACAATTACTCACCCACCCATAATTGAACGCCTTTCTTAACTTTTGCTTTCGAATATAGATATGCACACACTCCTCTTCAAAACTTTAACATATAAAATAATCCATTGACAAACAGTTATTGGTTACAGATATCATAACTCGAAATTTCCATTCAGTCCCTTGTTTCTCGAAAAAACAGTATCACTCTGGACTCTCCGTTGAGACTAGCTGGTCAGCGAGATCCAGTAACAGATTACAATAATCATTTCATCCATCATACATATCTTCCACGACATACGCATGGGTGTCCTAGGCACTGCGAGCCCGTGCATTACCTGATCAGAACTGTCCAGGATCCTCCTTAGGTGTCCTGGCACTTCACTTAGGGACCGCTTCATTGACCCTCGCCCATCGTATCGAAAGTGCACCATTTTCAACCATACCAAGGCTGGTTAAGACCTGGGAAGCCTTTGCCGCGTGAGCTATCCTTTGAACACTCCCCGCGAGCTGTTGCAACCGAGCTTCCCTTAGAAAAACATATACCAAATGCTTCCTCCAGCATTCGGGCGTAAGACAGTCCTTTAAGAAAACACGATTTCTATGCAAGTTTTTAGTTTGATTTTCTTTTGAATGAATACAAGGAGTATTTCTTGAATCAATATTCCCAAAACTTCTTGATCAGTTCTGAATTTCATACCAGAATTCCTCGAATTCTGTAACCTTGATCCATAGATCAATTCGAAGGGTCTCAAACTTAGTTTCAGATTTGGCGGTAGTTTTGAGTATATTTTTCTAAACTGGTCACATCTTCTTTCCTCGAAAAAACTGGTCACACCTTCTTTCCTCAAAACTGACAGAAGAGTTTGGTCTTGGTCATAGTCTGATTAAAGGTTCGAGTCGGATAAGATTTTTCGTGAACTATCTTTCTCAAAAAGGTTTGATTATTCAGTTACTCATTTATTGAATTTCTTTCTTTTAATATTCACTTAACTGATTTCTAAATTAGTTATGAATTCCAATGAGGAATAAAATTAATCATTTGCCTAAATATTTCGATATCTCGATAGATTTTTTTGAATTTTTTTTTTACAATCCGCGCGAATATAAAATAATAGAAATTTCTCTCTTAGAGTATTTAATTATTCATTTATCAAATACTCATAGAATTTAAACATAGAATTTAAGAGAACTCTAATTGTGATATAAAAAATCTTTATGCATTAAAAAATCAACTTCAATGGGAATAACACTTTTATAAAAAGAAAATCCTTTTATGCATAAAATCAAATTTAATAGGAATAACACTTTTAAAATAAAAAGAATTTCTTTATGCATCTATTTATGAATAAAAATCAATTTTTATAAGAATAACGCTTTTATAATAAAAAATTTCCTTTATGCATCTTTCTATGCCTAAAAATCAAATTTAATAAGAATAACACTTTTGTAATTAAAAAAATTCCTTTATGCATCTTTCTATGCATAAAAATTAAATTTAATGAGAATAACACTTTTATAATAAAAAATTTTCCATTATGCATCTTTCTATGCATATAAATTAAATTTAATAAGAATAACACTTTTATAATTAAAAAAACTCCTTTATGCATCTTTCTATGCATAAAAATTAAATTTAATGAGAATAACACTTTTATAATAAAAAACTCCCATTATGCATCTTTGTATGCATAGAAATTAAATTTAATAAGAATAACACTTTTATAATTAAAAAATCCCATTATGCATCTTTCTATGCATAGAAATTTAATATAATAATAATAATAATAACACTTTTATAATTAAAAAAATCTCATTATGCATCTTTCTATGCATAGACATTAAATTTAATAAGAATAACACTTTTATAATAAAAAAATTTCATTATGCATCTTTCTATGAATAGAAATGAAATTTAATAATTAATATCAGTGATATCCATGCATATTCATAGGTGAGTACATGGAGTAATTAGAATATTTCTTTTAAATGCAAAAAAATGGTGGGAATTACTCTTTTGGAATAACATAAAAACAAACTTTCTTTTCCACAAAATTCTGGAAAATTTTGCCATAACCTCCTTTGTATGGCTGACCATTTCTCATTTTTATCATTCTTTATTTAGCTTAAATTAACCCCAATTAGATTCATAAAACTCTAATCTACACAATTTTTTAAATTCAAGAGAGTAAACAATAAGAAGAGTTTAATTAATTCCTTAGTTAATCTTTCTAGGATTAACAAAGGCTGGAATGTAAAGAAAAAGAAGAGAAGGGGGTGGCCTTTTCCTCAAAGGCATAGCATTTGAATTTTATTCAATCAACCATTAAACATAAAAATCAAGACAACCATATATTTAAAATTTATAAATAAGTAAGAAAATTAGCTTACATGGAGCTTGTAAACTTTCCTTTAGCTTGAGGGATTGAGGGTTCTACTCTTGTTTGAAGCAAGAGTGGCCACCAATTCAGTTTGGAGAGGATTAGGCCAAAAACGATTGAATTATTAAGAAATTCAATGTAGATGGCTCAGGGGACAGCAGGAGTGGAGTAATAGTGCATAAACACCATTAGGCTTTTACAAAGGTGGAGGCTTCTATTTATAGGAAAAAGTGAGCCTCTAACCAAGCAAATTGATCTAGAAATTTCCAGATCAGTTTGGTCAATTTTTGACCATTTTTGGGTCAGCTCAGCTTACTTTTTGAATCTAGTTTTGAAATAGGAGAGAGAAGAGATGAAAATATCTCATTTTATTGATTTAAAATTGGGGGTAATGATGATAAAAAGGTGCCTACTTCATGAGGGGAGATCCCCACTCTAAGGTGTCAAAATTCAGTTTTTTAATTGTTTTCTTTGGTCCTTAGTCCACTCTTCATCTTATGTGAGCATTTACTCATTTTTGGCGAGTTTTTCTTTTATTATTCAATTTATCTCCTCCCTACATTTGGATTAATCTTATTGGTCCATAAGAACCTTAATCCAAAATTTTCAAAAAAATCTGGACCTTTAGGCTAAGGTCTTATGTTCACATTATAATTTATTTCTAATGCACTTTAGGAATTTCTTTTTAAACTTCTGTTTTGGGGGTATTTATTTTAATAAGAAGGGATATTTTTCCATCCAAAGATATCTAAAAATTGAATTCTCTCTCTCTAGAATATTTTCTCTCTCTAGGCTAAAACAGGTAGAAACAAGATCTTTTATATTTCTGAAAAGGGGATTGATTACAGGGGAAGAAACTGAACATCTTGAGGGGCTAGGGAGGAATCTCACATCCTCTCCCACTTGAAAAATGCAAGATGTCCTCATCTCGCAAACTGGGGGTAAAATCCTGCATTAGTTCGGCTTCTTTCTCCTAGGTGGCGTCTTCAAAAGGATAGAACTTCCATTTGACTAATAATTCTCTCAGAATTCTATTCTTGAGAACCTTCTCTCGAACATCAAGGATTCTTTAGGTTGGAGTTCCATCCGCCCTTGGGTTGAAGAAGTTAAGAGTTCATCATTAAGCACATGATTTAGGCTCGGTACATACTTCTTAAGTAGGCTGACATGAAATACATTATGTACTTTGAGATGAGGAGGCAGAAGAAGTTTATGCTAAGTAACCTACTTTCTTTGTAATCAGATATGGCCCACAGTATCTGGGGGATAACTTCTTGTACTTCCCAAGATATAGAGAACTTCTTTTGGGACGTACTCGAATGAAGACCATATCTGCTTCTTTGAATTTTCTATCTGACATCTTCTTATCTGCATACTGCTTCTGTCTATCATGGGGAGCTTTTATATCCTTGCGGATTGACTGCATCTGCTGCTCTATATCATCAAGCATCTGTGACCCTAATCAATGGGTCGGACCAAGTAAATTGTGTTAGGCAATCTTGCCCATACAGAGCTTTGAAAGGGCTCATCCTTGTACTTCGGTGATAAGAAGCATTGTATGCGAATTCGACTAGGTGTAGATACCTTAGCCACTTCTTGGGTTCCCTGCCACCACAGCATGACCGAATTATATCTTCGATTACTTAGTTTACCCTTTCTGTTTGACCATCGGTCTCGGGGTGCTAAGTTGTGCTGAAAACCGAGAAAATTTTTACTGCTTCGAAGAATGCAGTCGAGAATCTGGACGTGAATTTGGGATCTCGATCACTTACTATTCTCCTGGGTAGGCCATGCAATCTGAAGATTTCCTTGAGAAACACTCTGGCCACACATCCACTGCAGTGTAGGCTTCTTTTACTAGAATCAGATGGGCAACTTTGGATAGTCTGTCAACTACCACGAGGATGGAGTTGTAACCTGATTGCACTGAAGGTAGTCCTATAATAAAATCCATACTGATACATTCCCACTTCATCTGGGGGATGTCTAATGGATGTAACCTTCTAGGCATTTTTACTCTCTTGGCTTTGACTTTCTGACATATTAGGCATTGGCGTACATGATTAAGTACATCCTTCTTTAGTCCAGGCCAAAAGAAGCTTTTCTTTACAGACATGTAGGTCTTAATGAAACCTGCATGTCCTGCTATAAGGCTATCATGGGCTTCATTCAGAATTTGACCCTTAGTCCCCTCTTTATTGGGAATGCATAGCTTGCTACTATAATACATAATTCCTTCATCGAGGCTATACCCTTAAACTTGGTTCAACTCCTGAGGAGTTTTGCTTTCCTACATAAGTAGGGTAGCAATAGGGCCAAATAATCTATCTTGCATGATCTTGGTTCAACTCCTGAGGAGTTTTGCTTTCCTGCATAAGTAGGGTAGCAATAGGGCCAAATAATCTATCCTGCATGATCTTCTCTCTTGCTTCATTAATCAATGGATTTGACACCACTGTGATTGCAAGCAAGGAGGCTTTTTTGCTGATGGCATCTGCTACCACATTTTCTTTGTCTAGGAAGTACTTGATTT
Organism: Cibotium barometz; assembly: GCF_041138505.1. Taxonomy (NCBI): domain Eukaryota; kingdom Viridiplantae; phylum Streptophyta; class Polypodiopsida; order Cyatheales; family Cibotiaceae; genus Cibotium; species Cibotium barometz. Next base: position 17,652,109 of record NC_141074.1, read on the forward strand.
CAAAATCAAATTCCTGCAGGGTCTGCATCCACCTTCTTTGGCACATGTTGAGATCCTTCTGAGTGAAGATCCACTTTAAGCTCTGATGATCTGTTCATCATCGAAGTGAATCTTTGACCTAGTAGGTAATGTCCACAACTTCAGGGCATAGACTATTGAAAGTAGCTCCAGGTCGTGGACAGCATAATTTCTCTCATGTGTTCTGAGTTTTCGGGATTCATAGGCCACTACAATACCTTCCTCCATGAGTGTGCCTCCCAGGGCAAAACCACTGGCATCAGTTATACTACCTCAAAGAGTAGAGAGAAATTTGGCAACTTCAGAATGGGACTAGTTACCAAGGCGGTCTTCAACTTATCAAAAGCGCTCTGACATCTGGCAGACCATTGAAATGGGGTATTATTCTTGAGAAGATTATCAGGGGGGAAGCTATGAGAGCATACTTAGGTATAAAAATTCTATACCAACCAGTTAACCCCAAGAATCCTCTAACTTCTTTCACTGTCTTTGGTTCAGGCCAATCTATGACTGCTTGGACTTTTGCAGAATCTGGAGAAATTCCATCTTTGGATACCAGAAAGCCCAAGTATTCAACATGGTTGACAGAGAAAGTGCATTTGCTCTTTTTTGCAAAGAGTTGGTGCAGGCTTCGGTAGGACCTTAACAACAAATGCTTTGGCAAAGTCCTTTGCCATTATGACAGCTTCTGCCACCATTGAGACTAGTTTGGCATTTTTCACGAAAGTGTCCAATGGCTCGTTCATCCCTCAAATGAATCTGACCATCAGCTGCTCTTCATCCAAAAGTGGAGAATATTTGAGGAGAAGGGAAAATGACTGATGGTATTCTTAAATTGTCCGGCTATCCTACTACAATTCCAAGAATTCATTCATTTTAGTTTCCAGGAAGCCCGGAGGAGAGAACCTCTTCTTGAGATAAGCTTTAAGATCTGACTAGGTCTGGGTATTTCGGTCGAGATGGTTTCTCTCGCAATGGTTCCTCCATGCAACCCTGGCCGTTTCCACAATTGGCGAGAGCCATCTTCCTTCTCTCATTATAACCGGTTACATCAAAATACTCTTCCATTGCCTCGATCCATTTTTCCACTACTTCTCCTAATTGTTCCCCTTCACCCTTGAAGGGACCAGGTTGGGATCGGTGCAGGGCTTTATGAACGTTCGGATCTAACTCTTCATCATCGGTAAAAGGATCCGGCTGCCCAGCACGGGCCGCGCGCCTCATGATTCTGACAAAACAATATTTTTGTCAACTTAACTTTGTCATCAGATTCATGACTATTTAATTTTTGAGATTTATTTCTTAAACAAATAAATATTCCATCATACCCTGATAATTTTATTAACCAATATTCACAACCACTAAAATAATTTGGAATATTTTGCAAAAAATCATTTATTATCAAAAGTTTTTGATATATACATATAGCATCTTGGCTCCAAAAGTCATTGCCTCAATCGCGTACACATAAAAAGGCGATACTGGGATGGAGACATGCTATGATATACACGATTCATCACTGATAATGGTGCTGTAATTCTTCTCCTAGGAATAAAGTAGCTAAGACGTCTAAAAATACGACAAGAAATTCTAAAATTTCGGGGTGAATGATTATAGAGTTGGACATAATGAATAACTCCTAGCCTTATCAAGATCATGGCGAGCGAGATATTCCGTCTGAGTCTCTGACATTGATATTCTGTCTGAGTCTCTGACGTTGATATTCTGTCTGAGTCTCTGACGTTGATTGGTATTGACATTAATACTTCGCCCTCTAGAGGACCACATATGCTGACGTCGCTCTATTCGATCGGGAAAGTATAGATCCTCAAAGTGACCAACAAGTCTCACTCTACTTTCTCGGGTTGTCGCGCGAAGTTGATGAGATTTTCGAAGGCAAAGGCGATCATATCCTGACTCTTGGAGAGTCCAGGAATGCTAGACAGATTTGGGATATCCATCTAAAAATCCACTTCAATTTATGAGTTTTCAATTTATGTTCATTTTATACATAATCTTAACAAGTGAAAACATTATTTCTCAGATTTACTTTAAAATTCGATTTCTAGGTAAATTTTGAGACTACTGGTCGAAGGCCAAAATGGTCGATTTTGACTTCGGAGGACCGAGTCCAAAGTCGAAGAGCTCGATGTTAGCTTTTCGATGAGCCCTCGAGTGCCTTCATCAGATATATGGTTTAAGAGATACGGGCCTCCAAACAGGGGTGGTTTCTAGAGTTTTTCCTTTTTGCTAACGGACCCCTTCACACTAGAATTGCCTTTCATGGCCGAAATTTTTCACCGGAATTGTTTCGCCAAAATTGCATTTCATGGCCGGAATTTTTTGCCAGATTTGCCTTTCAAATGGTTGGAATTTTTGACACGGCCAAAATTTTTTGCCGAAAATTGTCTTTCACGGTCGGAATTCTCGCCGGATTTGTCCCACGGCCAAAATTTTTTGCCAAAGAATTGTCTTTCACGATCGACCAGATTTTATTTTTATTTTTAAATTTTTAATTTTTGGATTCTAGTGGGAAATACGAATTTCTCTTTTTGGGGGACATATTTTTTGAATTTAAAATGAAAAGGATATGGGCATTTTCCCAAAAAGGTAAGTGGGAATAAAAAAAGTCAACCTTTTAATGACACCCCTTACACCCTTCATAAATGACCCCCACAATGGACAAATTGACAACTCATGCGCATCTACTCATTGAATGCTCATTAGCCTTAATGAGTTGTGTAAAAAAAGTGATTAAGGATTAATTTAAGATTTATCCTTTCACTAATCTTTTCCTCTTTTACACTAATCAAGACTCTAATTAACCACTAATTCTTAATTAATTCATACAATGGAGCATATCACTGGATAGAGCAAGGGAATGCTAATCTTTGTGCATCAACAATGGTATAAATTAATATAAAATAGGGGATTAATTAGACTCTTAATTATAGTCTTCTCTTTTAAGGTAAAATTAATCAAAGAGAGTTAAATATCTCAAATCGATGAAAAAATTGAAGTGAGTAGGTGTTTTGATGCATCTAGATGCTCTCAAAACACTCAAAAACTCTAATTTTAACTACTCGTATAATCACTTTAGACCCCAATTAACACATTTTCTAAATTTTTGGCCTCTTAAACAAGACTAATCACCCTTAATGACAAAAAACCAATCCATTAAGAGAAATTAGTCAAATTCAAGGATTTTTTTATGGTTTTAAGAAATTTTTTGAAACATTAAGCTACTCCTAATGCTTGATAACACTCTAATCTAAATAATTTCAACCAAAAACACACAATTAAACTAAACTTAATGATTTTAGTTCTATCTTTAAACTAAAGAGAGCTAACATTCACTAAAAATTACATTCTATTGCATTGTTTGATGCACTAGATGCAAACTAAGCCTAATAAAAACTATGTGCAAGCCCTAAGGACATGAAAAACCACTAAAACAATAACAAAAACAACAAATTAATCTAAAACTTAATAAAAAAGCATTCTTTTCACAAAAACAAAAAAGAGAGCTATTCTACACCAAATCTCACACAAATCACCATCAAATCCACATCTTTTTCATGGGAAATCATTAATAAAGATAATGGACAAAAGGGTTATGTGTAGATTAAAGGCAAAATGATGGAAAAAGCCAAGGGATGGCTCCCCGGCGGCGGCAGCGGCGCCAAAAATGTTATGGCTCACCCTAACCCTCCTTGAAACTCAAGTATAATCCTACTTCTCCAATAATTCCCCTAGTTTCAATGTGTCACATGCTTTCAAAACTTTCAAACATCATTATTTATGTGTCACATGCTTTCAAAGCTCTCAAAGGTGAGGAATAGAGAGGACTGCTGTGAGAATGGGTGTGCATGTGACATTCCCCTATGTTAGACTATTGAACTTGAAAATCTTCTTGGAAAACTTAAAACACCACTAACCTGTCTGTGGAATCCTTTCACACACCATCTCCATCGTTCATGGAACTATGTACCTCTCCTGAGGTGATGGTGGAGCCACTTCCACCTTCTTATGTGGAAGAGAACCCCCTGCTGATGCCAGTTGAAGCCCAAAAATCCATTTTCTCCTTCGATGATGGATGTCATTCTTCCCTAGAGAACTCATGGGTAAATCTTGTATGCCTTACAGATGCAAGATGCTTAGACTAACTGTCTATATTGGACTGCTCGGATGACTACTTTACTTAGATGTACTTAAGAAATAGAGAAGTGTTGTCGGCTAATGTAAATGCTTTGTTAGCTATCTACTGTATTATGCCCGTAGTGGAGGTGAAGTGATGTTGATGTTGATGATGGTGTAGACTCTAATGACAAGTGTGCTGCTTTCCTGAGTAGTGGTGGTGCAAGATCTGGTGACAAGTGTGCTGCAATACCTGAGTGTGGTGAGGAGCAGAGAGGGTTGCCATCCAAAGTGGTGAAAGTGGTGCAAGATCTTGTGACAAGGGTGCTACAATACCTTAGTGGTGTAAGAAAAATGATGATAAACTGTAGCAGAGAGTGGGATGTTGTCCCAAGTGGTGTACTGATGATACAACGTTGAGGTGTTGTACTGTGTAGCAGAGAGTGGGATGTTGTCCCATGAACTGAAGATAAAAACACTGATGTTCTCTGTATAGCAGAGAGGGTTGTTGTCCCATAAGCTAAAGATAAAAACAGTGATGTGTTTAGTGTAGTAGAGAGGGCTCTGTTGTCCTATAAGTAGAGGATAAAACAATGATGATATGTAGCAAAGAGTGGGTTGGTGTCCCAAGTTATGCTACTGAAGAAAAACGCTACAGATATACTGTCAAAGAAGATGTGCTAATGTAGGGTAGGCGTCGGTAGCATCACTAGGTGATGTGGTACCAGATATGTTTATGAAGTGGTACATGCTTTGGGACCCAATGAGTAACAATCTGAGGTTCAAGCTTGGAAAGGATATTCTTTTTAGGAGGTTTAGCAACTAGGCTAGATGGTACAAGTTTGTACCATCTAGCCTAGTTGGAAAGGATATTATTTTTAGGAGGTTTAGCAACTAGGCTAGATGGTACAAGTTTGTATGCATCTTTGGGTAGCCAAATTGACGATTCCTTCTTGCCTGGCCTTCTTTGAGCAGTGTGACTAGAGTAGTTGGAACATGCCAGCCACCATGGCCCTCACTTGAGGACTCATCGATTATCCACATCATTTGTCTTGGAGCTTGAAGAGAAGATATTGAAAGTGGGTTGTGTAAGGTAGAACTACCACCCTTTTGACATGATAAAACTCGTGGAGTAGCAGATCCCAAGATGCAATCAGAATCAATTTGCAATTTGTATTGTCTATTCTTCCAATCTAATGAACAATTGGTAGCACTTAGCCATGATTGACCAAGAACAACCTCTACCACTGCCTTGGACTTACTAGCCACATAAAAGGGAACTGACATCTGGTGATCCTGAATGGACATCATAATGACACATTTTTCCTCTATAGGGTTATCTTCACCTGAGAAGCTTCATAAGTTAATAGGAATGTGCACAAGTGTTGGTTGTCCCAAGGCTATCCATGTGTCAAATGAGAGAACATTATAATCTGCACCAGAGTCAATTAAGGCAGAGACAAAGTAGGTAGTCTCATGAAGATGAAGACACACGTGAATATTGAAAGGATCAACATATTGTTCAATCATCAGTAGCCAATTGTAAGGCCAACAAAGAAGCCTTGCGATGCTCCTTGGCTTTTGCAACTCTAGCTTTAGCCTCTTCTTGAGCCTGACGTTTAAGTAGGTCATGTGCTTCTTTCCATGTGTAGACAGCATGCATTTGTTGAAGCATGACTTCAGTTAATGGTTCATTGTATTTCTTGAGACGACTTTCATTAATAAAGTTAGGCATTTGCTCACCTTCTAGTGTCTCTAAATGCACTGCACCACTAGGAGTAAGCTCATTAATCACAAACGGTCCTAGGCCACGTTTCTTGAGTATGCTTCTTAAGTGTGTACAAGAGCACAAGGTCCCCCTTTTTGAATCGGCCAGTTGTTACATTTCGATCATACCATTGCTTTTGTCTCCTCTTCTCGGCATACATCCCCATTACCACCAATAAGCAGGTCTCATCAAGCTTTTCCAATTCATCAATGCGTAAAGAAAGCTCATGACCAGTCCAGTCCAATTGTTTAGCAACTCGTAGAGTAGGTACAAGAAATTCAATGGGAAGAATTGCATCTAGCCCAAAAGCAAGCTCAAATGGGGTTGTGCCCACAGATGTTTTATAGGCTGTTCTATATGCCCAAAGAACTGAGTGCAACTTTTACTCCCAATCAGTCCTATGTCCCTCAACAATCTTTGTGAGTGCTATGCAGAGAATCTTGTTAGTACTCTCAGCTTGACCATTGGTTTGGGGATGATATGGTGCAGAACACTTGTGAATTACCAAAAATTCTTGAAGTAAAAACTCTATGACCTCATTCACAAAGTGCACACCTTGATCACCAACGATCTCAATAGGTAAGCCATAGCGTGTAAACACGTACTCATATAAGAACTTGGCTGTGGTTCTGGCATCATTTTTAACTGTAGCCTTTGCTTCTACCCATTTGGTCAAATAGTCAGTTGCGACTATAATATATTCGGCACGCGTGTGACGAGCTGGAGGTTTAATGGGACCGACAAAATCAATACCCCATTTGGCAAACGCACGTGTGCTTAACATAGGCCGCAATGGCATATTGTCCTTTGTGATGGGAGGTTTGGTCCTTTGACAATCGTCACAACGTTTCACATATTCTTCGACATCCATTTGTAAGGTTGGCCACCAAATCCCAGACCACCTAATCAACTTAGCTGTGGTATTGCTCGAAAAGTGTCCACCCCCAACACCTGCATGTGCATGTGCATGGGTCAAGATTCTCAAGTAGTCAGCTTCACATACACACATGCGCAAGTTGCCATCCTTGCCCCTCTTGTAGAGTTGGCCCTCTATCAGCATATAGTTGGCCGCTTCAACTTCAATAGCACGCTTTCGATGTTTAGGAATTGTTCGATCAGTATGACCTTGCTGAAGATAGTCCACAATATACTTACTCCAACTTGGTGTAGTTGAAATCTGGTATAATGTGACATTATGAATTGGTTGTTGAACTTGACATGAAGCACAGTTACGAATAAATTTTTCAGCATCCGCATGCATGGTAGGCCACCATTGCCCATCCTGAGTTATACGTCGCACACACGTAGTAGCTGATGCATGGATTCCACCAATACCCTCATGTGCCCATTCCAAGATCTCCTCATATTGGTCAGGGTTAGGTATAAGCCGCAACACTCCATCATTACCCTGACGATATAATCTCCCTGAGATTAACTTGAATGGTCGCCATAGGTCCACATTAGGACCTGCTAGTTGTATCTGCCCACTTGTCAAAATTTCTAAGATGGGCTCAGACCATCTAGGAGCTGTCTCTACAAGGAAAAGTGTTGAATCTAACATATCATCATCCACACCCACACAGGAGCTTCTCCAAAGGTGATTTGAGACAAATGATCTGCCCTAAGATGAGTTGTTCCTTTTCGGACTACCACTTCAAAATCAAACTCAAGAAGGATGACAAACCACCTCACAATCCTTCTAGTTGCACAAGGCTTATTCACCAAATATAGCAGTGCTTGATGGTCCACAAAAAATATAAATTTGTTTGCCAAAAGGTAATGGCGAAACTTTTTCACTGCATATATCATGGACAAACCTTCTTTTTGTGTTGTGGTATAATTCTTCTCAGCATTGTTCAACTGTCGACTAGCATATGAGATTGGGAAATCCTTATTATGTTCTCCCGATTGAGCCAAAATACATCCAATTGCAAAGTTTGAAGCATCAATATGGACATGAAAGATTTGGTTCCAATCTGGTGCCCGTAAGATGGGTGCAGACACTAATGCTTGCTTCAACTTTTCAAAGGATTCCTCACACTCGTCAGTCCAATTAGACTTTACAAGAAGAGCATATAATGGTTTGGCTAGGACAGCGTACATGTAGATGAATCGACGATAATAGCCACAATGTCCCATGAATATTTGTACCCCTTTAGGGCTGATAGGCCGAGGTAATAAGACAATGACATCAATTTTATCCATATCTGTTGAAATCCCATTGCGAGAAACAATATGGCCCAAAATTTTCCCTTGTCTTACCATGAATTTGCACTTGTCAGGATTCAAGCATATACGATAAACTTGACACTTTTGAAACACAAGTCTCAGGTGTTCTATATGATCATCACGCTCTTGTGAGTGAACACATAAATCATCCATGAAGATCTCAAGAAATTGCCTAAGATACTCCTTGAATACATGACTCATTAGCCGCTGAAAGGTTGCAGGTGCATTTGTTAGACCAAATGGCATAACACGATAGGCAAAGATGCCATCTTCAGTAGAGCAAAGGCTGTCTTGTGTTGATCCTTTGGATCAATTGACACTTGATTGTAACCGGAAAATCCATCCAAGAAACTATATGCCTTTTTCCCTACAACTCGTTCCAAAACATGATCTGTGATTGGAAGTGGGTAATGATCACGTACAGTAGTTGCATTTACCTTCTTGAGGTTTACACATACTCGAAGTTTTCCATTTTTCTTGGACACCACTACAATAGGGGAGACCCATTCAGTGTGTTCAATCTCATAGATAAATTTTGCCTCTAAGAGCTTGTCTATTTCTTCTTTTATCTTTCGTGCAAAATTCTCATTGTAAGTATAAGGACGTTGCTTGGAAGGCTTTGCATCCTCTCGCAATGGAATTGTATACTGACATATGCTTGGATCAACTCCTTTGAGGTCTTTATAACTCTAAGCAAAAACATCGCGATACTCCTTTATTGTTTGAATTAATAACTTCTCCTCTTCTAAGGACAAGTATGTGGCAATCCACACATAGCGAGGCTCTTCTCCTGGCTTAGCGATATCAATTTTTTTGCATCTTCTAGACCATCATATGAAACCCCTGGCATGCTTGGCTTTTGTCACATGGGCTGTTGAAGAACAATCTTCCGATCTTGAAGAGTGTACTGTGTGAAGTTGGGGGGAACGTTGAGACCTTGTTCTTGCCCACTTGAGTCATCACTAATTGAAAACCATGCGGTTTTGAGCTCTCTTTTGCAATTTTGCATCAGAGTTTTTTGTTCAACCGTTATCTTTGCACTTCCGACACTCTCTTTTGAATCAGTTTGAGACTTGAGTTTTTGTTTTGGTTTCTTTGTTTTTTTGTGATTTTTGCTTACAGTTTTTAGCTTTTCTCCTGGTTGGAATCTATCTGAACATTTTACTTGGTCTTTGATACTATCTTGTGCTTGGACATAGTATAGATATCCATTCTTTCATGAGAAGTGAGGTGGTGGTCGAGAGTGTTCATTCTTAAACTCCTCGTCTTCTTTTTGTATTCTCTCACATCGTTCCCTCTCATCTTGTTTACGGATTCTCTTATGACTCTTAGAGCATTTACGTTTAGGTCGGCTTTGAGGGATCTCCACTTGAACCTCCCTTCCTCGCAAGAGTAGGCGTGCCTTTCCTAACTCTTCCTCATGGATTATCTCATCATCATCAAAATCAGAGTCCCATCTATCTTCCTTATCAGCATCATTAGCAGATTCGAGTGTTAAATCCTCCACTGAGACTTCTTCTACATGCAGTGCTATTGTGGATGCATTCCCATAGTACAAATCATCTAGAAGGTCACGTGGTTGTACCATTCATATAGAAATAATGTCATATCCATCTGAGTCACAAAATTGAATTGGCTTAGGTAAAGCACATGTCGATAATGTTGCAAGAACATGACTCCATTCTAGGGGATCAATTAAGTGCTTAGGGAAGTGTTGTGGAATGTATACCTCATCTGATACACTTCGATTATCGTTAAGTCTCTCAGTGTTAAAATCCTTACATGAGACTCCACACATCCAAAGATCTTCTCGCCCATCTGACAATGTAACTCTTGAGCCCTCAGATGAAGCAAATTCAAACTCATCTATTGGAGACCTTGTTACATCACGATATGAGTGATTCTTTAGGTTGACCCTTGTGATGACAGAATCATGTCGGAGGTACAAATAATTGTATCCCCAATCTTGAATCATTTGAAATTGTCGCATGAATGGTCTACCCAATATCACTTCATAGTTTGGATGCTTTCCAAAATCCAATACTGCAAATGTGTGCTCATATTCAATCCCACATGTGGTGACCAATATGTTCTCTAGCAGCCCAATGGGATGTTTTAAGCTTCCATCTGCTAGCTGCAAGCACATCCTGGTACTCCTAATAGCTGGTTTGCCCCACTTTTCCCAAATGGACCTTGTCACAATGCCCACTCCTGCACCACTATCAAGTATTGCAGTTGAAGCTACTTTTCGCACTTCTAATGGTGGGAGGGTAGCATTTCCCTGATCGTCCTCACAAAATTTTCCTACTTTGTTGATAGGAACTGGCATAACATGCTTTGTCTCAGGGTGTATAGTACAATGATGGTGACCCTTTTGTAGCAATACCTGCTCTGACAAACATGTGGCAATATCATTCCACAACTCTGGTCGAAGCTTTATCAAATCAAGCAAAGGTAAGGTACAAGCCACTGGTGCTGACAAAATAACTTACACGATACCCATATCCATCTCCTTTGTCAACCTTCTATGCATGGAGGGTATCTTCAAGGTTTGAGAACAGTTCTCATATTCTCCCAAATAAGATGGTAAGGTTTTCATTGTATGCTTACTTTTAGGAGAAACAATTGTTTGAACTTCCTCCTGGGTGCTTGGGCGTCTAAATTTGTTTTCTGTGCCCCTGGTAAAATCCACTTCAGAGAATGGAGGTGAAATAATAGAGGACATATTCTCATTAACTTTCTCATGAACTGCTGACCACATCTCATTTGCCATGTCCTCGTTAGCATCAATAACTTCATCATTGCATGGGAAGGCAAGACTAGGTGGTGGCAGAATGCCTTCTTTCAATGGGGTGTCAATTGGTGCAGACTTCTCGCTATGAGCTTGTGAGATTAGCTCACTTTTCATTTCCCAACTTGATGACACTTCTGGTATGGTTTCTAATGTTGGCTTAAGAGAGGTTGGGCCCCAAGGGATAGGTGGAAGTGGGCCCCTCGAGTAAAAGGGATATAGATGATATAATCCTGCTACACATGAATTAAGGGTAAGCAGGGATGTTGTATTTAATGAGATGAGTAGCTGGTATGCTACTAAAAAAGATGATGTTGGGGCTGATGTAAGTGGAAATGTGGTTGCACAGAATGCAAGTCAGCAATCACAGTCATTGATGAGTGGACTAGGAGAGTCCTCATCCAGTGGTTCTATTGATAGACCATGGAGTGGCAAGCTGCATCATAATACCAGTCCTGGAAATGTAGTTAGTACATCACATAAAGGCAAAGAGAAAATGGTTGAGCCCCTTGGTATGCCAGATATTTTTGCAAGGTAGTCTCTTATTGATGGTGAAGAGTCTAGTGGCTCAGAGATGAGTCTTGATGAGGAGCTTGGGATTCCAGCCAATGAGGACACATGGTGTGAAGAAGGCTATGGAAGCCATGAATGCAAAGTTACAAAGATCTCGAAGAGTCAAAAACCCTGTGCAAAGGTTGACTTATGATGGTTATGTCGCACATCACTATGCTTATATGGCAAAAGTTGTGCAAGTTGTAGAACCCACAGGTTTTGATGAGGCTATTGGAAATGTGTGTTGGGAGAAAGCTATGGATGAGGAGATGGATGCATTGTATGGCAAAATGAGACTTGGGATTTGTTGGCACCATTGCCTAAAGGAAACAAGAAAGCTTTTGGCTACTATAAGTGGGTGTATAAGGTGAAACATAACGATGATGGTAGCATAAGCAAGTACAAGGCTAGATTGGTAGCCAAAAGATATGCACAGACACATGGGATTCATTATGAGAAGACATTTGTCCCAGTTGCAAAGATGGCAACCGTGAGAGTTGTGATTGTGGTGGCTGCAGCTAAAGGTTGGTTTTTACATCAGATGGATATAAAAAATGCGTTCTTGCATGGTGACTTGCAAGAAGAGGTGTATATTGATCAACCACTAGGTTTTAAGGATACAGGTCACCCCCAGAGTATGTATGTAAGCTTTGTAAGGCCTTGTATGGGCTGAAGCAAGCTCCACAAGCATGGCATGACAAGATTGTTGAGTATCTTGTCACTATTGGTTTTCATATGGCAAATGCATATCACTCTTTGTATGTGCGCAAGAGTGATAAGGGTATTGTGATCATCACCATTTATGTAGATGATCTTTTTATTGGGAGTGACAACTTGGAAGAGATTGAGTATGTGAAAAGTCTTCTCAAAAGGAAGTTTGAAATGAAGGATTTGGGAGATCTACACTACTTTTTGGGAATTGAGGTCATTCGCACATGAGGGTATTTGGCTGTCAACAACAGAGACAATATGTATTGGACATGTTGTCCAAGTATGGGATGGCTGATTATAAGTCAATCATCTCGATGCCATTAGATCAAAATGGCAAGCTTAGTGTAGATACAGGTTGTGTTGGAGGATCTGTGAGACCCCTCTGCCCCCTCCGCGCACCAGATTCTTGGTAGCTAGTAGCGGAAGTAGCTTCCTCTTGCACGGGGCAGGGTTTCCCACTCGGGGCCTCGCCCTTGAATGTCCCGACACAAGACTAATCTTGTGGTCATTCTGAAACCGAAACCGGGAAATTTTCCCTTGCCCAGAAAACGGGGATGATTCCACATTTTTTTATTTTCTTAACGGGGTCAAGAGACTAAACTATCCTTCACCTGATAACCAGATAGAAGGAAAACTATCCTTCACCTGATAGAAGGAAAACTATCACTGACTTAATTTAAAGAAATCAACGCTTTTTCCTAACCAAAATCAGGCACAGCCGTTGATCTAATCATTTGAGAAAATCAACGCTTTTTTCCTAACCAAAATCAGGCACAGCCATTGATCTACTCATTTGAGAAATTCTTTAGGTTTTTATTTAACTACTCGAATTCTAAGCGTATTCCTATTATTTCAATTTAATTATTAAAACTCCACTGATTCTAGCCTAACCCTATCCGACCCATGGGTTATTAGCTACCACCCAACCACTGGAACCGGTAGAACTAGACAATTACTCACCCACCCATAATTGAACGCCTTTCTTAACTTTTGCTTTCGAATACAAATATGCACACACTCCTCTTCAAAACTTTAACATATAAAATAATCCATTGACAAACAGTTATTGGTTACAGATATCATAACTCGAAATTTCCATTCAGTCCCTTGTTTCTCGAAAAAACAGTATCACTCTGGACTCTCCGTTGAGACTAGCTGGTCAGCGAGATCCAGTAACAGATTACAATAATCATTTCATCCATCATACATATCTTCCACGACATACGCATGGGTGTCCTAGGCACTGCGAGCCCGTGCATTACCTGATCAGAACTGTCCAAGATCCTCCTTAGGTGTCCTGGCACTTCACTTAGGGACCGCTTCATTGACCCTCGCCCATCGTATCGAAAGTGCACCATTTTCAACCATACCAAGGCTGGTTAAGACCTGGGAAGCCTTTGCCGCGTGAGCTATCCTTTGAACACTCCCCGCGAGCTGTTGCAACCGAGCTTCCCTTAGAAAAACATATACCAAATGCTTCCTCCAGCATTCGGGCGTAAGACAGTCCTTTAAGAAAACACGATTTCTATGCAAGTTTTTAGTTTGATTTTCTTTTGAATGAATACAAGGAGTATTTCTTGAATCAATATTCCCAAAACTTCTTGATCAGTTCTGAATTTCATACCAGAATTCCTCGAATTCTGTAACCTTGATCCATAGATCAATTCGAAGGGTCTCAAACTTAGTTTCAGATTTGGCGGTAGTTTTGAGTATATTTTTCTAAACTGGTCACATCTTCTTTCCTCGAAAAAACTGGTCACACCTTCTTTCCTCAAAACTGACAGAAGAGTTTGGTCTTGGTCATAGTCTGATTAAAGGTTCGAGTCGGATAAGATTTTTCGTGAACTATCTTTCTCGAAAAGGTTTGATTATTCAGTTACTCATTTATTGAATTTCTTTCTTTTAATATTCACTTAACTGATTTCTAAATTAGTTATGAATTCCAATGAGGAATAAAATTAATCATTTGCCTAAATATTTCGATATCTCGATAGATTTTTCTGAATTTTCTTTTTACAATCCGCGCGAATATAAAATAATAGAAATTTCTCTCTTAGAGTATTTAATTATTCATTTATCAAATACTCATAGAATTTAAACATAGAATTTAAGAGAACTCTAATTGTGATATAAAAAATCTTTATGCATTAAAAAATCAACTTCAATGGGAATAACACTTTTATAAAAAGAAAATCCTTTTATGCATAAAATCAAATTTAATAGGAATAACACTTTTAAAATAAAAAGAATTTCTTTATGCATCTATTTATGAGTAAAAATCAATTTTTATAAGAATAACACTTTTATAATAAAAAATTTCCTTTATGCATCTTTCTATGCCTAAAAATCAAATTTAATAAGAATAACACTTTTGTAATAAAAAAAATTCCTTTATGCATCTTTCTATGCATAAAAATTAAATTTAATGAGAATAACACTTTTATAATAAAAAATTTTCCATTATGCATCTTTCTATGCATATAAATTAAATTTAATAAGAATAACACTTTTATAATTAAAAAAACTCCTTTATGCATCTTTCTATGCATAAAAATTAAATTTAATGAGAATAACACTTTTATAATAAAAAACTCCCATTATGCATCTTTGTATGCATAGAAATTAAATTTAATAAGAATAACACTTTTATAATTAAAAAATCCCATTATGCATCTTTCTATGCATAGAAATTTAATATAATAATAATAATAATAACACTTTTATAATTAAAAAAATCTCATTATGCATCTTTCTATGCATAGACATTAAATTTAATAAGAATAACACTTTTATAATAAAAAATTTTCATTATGTATCTTTCTATGAATAGAAATGAAATTTAATAATTAATATCAGTGATATCCATGCATATTCATAGGTGAGTACATGGAGTAATTAGAATATTTCTTTTAAATGCAAAAAAATGGTGGGAATTACTCTTTTGGAATAACATAAAAACAAACTTTCTTTTCCACAAAATTCTGGAAAATTTTGCCATAACCTCCTTTGTATGGCTGACCATTTCTCATTTTTATCATTCTTTATTTAGCTTAAATTAACCCCAATTAGATTCATAAAACTCTAATCTACACAATTTTTTAAATTCAAGAGAGTAAACAATAAGAAGAGTTTAATTAATTCCTTAGTTAATCTTTCTAGGATTAACAAAGGCTGGAATGTAAAGAAAAAGAAGAGAAGGGGGTGGCCTTTTCCTCAAAGGCATAGCATTTGAATTTTATTCAATCAACCATTAAACATAAAAATCAAGACAACCATATATTTAAAATTTATAAATAAGTAAGAAAATTAGCTTACATGGAGCTTGTAAACTTTCCTTTAGCTTGAGGGATTGAGGGTTCTACTCTTGTTTGAAGCAAGAGTGGCCACCAATTCAGTTTGGAGAGGATTAGGCCAAAAACGATTGAATTATTAAGAAATTCAATGTAGATGGCTCAGGGGACAGCAGGAGTGGAGTAATAGTGCATAAACACCATTAGGCTTTTACAAAGGTGGAGGCTTCTATTTATAGGAAAAAGTGAGCCTCTAACCAAGCAAATTGATCTAGAAATTTCCAGATCAGTTTGGTCAATTTTTGACCATTTTTGGGTCAGCTCAGCTTACTTTTTGAATCTAGTTTTGAAATAGGAGAGAGAAGAGATGAAAATATCTCATTTTATTGATTTAAAATTGGGGGTAATGATGATAAAAAGGTGCCTACTTCATGAGGGGAGATCCCCACTCTAAGGTGTCAAAATTCAGTTTTTTAATTGTTTTCTTTGGTCCTTAGTCCACTCTTCATCTTATGTGAGCATTTACTCATTTTTGGCGAGTTTTTCTTTTATTATTCAATTTATCTCCTCCCTACATTTGGATTAATCTTATTGGTCCATAAGAACCTTAATCCAAAATTTTCAAAAAAATCTGGACCTTTAGGCTAAGGTCTTATGTTCACATTATAATTTATTTCTAATGCACTTTAGGAATTTCTTTTTAAACTTCTGTTTTGGGGGTATTTATTTTAATAAGAAGGGATATTTTTCCATCCAAAGATATCTAAAAATTAAATTTCCTCTCTCTAGAATATTTTCTCTCTCTAGGCCAAAACAGGTAGAAACAAGATCTTTTATATTTCTGAAAAGGGGATTGATTACAGGGGAAGAAACTGAACATCTTGAGGGGCTAGGGAGGAATCGTACATCCTCTCCCACTTGAAAAATGCAAGATGTCCTCATCTCGCAAACTGGGGGTAAAATCGTGCATTAGTTCGGCTTCTTTCTCCTAGGTGGCGTCTTCAAAAGGATAGAACTTCCATTTGACTAATAATTCTCTCAGAATTCTATTCTTGAGAACCTTCTCTCGAACATCAAGGATTCTTTAGGTTGGAGTTCCATCCGCCCTTGGGTTGAAGAAGTTAAGAGTTCATCATTAAGCACATGATTTAGGCTCGGTACATACTTCTTAAGTAGGCTGACATGAAATACATTATGTACTTTGAGATGAGGAGGCAGAAGAAGTTTATGCTAAGTAACCTACTTTCTTTGTAATCAGATATGGCCCACAGTATCTGGGGGATAACTTCTTGTACTTCCCAAGATATAGAGAACTTCTTTTGGGACGTACTCGAATGAAGACCATATCTGCTTCTTTGAATTTTCTATCTGACATCTTCTTATCTGCATACTGCTTCTGTCTATCATGGGGAGCTTTTATATCCTTGCGGATTGATTGCATCTGCTGCTCTATATCATCAAGCATCTGTGACCCTAATCAATGGGTCGGACCAAGTAAATTGTGTTAGGCAATCTTGCCCATACAGAGCTTTGAAAGGGCTCATCCTTGTACTTCGGTGATAAGAAGCATTGTATGCGAATTCGACTAGGTGTAGATACCTTAGCCACTTCTTGGGTTCCCTGCCACCACAGCATGACCGAATTATATCTTCGATTACTTAGTTTACCCTTTCTGTTTGACCATTGGTCTCGGGGTGCTAAGTTGTGCTGAAAACCGAGAAAATTTTTACTGCTTCGAAGAATGCAGTCGAGAATCTGGACGTGAATTTGGGATCTCGATCACTTACTATTCTCCTGGGTAGGCCATGCAATCTGAAGATTTCCTTGAGAAACACTCTGGCCACACATCCACTGCAGTGTAGGCTTCTTTTACTAGAATCAGATGGGCAACTTTGGATAGTCTGTCAACTACCACGAGGATGGAGTTGTAACCTGATTGCACTGAAGGTAGTCCTATAATAAAATCCATACTGATACATTCCCACTTCATCTGGGGGATGTCTAATGGATGTAACCTTCTAGGCATTTTTACTCTCTCGGCTTTGACTTTCTGACATATTAGGCATTGGCGTACATGATTAAGTACATCCTTCTTTAGTCCAGGCCAAAAGAAGCTTTTCTTTACAGACATGTAGGTCTTAATGAAACCTGCATGTCCTGCTATAAGGCTATCATGGGCTTCATTCAGAATTTGACCCTTAGTCCCCTCTTTATTGGGAATGCATAGCTTGCTACTATAATACATAATTCCTTCATCGAGGCTATACCCTTAAACTTGGTTCAACTCCTGAGGAGTTTTGCTTTCCTACATAAGTAGGGTAGCAATAGGGCCAAATAATCTATCTTGCATGATCTTGGTTCAACTCCTGAGGAGTTTTGCTTTCCTGCATAAGTAGGGTAGCAATAGGGCCAAATAATCTATCCTGCATGATCTTCTCTCTTGCTTCATTAATCAATGGATTTGACACCACTGTGATTGCAAGCAAGGAGGCTTTTTTGCTGATGGCATCTGCTACCACATTTTCTTTGTCTAGGAAGTACTTGATTTCAAAATCAAATTCCTGCAGGGTCTGCATCCACCTTCTTTGGCACATGTTGAGATCCTTCTGAGTGAAGATCCACTTTAAGCTCTGATGATCTGTTCATCATCGAAGTGAATCTTTGACCTAGTAGGTAATGTCCACAACTTCAGGGCATAGACTATTGAAAGTAGCTCCAGGTCATGGACAGCATAATTTCTCTCATGTGTTCTGAGTTTTCGGGATTCATAGGCCACTACAATACCTTCCTCCATGAGTGTGCCTCCCAGGGCAAAACCACTGGCATCAGTTATACTACCTCAAAGAGTAGAGAGAAATTTGGCAACTTCAGAATGGGACTAGTTACCAAGGCGGTCTTCAGCTTATCAAAAGCGCTCTGACATCTGGCAGACCATTGAAATGGGGTATTATTCTTGAGAAGATTATCAGGGGGGAAGCTATGAGAGCATACTTAGGTATAAAAATTCTATACCAACCAGTTAATCCCAAGAATCCTCTAACTTCTTTCACTGTCTTTGGTTCACGCCAATCTATGACTGCTTGGACTTTTGCAGAATCTGGAGAAATTCCATCTTTGGATACCAGAAAGCCCAAGTATTCAACATGGTTGACAGAGAAAGTGCATTTGCTCTTTTTTGCAAAGAGTTGGTGCAGGCTTCGGTAGGACCTTAACAACAAATGCTTTGGCAAAGTCCTTTGCCATTATGACAGCTTCTGCCACCATTGAGACTAGTTTGGCATTTTTCACGAAAGTGTCCAATGGCTCGTTCATCCCTCAAATGAATCTGGCCATCAGCTGCTCTTCATCCAAAAGTGGAGAATATTTGAGGAGAAGGGAAAATGACTGATGGTATTCTTAAATTGTCCGGCTATCCTACTACAATTCCAAGAATTCATTCATTTTAGTTTCCAGGAAGCCCGGAGGAGAGAACCTCTTCTTGAGATAAGCTTTAAGATCTGGCTAGGTCTGGGTATTTCGATCGAGATGGTTTCTCTCGCAATGGTTCCTCCATGCAACCCTGGCCGTTTCCACAATTGGCGAGAGCCATCTTCCTTCTCTCATTATAACCGGTTACATCAAAATACTCTTCCATTGCCTCGATCCATTTTTCCACTACTTCTCCTAATTGTTCCCCTTCACCCTTGAAGGGACCAGGTTGGGATCGGTGCAGGGCTTTATGAACGTTCGGATCTAACTCTTCATCATCGGTAAAAGGATCCGGCTGCCCAGCACGGGCCGCGCGCCTCATGATTCTGACAAAACAATATTTTTGTCAACTTAACTTTGTCATCAGATTCATGACTATTTAGTTTTTGAGATTTATTTCTTAAACAAATAAATATTCCATCATACCCTGATAATTTTATTAACCAATATTCACAACCACTAAAATAATTTGGAATATTTTGCAAAAAATCATTTATTATCAAAAGTTTTTGATATATACATATAGCATCTTGGCTCCAAAAGTCATTGCCTCAATCGCGTACACATAAAAAGGCGATACTGGGATGGAGACATGCTATGATATACACGATTCATCACTGATAATGGTGCTGTAATTCTTCTCCTAGGAATAAAGTAGCTAAGACGTCTAAAAATACGACAAGAAATTCTAAAATTTCGGGGTGAATGATTATAGAGTTGGACATAATGAATAACTCCTAGCCTTATCAAGATCATGGCTAGCGAGATATTCCGTCTGAGTCTCTGACGTTGATATTCTGTCTGAGTCTCTGACGTTGATTGGTATTGACATTAATACTTCGCCCTCTAGAGGACCACATATGCTGACGTCGCTCTATTCGATTGGGAAAGTATAGATCCTCAAAGTGACCAACGAGTCTCACTCTACTTTCTCGGGTTGTCGCGTGGAGTTGATGAGATTTTCGAAGGCAAAGGCGATCATATCCTGACTCTTGGAGAGTCCAGGAATGCTAGACAGATTTGGGATATCCATCTAGAAATCCACTTCAATTTATGAGTTTTCAATTTATGTTCATTTTATACATAATCTTAACAAGTGAAAACATTATTTCTCAGATTTACTTTAAAATTCGATTTCTAGGTAAATTTTGAGACTACTGGTCGAAGGCCAAAATGGTCGATTTTGACTTCGGAGGACCGAGTCCAAAGTCGAAGAGCTCGATGTTAGCTTTTCGATGAGCCCTCGAGTGCCTTCATCAGATATATGGTTTAAGAGATACGGGCCTCCAAACAGGGGTGGTTTTTAGAGTTTTTCCTTTTTGCTAACGGACCCCTTCACACTAGAATTGCCTTTCATGGCCGAAATTTTTCACCGGAATTGTTTCGCCAAAATTGCATTTCATGGCCGGAATTTTTTGCCAGATTTGCCTTTCAAATGGTTGGAATTTTTGACACGGCCGAAATTTTTTGCCGAAAATTGTCTTTCACGGTCGGAATTCTCGCCGGATTTGTCCCACGGCCAAAATTTTTTGCCAAAGAATTGTCTTTCACGATCGACCAGATTTTATTTTTATTTTTAAATTTTTAATTTTTGGATTCTAGTGGGAAATACGAATTTCTCTTTTTGGGGGGCATATTTTTTGAATTTAAAATGAAAGGGATATGGGCATTTTCCCAAAAAGGTAAGTGGGAATAAAAAAAGTCAACCTTTTAATGACACCCCTTACACCCTTCATAAATGACCCCCACAATGGACAAATTGACAACTCATGCGCATCTACTCATTGAATGCTCATTAGCCTTAATGAGTTGTGTAAAAAAAGTGATTAAGGATTAATTTAAGATTTATCCTTTCACTAATCTTTTCCTCTTTTACACTAATCAAGACTCTAATTAACCACTAATTCTTAATTAATTCATACAATGGAGCATATCACTGGATAGAGCAAGGGAATGCTAATCTTTGTGCATCAACAATGGTATAAATTAATATAAAATAGGGGATTAATTAGACTCTTAATTATAGTCTTCTCTTTTAAGGTAAAATTAATCAAAGAGAGGTAAATATCTCAAATCGATGAAAAAATTGAAGTGAGTAGGTGTTTTGATGCATCTAGATGCTCTCAAAACACTCAAAAACTCTAATTTTAACTACTCGTATAATCACTTTAGACCCCAATTAACACATTTTCTAAATTTTTGGCCTCTTAAACAAGACTAATCACCCTTAATGACAAAAAACCAATCCATTAAGAGAAATTAGTCAAATTCAAGGATTTTTTTATGGTTTTAAGAAATTTTTTGAAACATTAAGCTACTCCTAATGCTTGATAACACTCTAATCTAAATAATTTCAACCAAAAACACACAATTAAACTAAACTTAATGATTTTAGTTCTATCTTTAAACTAAAGAGAGCTAACATTCACTAAAAATTACATTCTATTGCATTGTTTGATGCACTAGATGCAAACTAAGCCTAATAAAAACTATGTGCAAGCCCTAAGGACATGAAAAACCACTAAAACAATAACAAAAACAACAAATTAATCTAAAACTTAATAAAAAAGCATTCTTTTCACAAAAACAAAAAAGAGAGCTATTCTACACCAAATCTCACACAAATCACCATCAAATCCACATCTTTTTCATGGGAAATCATTAATAAAGATAATGGACAAAAGGGTTATGTGTAGATTAAAGGCAAAATGATGGAAAAAGCCAAGGGATGGCTCCCCGGCGCGACAGCGGCGCCAAAAATGTTATGGCTCACCCTAACCCTCCTTGAAACACATTCCTTGAAACTCAAGTATAATCCTACTTCTCCAATAATTCCCCTAGTTTCAATGTGTCACATGCTTTCAAAACTTTCAAACATCATTATTTATGTGTCACATGCTTTCAAAGCTCTCAAAGGTGAGGAATAGAGAGGACTGCTGTGAGAATGGGTGTGCATGTGACATTCCCCTATGTTAGACTATTGAACTTGAAAATCTTCTTGGAAAACTTAAAACACCACTAACCTGTCTGTGGAATCCTTTCACACACCATCTCCATCGTTCATGGAACTATGTACCTCTCCTGAGGTGATGGTGGAGCCACTTCCACCTTCTTATGTGGAAGAGAACCCCCTGCTGATGCCAGTTGAAGCCCAAAAATCCATTTTCTCCTTCGATGATGGATGTCATTCTTCCCTAGAGAACTCATGGGTAAATCTTGTATGCCTTACAGATGCAAGATGCTTAGACTAACTGTCTATATTGGACTGCTCGGATGACTACTTTACTTAGATGTACTTAAGAAATAGAGAAGTGTTGTCGGCTAATGTAAATGCTTTGTTAGCTATCTACTGTATTATGCCCGTAGTGGAGGTGAAGTGATGTTGATGTTGATGATGGTGTAGACTCTAATGACAAGTGTGCTGCTTTCCTGAGTAGTGGTGGTGCAAGATCTGGTGACAAGTGTGCTGCAATACCTGAGTGTGGTGAGGAGCAGAGAGGGTTGCCATCCAAAGTGGTGAAAGTGGTGCAAGATCTTGTGACAAGGGTGCTACAATACCTTAGTGGTGTAAGAAAAATGATGATAAACTGTAGCAGAGAGTGGGATGTTGTCCCAAGTGGTGTACTGATGATCAACGTTGAGGTGTTGTACTGTGTAGCAGAGAGTGGGATGTTGTCCCATGAACTGAAGATAAAAACACTGATGTTCTCTGTATAGCAGAGAGGGTTGTTGTCCCATAAGCTAAAGATAAAAACAGTGATGTGTTTAGTGTAGTAGAGAGGGCTCTGTTGTCCTATAAGTAGAGGATAAAACAATGATGATATGTAGCAAAGAGTGGGTTGGTGTCCCAAGTTATGCTACTGAAGAAAAACGCTACAGATATACTGTCAAAGAAGATGTGCTAATGTAGGGTAGGCGTCGGTAGCATCACTAGATGATGTGGTACCAGATATGTTTATGAAGTGGTACAAAAGACTGAATGAAGAGGCAATGCTATATATAGTCAAAGAGGTTGCTAGTCGGCTAGTGAAAGGGCAGTCCGGGCTAGCAAAAAGATAGTGCAAAAAAGATGGATAAAATTTGATTAATCCAGATAAAAAACATAGCTTTCTTTTGTACCAAACAATTCTCCATCATTTTGGCGGCCTTCAGCCCAAGACCCTAGGAAGGTGTGGAGTTCAGAATTTAGTAGTACAACAGTTCAACATTCATAAGTCAGAATTCAGTCAAAGTCAGCATCATCATCTTCACACAGATCTTATTAGATCTCAGTTTAACCATCTCATCTAATATAGCTGCATTACATTTGCATCAAAACCATTCTCTATCTCTTAAGTATATTTCTAAGTGTAGTTTAGTTAAGACTAAGGTTGTTTTACTACTACGATCGATCCCTCGCACACGTCAAAGATGATATGTGTATCTAGTTTGCAATTGGATGCCAAACTTCTGTAGTGTATGTAGAAAAAGGGGGCGAACCCATAGGGCTACCCCAGAGCAGAGCCTAAGGCTCTTGTAGTGGGCATGGGATAGCTTAGAGCCACCCCAAGGGGGGCAAGAAGGCCCCAAGTTGTGCCCACTAGCCCTTTTAGGCAGCCTTGGACAGGGCCCTACCCAGCTAGTCGGTTGAGTGTGGGGAAGTCCCACACTCTTTGTGCATGGCTGCGCAGTAGTCTAGACACCCTCTCTCTCTCTCTCTCTCTCTCTCTCTCTCTCT
Organism: Cibotium barometz; assembly: GCF_041138505.1. NCBI lineage: Eukaryota > Viridiplantae > Streptophyta > Polypodiopsida > Cyatheales > Cibotiaceae > Cibotium > Cibotium barometz. The sequence continues at coordinate 17,675,790 of NC_141074.1, forward strand.
CTCTCTAATTTTCTACACATCTACTTCAGTCTTTCAAAAAAGGTTGCATACCATGAATTATCTCTCTGGTGCATGAGCACACCCAAAGGCAAGGAAAAATTTTGTCTTCACACTCCATTATTTGGTGTGGTAGTGAGAAAATGACAAAAAAAGGTAGCACAAACATAAGAAAAAGTTACATTTGTGGCTCTTTGGCAACTTCCCACATCTTTGGTAAGACCTAATTGAATATATTTGGCACCATTTCTAGGGAGGGATTTAGGGCTTAGCCTATTCTAGTGTTTAGTATGTGAAACCTAATATTTCTCAATGTTGATTAGGAAATACTTTAGAAGGGGTATAGTATTTCAGCCTTAGTGTGATTGAATCTTTGTTTTCTTCTTGTTTTCATAGAGGTTAGTTCATTTCAATTTTCCTCTTGACTTTTCTTGCCATAATGCTTGATTCATCTTACATTTAAGTGGGAATATGCTCAATTGACATGATTATGAGTGGGTGTCACTTACAAAACATCAAGAGTGAGCTCAAAATGCATGTTTTTATGTTTAATTTCTGATTTGTTTTTCATACATGCATTCTTTTTAAGCATGAAAAACTATAAATCTTTCCAAAATTGATACAATTATCCATTTTTTGATTTTTATCTTTAATTCAGGATTATTCTACCTTTTTAAGACCAAAACAATATGAAAACACTTAAAAAAACAACATGAAAACACTAAAAAAAACAAGAAAAACCTTAAGTTTAGCTATCTAGAAAAACAAGCATGAGCATCAAGCATGCATTGACATCATCAGGTTCTAAGGTTTAAATATGACATATTTGACCTTTGACACCTGTCTTTTGCATGCCTAAAAATTTATTGAAATTAATGGTAATTAATCATATTAATTTGTGCATCAAAATAAGCACCAATAGTAAAGTATTTGACATTGGTTCTTGGAAAATCTATGTAAGGTGCACACAACTGGTTTCTAGCTATTTGACACCAATGGGTTTAAACTATACTCATGTGTTAACTTTAGATCTTCTTGTAGTGACTGCAGCAGCAAGTTTAAACCTTTGAACTTGCCATCCTTATCCACAATAGTGTATAACAAACCTGATGTGGATAAGGATGGCAAGTTCAAAGGTTTAATTGACATCGCCACCATGAGAAAATCTATTCTCATACTATGTGAATTGTTTTCCCCAAAATTTTGTCTACGAGTTCTAGAGAAATGCCTTAATATGTTAAATCTCAAATTTTCAATTGATGCACCTTGGATTTAGAAAAATATTGGCAATACCAATCTACCTAAATGTAGTGCATCTTATAAGGTAAGTTCTTCCTACCCACCTGAGGTCTCATCAAATCCAATAAACAATACTCAATAGAGTACATTCAAATGGGGAAGGCAGGATTCCATTAACTTCCTAAATCAAGGAGTCTCTTATTGAATTGAGCCAAGAAAATGCTAATTTGAGTAAAGGGCCCAAGGTTCTCTTATTTTTACTACCCAATCAGCCCAATGCATTGGTCATTGGTCAAAACCCCAACATAGCACAAACTAAAAATCCAAGGAGATTGGAATGCTAGCCATTGTCTAGCATTGGGTGGTGGGATACATGGGCATGGGTGTGATATGCTAGCCATTGGGATATCACGCCCATGCCTATGCACCCCACCACCCAAAAGGGAAGCCATATTAGCAACTCCTAGAAATCCAACACTAGTGACCCAACAACCTCTCCTAAGGTACCCACCCGACCACCCCAAAGGGAATTCATATTAGCAACTCCTACAAATCCAACACTAGTGAGCCACCAAACAACAAACTCTCCCTAGGTACAAACCCACGACATCTCTTCACAACACAAAACCCAACAAAATCACAACTCTTCCTATGAGAGAGACCAGCTAAGTTAAGCTAAGACAAGAGCCAGCTCCAAGATTCTCACTCCTATTGGGAAAGCATTAGGGACTCCTTAACCACAGAAAGCCCCAAAAAATCTAGCCAAGTGGATGAGGGACAAATGCCAAGATACCTGATATACAACCACTTGACCCATAGAAATCCCCAAACAATCTAGCCAAGTGGGTTAGGGACAAATGTCAACATACCTAATGTAACAAAAACCAATGAGACATGTAAACCCTAATCCTATTGGTGTAGGTTTTCATGGACAACCTTAAACTTTCATCTATCCACCACCACATGAGAATATGTAGACATGTTAATGATGGCAAGGGTTTAGTGCCCATGCAAAGAGCCCCATATCGAGGAGGATCAATGGACAAAGCCAATCCACATCTCCTAGCTAGTGACCAAATTTGATAGGAATGGAGGCTCGGTTTAATACTTAGAAATGTTTAATCAAGTTTATGAGGAATTTGATAGGAATGGAGACTCGACTCTTTAATACTTAGAAATGTTTAATCAAGTTTGTGAGGAATTTGATAGGAATGGAGACTCGATTTAATACTTAGAAATGTTTAATCAAGTTTGTGAGGAATTTGGGAGTATAGATGAACAAACATTATCACTTTTAGTATATGTTTTGAAAGCAAGATGGTTCAAGTCTCTTAACTTGACTTGGCAAAAAAAACAAACTTTGAAATCTTGAGATCTACCTTCATATGTTTTACACCTAGTGGATTCTGATATAGTGCAAATTTACAACCTCAAAGGAGGCGAGTAAGACCATTATAGACTATAAATTAAAGAGTAGACATGAATTATTAGGTCACCACCAACAAGTCAACAACAATGAGGATAGTGAGACCAATTAGAGACTCTAAAAAGAGTAGATATGAGTTATTAGGTCACCAACAATGAAGATAGTGAGACCAATTAGAGACTCTAAAAAGAGTAGATATGAGTTATTATTAACAATGAGGTTGCCACATATTGTGGCACCCCGATATGCAATGTGGTATCGCCACATTGTGAAGTCATAAATTGCGTGTACATGTGAACTCATAAATTGTTTGAATGTGTGTGTGTTCATAAACAATTATGAACATAGGTCTAGACATATGTATAGACAATGATTCATAGGCTTGTGAGCTAGGGAATCAAACCCACGTGCTCTGTTTTTTCCATACCCATGGTCTAGCCACTAGATATTTGGTAGCTCACTTAAAGGCTTAGTTTTGAAATTAATATATATTAATAATCATATGTAAAAGGGTAGGTGGGGATATCATGCACACCGATACTTATCATAAGTTGAGAATTGGAGGAACTAGACAAGGTGCCACACAAACAATGCTCATGAAGCCCATGGCATAAAAAGAAATATGGAAATTGACCTTGGGATCTATGGGGGTTGGAGTAATAAACTCAAAGATTGACTGATTGAGAATGGATTAAGCTCATCAATGAAGAGGATTCACCTATTCTACTTTGACAAGAGAATCAATCAACAAGCAAGGTTGATTTTTGATGGGTCCCTTCAAAATCACAAATCCCCCCAAATGTCTCACAAAGCTCCCCTTGGTGATTCACATGCAAAGAACTAGAAAATCTCTATTTTCTCTCCCTCTTTGTGCCCTTGTCGTTCCTCATTAAATCATGGAATAAAACCCCTCCAGTTCATCAATGCATATGTCGGCAAGCCCATGACCTGCTGACTATGCCCAAAGAAAATGGGGTCAAGGTGCCCTTCTTCTTGGAGGAGGAAGCGCGTCAACAATTGGAGGGAAATTTTTTAGCTATTACCCTTAGGCCTCATAATACCTATAGATCTACCACTGGCAAGCCAGGAAACAAGGACAATATTAGAAAATCCAGAGACTCAAGAAAGAAGGAATGCCCATCTCAATTACCCTTCCACTCCGACTGGTTTGGGATTTGGCTGTTACATACCAAGCCCTTAGGGTATTTATTGGACTTTTCTTTGGCCCCCACCCCCCGGTGGAGGTTATAAAAAGCTAGATTAGAGACAACTGGCTCAAGAAACTAACCAAGATTGATTTTGACAAAGCTTATGAGATATTAGACCTTGGGGGCCCAAACCTCTACAACTTCCTCTATTTTACAAAGACATATGATGCCAATGAGGCTAGAGGTTAGGTGCTAGATAATGATGGCCACTTCCACACCGTCCATATCTGAGTCTCAACCTGGTCTGAGAAGCCTTGTACCTCCCAAGAATGGAACAACCTCATGTACACCTCACCAACGCCCCATGTTTGACTCGCAACACCTTCCAAGGTAGCACCACCAAGGACGAAGTAGAGTGGGCCAACATAACCCAAGAGGAGCTTGTGATGCCAGCCACGGCCCTCTCATTTTTACTCACAACCAAGTGGACAGATCGCTTTAGTAGGTGCAGCCTCTCAACACTAGCCAGGGTCCACCAAGGCATGCCTATAAACTGGGCCGAGTACTTGCAGAAGGAGCTACACTCAGTATGTGCCAACCCCCAAGTAAATCTTGCAACAACATCCCTCCTCACCAAGGTACTCTTCCATGCTGCTGGATGGGAGGAGCTCCCTAGGGAAATACAGGTAACATGGCACAAAGCACCATCACCCAAAACCCAAGCAGTATGAGAAAATTCCACCCAAATCTAGCGAGGGCCCACCCACAGAGGAGCTGGAAGCCGCTGAACCCCAATGCAAGGCCACTGAGGAGGAGGCACAACGCCAAGCCTTTTATGATCAAAACCTCTATAAAACCCCACCCCCCATTGGATCCTCTCCATGCCCTCCTCATCACTCAGAAGGTGGCCCCTCATCTTCTGCCTCTTCACACAAAAATATTGTGGAAACCCTTTGTTGGGCATGCACTGGAAATTTTCGATCACGTATTAGTAGCATATTAATTTAAGTACTCAAATTTTAGAGATAAGGGGCACAAACATTTTTGCATTAGGTGGTGGCATTCAAGTAATTGTGTTTGGATGCATAACCCCCCCCTTCTCCCCATATCTCTTAATAAGAATTAGCTATGGTTAGTGTAAGGGTTAATTGTTCCCAAAATCAAAGCTACAGTAGACTAGAAGAACTGTCACAAAGTATCAAACTTCTAAGTAAACGGGTGAGACCGTTTAATAAATATAAGGTTCCTTTAAATCCTCGCATTCCAAGGCGGCAGCATGCTAGCAAGTGATTCGGCACAGAGGCAGGCTACCATTGGTCCGCCCGGGGAGATGAAAGAGAAGTTGAGATCTCGTTTCACATATAGATGGGGAGATGAAATTGCAGAAAGATAGTGAGAGAACCCTGTGTTGATGGCTATGTAGCTGTGTCATTGAGAAGGAAAGAGATCCACACGCGCGCGCACACACACAGACGTGTGGAAGTTGACGAACGACGGAAGTGCACACGTGCTGATATGAACCCATAGAAATCGAGGAAATGCCCACCACCCAAAAAGCGCCCAAAAGCGAGGCTTCACAAGCGCATTACTGCGCTACATTCACTACCCCTGTAGCATTGGGATACATTTCTTTGTTCATACATACATATGTTTATTCACATGCAAACCTATCTCTTTCTTCCTGCTTTGCTATCACCTTTACTTCACCTTAATTGCCCCAAGACATGTCACTTTAACAACACACATTGAGTGGCAAGTGAATGCTATAATTAAGCAAACCACTTTAACAACACAAAATTCATGAGAAGTAAATGTTATAATAAGCAAGCCACTTGGACAACACACAACTCACAACAAGTGCATGCTATAGTGGGGTCATATCCTTCTTAAGAAGAAGCACTCAATGATACTACCTTCACTCACAAAAGTTGGCCACAAGGTCACATGTTTTTTTAATCTTTTACGGACTTGCAATGTATGCAAATACTTCATAGTTGATACAATATGCATACGTTGGATGACGAAAATTATGGTGATCGGCATCATGTCATTGAGGGGGATCATGCAGCTTTGAAAATTGTTGTTGGAGTTTGGTTCTTTAAGAGTAAATGGAAATGTTTTTTTATAGTAAAGAGAAAAAGTGAAGATGTAGATGCATCTACTATCATCATAGATTAGGTGTTCAAAAAATTTAATAGTAAAGGGAAAAGTGAAGATGAAGATGCATCTATGGTCATGGACTAGGTACAATGCTTCACCCTCATCATTATGACTATGTGGGTAATGAGTTATTCTATTTTATAAGGCCTCCTTTATGAGGAAAAGACACTTTGTGTTTGAACATGCCTAGTGCTTCACAATTTCCCAATTTATACATTGAGGTTGGCCATAGGTGGCCAACCTCAATGATAAAAAGGTGGTTAATGTAGATTTGGGTGGTAAAAAGATGGCTTATGTGAATTTGCACCATGCTAAATAGGATACATACACAAGGCTAGTAGACTACACTCAAGGGTAGAATAAGATCTTCTAGAGTGAGACAGGTTGTAGGATCCAAATGGGCACTAAGACACCTTGCATAGGTCTAGAAGATGCATGTCTTATATTAATCCAATTGGGTGGTGGGTAGAAGAAGATCTTATAGTGACAACATCTTTAGGTTGTAGGACAGGTGGTGACACATCATCCTTAGGTCATCCTTAGGTTGTAGGACCCAATTGAGCGCTAAGACAACCTTGCATAGGTCTACAAGGTGTGTCTCATATATTCCATGCGGGTGCTGCGGTTGGTTTTGGTCTAAATGGGTAGGGTAATAGACCGCAATCAAGGGTAGAAGAAGATTTCCTAGTGGCACATCATCTTTAGTTATAGGACCCAAATGAGCACTAAGATAACCTTGCATAGGTCTAGAAGTTGCTTCTCTTATATTACTCTAGTTTGGTGGTGTGGTTGGTTTGGTCCAAAGAGGTAGGGTCGTGGCCGATCTACTAAAGGAGATAGGTTTGATAGCTCCCTAGTCATATTTATAACATTGGATTGGAATCTATCTTTATCGCATTGTTTTGCCAATAAATGGCATCCTTTGTCACATAGTTTACATAGATCACCATCAAGGCTCCCTATCATGAGTGTAGGGTGGGCAAACATCATTAGTCTATAATTTTAGTTTGAAATAATAATTTTGTATCATTATCTATATCGCTCTTGCTTTAAGTTCTTTCATGTGAAAGATCTTACTATTTGTGTGAGCATATAAGTTGTATTTTCTTACATGGTATTAGAGAATAGGCTTTGGACAAGGCTTGCTTGTAGAGGTGGCTATGTCATATAAGATTTAGAAAAACTTTCTCAACTTGTAATAATGCTACAAAGGCTCAACCACCACCAAGTTTGGCAAGAACCATGAAAAAATAGAAGATATTGCAAACAAAAGATTTGTTAAGTTTAGAGTTTAAAATGATAGACCTTGGGCTTTTTTTTTTTGTGGGGATTGAGGCCTCATGGGTTCACCTAAAAATATGTAAGTATAGCACGTGAGTTCAAATGAAGGGGTTATTTCATTTAAAAATTTAAGGTAAATTTACAGAAATACATTTATAGACGGGGGTTTTTTAATCGGTTTTGAGAATCGGTTTTGAGAAGAAACCCGTAAGTCCATAAATAAAAAGAGGGTATAGTGGAGAAATACTAAAGACATATAGCATGGCTAAGTGTAAGATAGTTGTCCCTTTTTATCCCCCCTCTCTCACATGCTTCAAAATTACAAAATCTAACCCCCTTTTTCATTAACAATAAAACCTCATTCCTCACCCCCTCCCACATAATTTAAAACTGCAAAACCTAACCCCCTTTTTTATTAACATTAAACTCCCCCATCCCCCCTTCTTACAAACCCATACCCCTCCTCCCCAATGCCCCCCACCCCCACCCCATTTTTAAAGCTCCCTACTAATTTTATCTCTTCTATTTTATTTGATAAAAAATATCAAAAAGTAAAAAAAGAAAACAAGTGAAGAAGAAAAAGCAAACAAAAAATCCAAAAAGAAGCAAAGCAGAGTTGATTTATACGCACACATGCCCTAGCTTTATGCCTTGATTCACTCCACGCACATCTTTTAGGATCATGGCACATCTATTAGCACATGTTCTGGACACCATCCCACCACCATATTCGCAACACCATCCCACCACCATTTGAGTGTTCCCATGCCATGAGTTTATGTACATATTTAGGTGGTACGAGGAATGGTGGGGTGTTTTTTCATTTCTTGAGAATGCATGGGAGGATTTAGCTGATGTCATGATGGGCAAGGCACGATCATTGCATTATGAGATGATGTATCATATACCTTATATTTTATGAAATTCCATGGCTTTCCATACTTTTTTCTATTGCTCTAGGATTACGTGGAATTTTTCCATGCTTATCCTCACCTCGACTTACTTTGTTTTAACCCTTTCATTGCTCCATCACCCAAGGTTACACGGATTTTATCAGTGTCTCCTCACATCCTTTACCCTACATTAGCTAGCCAACTAGACCACATTATGGTGCATCATGAGAAGCTCCGCATACACCCAATTACCTTGCCACATCAAGCCTTGTCTCAAAACATCTTGCACATTGGGAGGAGCCCTCCTTACCTCACATATCTTAGCCATCGAACATTGTATCTGAGCACCCTCAAGTCTCTTTTTTAAGGAGGATCTTTCCTTTACCATCGATGTATCTTTTTTGGGGGGACACCTCTTTACACATGTGATTACATGCCTGACATTCAAGGCACACGCTCCATTTCCATCATCATCCATTGTCCTCATGTCACATGGTTCTCACTCATCATTGGCATTCACGAGAGAACTAGCTCTTTGCACTTACATTTGGGATCCAAGATCCTCATGTGTGGATACTTATTCCTTGGCATCAACTTTTAAGGGGGTTCTCAACTCCCCCTTGCTACATCTTTCGAGGGAGAGCCTCTTTATCCATTCCACTCCATGTCACATTCAAAGGCTTTAGGTCCATATTTTCCACTTTGTTCCATAGGCCCCACTTTGCATGTGTATCATTCATAATTGGCATTCCCTCAGGCACCCTCCTTGAGCCACTTTGTATGGGACCCATGATAAATCTACATTGACTTTCCATAGTCTTCATCAATGCCACCTTCTAATTTGACATACCATTTCTTGGTGTTTACTAGAGCATCTACTCTAGCCTCCAACATTTGGGATCCCGACATACACCTTTGGGGCCCCTTAGGCTCCTTGTCTTTCATTTGGGCTCCCGGTGGATGTGATCGACTTTTAAGGTGGGGGAGCACCCCTCACTTTCTTTTTTCCATGGTCTACACTTGAGGTGGGGGGGTCTCCCTTTCTTCACTTTTTAGTACATGGATCATCGTCATTCGACACATCTTATGGATCCTTGGGCTTAGGTCGTGCTCTACATCGGCACATCTTTGTCATGATTCTTCTTTTGGGATTCATCATCAAGATTAACTTTATCCTTTTTTCACCCTCCCCCACTGCATTTGTATACTCAATTTGATGTCATTTGACCATATCCTTGGGACCAAATGTGTACTCAAGGTGGGGGTTGTTAACCTCTTTTCGTACACCATGGCCTAGCACTATACACCCTGTCCAGACATGATGGTACTATACATGCACATGTACATGTATATCTATTAATGCGTTGATCCTATGTTTTTTGAAGGAATGTGTATCATAACATTGATGTTTTCATATATATATATATATATATATATATATATATATATATATATATATATATATATATATATATATAGAGAGAGAGAGAGAGAGAGAGAAAGAGAGAGAGAGAGAAAGAGGGTCTACTTTAGTTATTAACGATGATCTACTTGAGTTATTGAGGTGCTTGTGGTCCTTTTCCATCAAAAGTTATCTATATTCAATGTTGCACCACTCCACTCTCCTTTAGTTCATACTCACCTTGAATTAAGTCAAACATTATATTTTAAGAAAATCAAAATCACCTTGCATTGAATAAAACATTGTATGTTAAGAATAACAATATTATTTCTACTTTTAACTAGATTAATCCCATTTTTTATCCTTTCCACACAATGTGAAATAGTGCCTTTTTACCATTGGGTTTAACCTAAATCTTTGGATAGTCCTCTATGTGAAGGACATGGATAATATGGACATTTTGAGCATATTTATTTTAAAAAAATGAAGTTTCTTGTTGAATTTTTTAACACCATTTCAAAGTGGTTTATCATTGGAACTCAATTCCGTATTGAAATGAAGCACCAAAATCTAATCAAGGCCACATGTTCATACTATTAATCTAAACATATATATGAGCTACCCATGTAGTTTGTAATTCACATCCTTACAATGCCATAAAACCATTCATAAAACTATTTAATTAGAATCAACCAGCTTTTGTGTCTAATTAAAGCTTCCATCTGTCTAGGCTTTCTTGTCATAAAGGGGATCTCTTACTACAAAAATGAATATTATTACCCAACCAACACCCACACACACACACACACAAGAGAGAGAGAGAGAGAGAGAGAGAGAGAGAGAGAGAGAGAGAGAGAGAGAGAGAGAGAGAGAGAGAGAGAGAGAGAATTGGAAGATCCTTTAAAAAATTAAATAGGAATAGGATAAGGCACTTAAGCTCGAGAGGGCCCATTTCTGAATGAAGTGTGGTGAGGACAAAAGGAAAGCTTCACACGTATGTAATTAAAACATTTTTCTTTATAGAAATGAATTTTATGGTTTTAAAATTAGGCTATACATAGAGAGAGAACATGTCGATAAGATTCATTTAATGCACTATTCATAGTTTACATAAAACTATTAATGATTAGTAAAAGTTTTCTTAAAAATCATTTGGTGCTAGTAAATTATAATCTTTAAAGTACTCAAAATGTTGGAAAAGCTCAATGCTCCAGCCTCATGTAGCTTCTATGGGTGACAATGTGCTTTACTTTATAAGGTCTCCTTTATGAGGATTAGCCATTGTGGTGAGCAGTTGGGCACCCCACTTTAGATACTGGATGGTGGTGGGGCCAAGTCTACCTAAAGAGAGCTAGGAGATGGCTTATGTAGACTTAGCACTCTACCAAGTAGGAAGAATGCTTGTGCAGGCTATGTGATTGCATTAGTGAGTGCCAGATAACAAACTGAGGACACACTATTCTCAGGTTGTGGGGTGAGGGCCCATTTGAGGGTCTAGATGCTCTCAAATGGCCATGGAAGCTACTTCAAGTACCTATGGGACTTAGTTATAGTCTAATTTAGTCCCAATCGGATAATGTGGTCGATTGGTCATTTTGGACCAAGTTGTGAGTTGGTCGTCGATGTGGCCAACCTACATCCATGCTTAGTGGGGTCACTCATAAATATGTAAGCGTAGCACGTGGGTTCAATAGAAGGGATTTTTAAAATACCTTTTTTACACATTTTTTACATAGAGAAGGGTACCATTTAAAGGGCATATTCATAGGTCGAATAGAAAAAGGGTATGCTTTATTCATGAAAATTTCATAGATAAGGGATTTTTAAAATAGGCCTTGAATGCACGCGATATAGAGGGTTTACTTATAGTGAACCCCCCGAGCATCCATGCCAACCCTGGGTTCTATATATAGACTAGTTTAGTAGCCTTAGTTCATCAATTTAATTGTGTTTAAGCACTCTTGTAAGCAAGACATCCTCTATCTAGAGAGTCTATGTCTATATCACCCATCAAATTTCTTTACTCGAAGCACACAGATAGGTGGATGCCATCAGCTCATAATCAAGCTTTTACACTCATGTAAAGCAAAACATCCTCTGTCTAGAGTCTGTGTCTATATCGCCCATCAAAGCTCTTTACCTGAAGCACACAGATAGGTGGATGCCATCAGTTCATAATCAAGTTTTTACAAGGAGTAATATTGTTTACTCTCCACTTCTTTCTACAATTGAGTGCTTTGTATTGTGTTGATCCAGCTTTCGCTCTCTATTATGCTTTGTATTGTTTACTCTCCACTTCTTTTTGCAATTCAGTGCTTTGTATTGTGTTTATCCAACTTTCGCTCTATTATCTATTCTTACACAAAAAGCATTAAGAAACTATAATAACCTTATCTTCAAGGAGACATGTATAAAAAGTGTCTTGCAAATGCATTAAAGAAGATTTTTTATATTGCACATTTGTAGCATGTTAAAAAACTTATTTAAGATATTTTCAAACAAACTTTTTAAATTAGAATATTTTTATAAAAAACAACTAAATAATGACCATGGAAAAATATGTTTAAAACTTTTTTTTGCACTTGATATATTTTTTCAAACTAATATCCTATGTTGAGAGTATACTTAGTCGAAATTTCTTTGAAATAATATACTTATCGAGAAATGATTTTTTTAAAGTCTTTAAAAGCCACAAAGGTGGCTTTTTCTTTAAAAGACTAGTGTTGATGAACAATGCACTTTATGCAAATTTCTAGATTTGTTATTGGTATAAATCTCTCAACTAATAGTTTGTGTTGTATTGTAACTTAATATTATTGTTTTTGGATACTTCATAGAACTCTAATGTAACTTCTTTTTTGTTTATTGGCTTCATTTAGTACACAATGTATTCCATTTAAAAACATAAATATCATGTTTGTTTGCAACAAAGGTTACATGGTTAAATAGGAGCTATCTATCCCATATTTCAAAAGTTAACACACACTTTTTAACACATTTAAGAAATGGTGCAAGAAAAAACATATAACTGCTTATGGTGAAAGACAATTATAATGCATAAGAGAAAAGAGACATGACACTTTGCATAGGAAAGATAAGCACAAAACACATAATATGTGACACGAAAGAGAAATCCCACCATCAAGTTTTTGGTTCTTTGTGTTGTAATTCTCAACAATCCTTTACAATGCCTATTTGGTTTCTTTTTGCAATATGCTTGGAATGATAGTTTGTGAATGACATTCTTTAAGAGAGCCATGCTATTTGTCTTCATATGGCTCCACTATTTTGGGATGTCTTGTCATAAAAATCATACAACTTTAAGAATTCACGATAGCACATTAGTATCCATTTTTGTAATGTTAAGGAACCATGCTCAAATGAAAGGGATGGTGTATAGATTATAGAGACGCTATTTTTAATCTCATCATATAATTATGGACTCTATTCAAGTCTCAAGCTCCTTACTCTTGAGATTCCCTCGTGTCACCAATATGTAGGTGGTAGTAAAAGAATAGGTCTAGCTTATGTTGAGTTATGCACTGCATTTAAGCCTAAAGTTCCTTACTCTTGAGAGTCCCTTGTGTCACCAGTGTGTAGGTGGTACCAAAAAAAGGTCTAGCACATATAGCTTTGTATACCTAGTCACAATAATTACAAAGATTTCTAACAAACATTAGGTACCACACGTCTTGTGCGCACTCATGTGATATCATATTTGTGGCCCATAATTCAAATTATGGGAAATGTAAGTGACCTTCTTTTATCAAAATCAAACATTGGGATTGTTTTTTTTTATTATTTCGATATAGTATATTGTACAATTGGTTCTCATGATACAAACTCAAGAGGGTGAGATATTTTTGTCTTCAACCACTTTTGCTACTTTGTGGACATGAAGTATTATTGATGATGTTTAATTGCACATGTTGATATAATGATGAACGAATAATATTGAAATTGGTTTTTGTGTACTAGATTAGCGCCTAGTATGGACGGAGCATATACAACATGTGTAAAATTGTGTGGTGAGTATCTACTATAAATTGAAGCCGTTTGAGACATGTAAAGGCGCTCTCTCTCTCTCTCTCTCTCAAGCTCACACACACACACACACTCTCTCTCTCTCTCTCTCTCTCTCTCTCTCTCTCACACACACACACACACAAAATAATGCGTCTCTCTCTCTCTCTCTCTCACACACACACACACGCGTCTCTCTCTCCACACACAAGATGCACAGTATTGGTTCCTTCTAGTTAGCTACTAGAACTCTCTCTCTCCCTCTCTCCACACACAAGTTGCACAGCATTGGTTCCTTGTAGTTAGTTACTCTCTCTCTCTCTTTCTCTCTCTCTCTCTCTCATAGTAATGCACGACAGTCTTTCCTTTTAGCGCGCGCGCGCGCTCTCTCTCTCTCTCCCCACACACACACAAGACGCACAGTATTGGTTCCTTCTAGTTAGCTATTAGAGCTCTAACTCTCTCTCTCTCTCTCTCTCTCTCTCTCACTCTCACACACACACACACACAAGAATGCGCGATAGTCTTTCCTTTTAGCGCGCTCACTCTAGACCTCTCTGAACTCTCCACACACACACGACGCACAGTATTGGTTCCTTCTAGGCAGCTACAGCTAGTTCTGTGTGTGTGTGTGTGTGTGTGTGGAGTTGGCTGCATGGAGCTGCAACCTCGAGTTCGAAGCATCAAGGAGCTTGTAGATTCGGGCCTTGCAGGGCAAGTGCCTGCCAAGTATATACGCCCACCAGAGGAGAGGCCTTGTCTGTCCAAGACTCCGAACTGCACCCTTCAAGTTCCAACTATCAACCTCGCAAACTACCAAGGACAAGGCAAAGCCCAGATTATCAAAGAAATTGGGCTCGCCTGCGATGAGTGGGGCATCTTTCAGGTAACCGAACAGTAACACCACCACTAATTATTTGCCAATAACACTAAGCAGCAGCTGCTAATCAAAGAGATCAATTATTAACACTGCACCAGCTTACCTTAATCTGCTAGCTGATTTAGTTCTTGATATTATAAAAGGTGATTAATCATGGTGTCTCGCCCACCTTGCAATATCGACTTTGGAAAGCTGTTTCCGACTTCTTTGCATTGCCAACCGACGACAAAATGCGTTTCAACCTGAATGATCCCTCTTGTCCCTTGCGGTATTTCACCGGATTTGTTACACACGAAAGCGTTGGAGAGTGGAAGGATACACTAGGTTTCAAACCTACCCCTAGCATGGATCCCACTTTGCTTCCTCACTTTTTAAGGTGAGCTTCCCACCCTTAGAGCTTCTAAGGTTCCACAACGGTTTGATCTCTTCCATTTTTTATGGCTTCATTGTTTTGTTTTCTATCCTAATACAAGAGATTTCCCAAGCATCACACTAAAACATGAGTTTAAAATATTTTCTTAATTATTCTTGGGCAAGATGCATACCTCATTATGAGTGCTCTTGATGTACTAAGGATAAATTTGTTTATGATCACAGAGGCCCAATGTTAGAATTTCATGAAGAAGCGAGGGTTCTCGCACACATCCTTTGTGATGGAATTTTTGCAAGTTTGGCATTGGAGGGCAAGGTCTTCTATAAACATTTATCTCGTGAAACCATGGTGTCTAATTATTATCCTACTTGTCCAAAGCCAGAGCTCACATTCGGGTTGAGTCCCCATTCAGATTTTGGGTCACTCACAATCATAATGCAAGATGAAGTGGGAGGATTACAAGTTAGAAAAGGAGATAAATGGGTCAATGTGAAACCTATAGCAAATTCATTTATTGTCATCTTGGGAGACCAAATTGAGGTACATTTTGACACACACCATTCATGAAGCATTAATGGCACCTAATACAGAACTATAAGTATGAGGGTGGTAGGGTAGCATGTAGCCTTAATTCTATTGCATGCATCATATTTAGATGAGGATAAGTGTAATCATACAAACATGAGGGCATGTAGCCTTATTCTATTGCATGTATCACAATGAGATGAGGATAAGTGTTATCATATAAGCATGAGGGTGGTAGGGTAGCATGTAGCCTTATTCTATTGCATGCATGATAATCAAATGAGGATAAGTGTTATCATACAAGCACGAGGGTGGTAGGGTAGCATGTAGCCTTATTCTATTGCATGCATCATAATCAGATGAGGGCAAGTGTTATCATATAATAATTCCTCTCATACTTGCTTTCTTTAACAGATACTAACAAATGGACACTTTAAGAGTGCGGAACATCGAGTTGTAACAAACACAAAGAAGCCAAGAATGTCCATTGCCTGTTTCTATAGTCCAAATGAGGACGGAAAGGTTAAACCTATAGACAAGTTTGTGACTGATGAAAGTCCTATGTATAAAGAAACTATTTTTGGTGACTATATGAAGAATGGATTTAGCAGAGGAGGACTCAATGGTAAGTCCAATCTTGAATTTAGTAGTAATGCGAAAAATCCCATCAAGTAAACAACTCCATGTTGCTTTTTTGTTCTACAAATGAACAAATAGTACTCAGTAGTATTGAGTGGCTTTGATCACACACATTGGACCTTGCTCTATGTAACAAAGGAATAATATAGATATATTGAGGTTTATGTATGATGCCCTCTATCTTTTAAAAGAAGCAAGTTAAAAAATAACCATGTTTGTCTTTGAACTTGAGCTCCTGTTAGCCATAAGTGGACCTCTCTCTCTAAGTAAACATTATTTTTCTTTCTTTCTTACATATGTACACATAATAGTATTTTTTCATCAAACTCACTGAACCTTGCTCTATGTTATAAAGGAAGAACATAAATACATTAAGGTTTCTGTATTATGATCATGTATCTTATGAAAGAAGACTTGTAAAAAATATTCATCTTTTATCTTTAAGCTTGAGCTCTTATCAATTATGAAGCAATTCTCTCTCTCTCTCTCTCTCTCTCTCTCTCTCTCTCTCTCATTCATATTGTAGTATCTAGCAATCATTCATGTTGGTCTTTGTGCAAGAAGTAGCAACAAACTAGCCATGTGACTAAGAAATTATTGATAGACTTTACATTAGGCATGCATATGACTTGTGGGCTCATGACATTCTTGAGAGCCATAAGACATTCACACTCGCATCTACAGAGTCAGCCACAAGAGGAATAAAGAGATGGGCCAGTTTCATTTGTTGTCTACATAGTTGGTCAAAAGAGGACTAGAGAGATATGCCAATTCTATTTCTTGTCTTTTAAGTATATTATGTGTTCCATGTGGATTAGGATTGGAGATGGGATGTGTGGGACTACACCTCTCATGAAAGCTTATCCAGGCCTCTACATGACCGTCACTACAAGGGAATAGAGGCTTACCAATGAAAAATACCAACATTTTTGGCTAAGTGATGATCATTGGATATTGGTCAACAAAATAAGCATTGGTATTTACCAATATTTTTTGCTCTCGTAAAATCATTGTATACCAATGAAACCATCACTAGTATTTAGCGATATTTTGTTTCTACTAAAAACGCTAGATACTAGCAATTTGGGTTTAGACCTTCATTTTATCTTTTTTATAGTTTTTGCATGGTCAATACATCAAGAAATGTCTAAGATTGAAAAAATTAAAAGACTGGCACACATATCCTCTTCCTTTGACCTCTCTCTCTCTCTCTCTCTCTCTCTCTCTCTCACCAACACAAGCAACACACAACCAACTTCATCTTGTATAAATAGCTTACAAAATCTAAAAATAAGGGGGCCAATACAATTATTAATTGATGCTAAATGTATCTAATATGTTTCATCAATCCCATCTTATAGAGCAAATCTACTTGAGTATCATGATCAATGTCTAACTCAAGTAGCAGATCAATAAAAAGTCGATCCAAGGCATCATCAATCTCACGGTCTACATATAAATCATCACTATTATCGAGCCTTATTTCATCTTTGTCTCTTTTTTGTACACCTTCCTCCACATTGCCTTGGTCTTCAACTTGCTCTCTCTAATCTACCATCCTCCATATTCTCATGGTTTCCATGATCCTCATCATCCACTACATTGTCATCCACTTCCTCCTCATTTCTTCATGTTGAAATATGCGAGTGGATCACGGGGTGATTTGAATCACATACACCATATTGGATCAATACGATCAGGGTGGATCAAGCTGAAAAATAACCTGCAAAATCACAAAAGAATGAGTAAGTAGCCCATTTTAATCTATCATAAGTAAGTTTCTTCATTTAAAGATTACTACATACTTGCTCATAGTGTTGAGGGAGCACAAGGTATCTTTCTCATCTCTCCAAAGCTTTGTGAAGTCAATTGTAAAGAAATCATTTGGGATGCATTTTCATAGCTGCATGAGCACCACTACATATCACTTTGAACCACTTGACATCAAATATATCGATACTAAAATATCTAGACCTGACCTTTATGATGTCTTGAATGGTTCCACAATAATCTAATTTGTCAGGTATGATGTTTGCGTCATGTCTACGTACTCTACTATCTTGCTCAAAGTTTTCCATGATGACACCGCAATCAAATGTGTTTCTTTTATAATCGACATACTCGGAGTGAAATGTCTCCCCTTTGACCACATTGCATTGCGCACCTTATACTCTTATAGAAAAAACATGAGTCACAATTAGGATGCTTCCACAATACATAGACATTATATGCATATTACATCGAAATAAAAATTACATTCAAGAGGGTGAGTTTACTTACTTGATAGTCACATCCTCATACATACTCCCACTCATCCTTTCTCACCTTGCAAGTTACTTCTATAATGTGGCTCTCCACATTGAGGACATTGTGTGGAGTGCTCATAAATGCCTCTATATAAGATAAAATCATTTGAACATGTATCAATCCTCTTGTAATCCATACCAAGATTAGATAGTACTTTGCGAGCATCACTCCTTATCCTAGGCAAGTGGTTGCCTTATGTAAGCATAGCCATAAGGATTCTATTACTAAAATCACTCCATCCATAAGGCAAGTGGCTGCCTTATTGAAGCATAGCCTTGAGGAGCTTAAGGAGGCTATTGATACTAACATCACTCCATCCATACCTCACTTACAAGTTAAGCAATTCCAAGGTGGCTCGAAGCCTTATTGAAGCATAGCCTTGAGGAGCTTAAGGAGGCTATTGATACTAACATCACTCCATCCATACCTCACTTACAAGTTAAGCAATTCCAAGGTGGCTCGAAGCTTTGAGTAGGAGAAACCATCGTACACCTTCCCTCAACACATCCGCCTCTTTTGTACATGGACCAAATTCTTGGCCCCCTCAACCTCTCTTCAAAAGTATTTGTCCACCATCTCATGCATGGAATCTTCTTCTTCTTCCTCATGAGGTGAGGGAGAATATGGGTCCTTATTGATGGTCAATGTAGGCTGCTCGTGTGCCACTCCTCTATGCATTGGATGCCATGGAAGGATTTGGCATATTATGCATTATCCTCCTCATATTCTCCCCTTCATCCTCATCCTTTATGTATACACACACCAAAGCAGATTTATGTCATAAAATAGATCATTTATTATGATACAATACATCACTAAGCAAAGGATGTGGATGAAATATACTTACCGAATCAAAGTTTTCATCGCTTGGTCTTCCATGAGGCAATGCATTATGTAGGCCATGCATGCTTTTATGAATGATGGTGGTGATATGGCACTCTTGTCTATAACCCCCCTTGCATAAGGCACATGGGCATCAAACCTTCTCTTGCCACTCTCGAGAACCCACCATAAATCCCTCCTCATCACTTGAGTATGTCATTGACCTACATGATAAAACTCGTGGAGTAGCAGATCCCAAGATGCAATCAGAATCAATTTGCAATTTGTATTGTCTATTCTTCCAATCTAATGAACAATTGGTAGCACTTAACCATGATTGACCAAGAACAACCTCTACCACTGCCTTGGACTTACTAGCCACATAAAAGGGAACTGACATCTGGTGATCCTGAATGGACATCATAATGACACATTTTTCCTCTATAGGGTTATCTTCACCTGAGAAGCTTCATAAGTCAATATCATATGAAACCCCTGGCATGCTTGGCTTTTGTCACATGGGCTGTTGAAGAACAATCTTCCGATCTTGAAGAGTGTACTTTGTGAAGTTGGGGGGAACGTTGAGACCTTGTTCTTGCCCACTTGAGTCATCACTAATTGAAGACCATGCAGTTTTGAGCTCTCTTTTGCAATTTTGCATCAGAGTTTTTTGTTCAACCGTTATCTTTGCACTTCCGACACTCTCTTTTGAATCGGTTTGAGACTTGAGTTTTTGTTTTGGTTTCTTCGTTTTTTTGTGATTTTTGCTTACAATCTTTAGCTTTTCTCCTGGTTGGAATCTATCTGAACATTTTACTTGGTCTTTGATACTATCTTGTGCTTGGACATAGTATAGATATCCATTCTTTCCTGAGAAGTGAGGTGGTGGTGGTCGAGAGTGTTCATTCTTAAACTCCTCGTCTTCTTTTTGTATTCTCTCACATCGTTCCCTCTCATCTTGTTTACGGATTCTCTTATGGCTCTTAGAGCATTTACGTTTAGGTCGGCTTTGAGGGATCTCCACTTGAACCTCCCTTCCTCGCAAGAGTAAGCGTGCCTTTCCTAACTCTTTCTCGTGGATTATGTCATCATCATCAAAATCAGAGTCCCATCCATCTTCCTTATCAGCATCATTAGCAAATTTGAGTGTTAAATCCTCCACTAAGACTTCCTCTACATGCAGTGCTATTGTGGATGCATTCCCATAGTACAAATCATCTAGAAGGTCACGTGGTTGTACCATTCATATAGGAATAATGTCATATCCATCTGAGTCACAAAATTGAATTGGCTTAGGTAAAGCACATGTCGATAATGTTGCAAGAACATGACTCCATTCTAGGGGATCAATTAAGTGCTTAGGGAAGGGTTGTGGAATGTATGCCTCATCTGATATACTTCGATTATTGTTAAGTCTCTCTGTGTTAAAATCCTTACATGAGGCTCCACACATCCAAATATCTTCTCGCCCATCTGACAATGTAACTCTTGATCCCTCAGATGAAGCAGATTCAAACTCATCTATTGGAGACCTTGTTACATCACGATATGAGTGATTCTTTAGGTTGACCCTTGTGATGACAGAATCATGTCGGAGGTACAAATAATTGTATCCCCAATCTTGAATCATTTGAAATTGTCCCATGAATGGTCTACCCAATATCACTTCATAGTTTGGATGCTTTCCAAAGTCCAATACTGCAAATGTGTGCTCATATTCAATCCCACATGTGGTGACCAATATGTTCTCTAGCAGCCCAATGGGATGTTCTAAGCTTACATCTGCTAGCTGCAAGCACATCCTGGTACTCCTAATAGCTGGTTTGCCCCACTTTTCCCAAATGGACCTTGTCACAATGCCCACTCCTGCACCACTGTCAAGTATTACAGTTGAAGCTACTTTTCGCACTTCTAATGGTGGGAGGGTAGCATTTCCCTGATCGTCCTCACAAAATTTTCCTACTTTGTTGATAGGAACTGGCATAACATGCTTTGTCTCAGGGTGTATAGTACAATGATGGTGACCCTTTTGTAGCAATACCTGCTCTGACAAACATGTGGCAATATCATTCCACAACTCTGGTCGAAGCTTTATCAAATCAAGCAAAGGTAAGGTACAAGCCACTGGTGCTGACAAAATAGCTTACACGATACCCATATCCATCTCCTTTGTCAACCTTCTATGCATGGAGGGTATCCTCAAGGTTTGAGAACAGTTCTCATATTCTCCCAAATAAGATGGTAAGGTTTTCATTGTATGCTTACTTCTAGGAGAAATAATTGTTTGAACTTCCTCCTAGGTGCTTGGGCGTCTAAAGTTGTTTTCTGTGCCCCTGGTAAAATCCACTTCAGAGAATGGAGGTGAAATAATAGAGGACATATTCTCATTAACTTTCTCATGAACTGCTGACCACATCTCATTTGCCATGTCCTCGTTAGCAACAATAACTTCATCATTGCATGGGAAGGCAAGACTAGGTGGTGGCAGAATGTCTTCTTTCAATGGGGTGTCAATTGGTGCAGACTTCTCGCTATGAGCTTGTGAGATCAGCTCACTTTTCATTTTCCAACTTGATGACACTTCTGGTATGGTTTCTAATGTTGGCTTAAGAGAGGTTGGGCCCCAAGGGATAGGTGGAAGTGGGCCCCTCGAGCAAAAGGGATATAGATGATATAATCCTGCTACACATGAATTAAGGGTAAGCAGGGATGTTGTATTTAATGAGATGAGTAGCTGGTATGCTACTAAAAAAATGATGTTGGGGCTGATGTAAGTGGAAATGTGGTTGCACAGAATGCAAGTCAGTAATCACAGTCATTGATGAGTGTACCAGGAGAGTCCTCATCCAGTGGTTCTATTGATAGACCATGGAGTGGCAAGCTACATCATAATACCAGTCCTGGAAATGTAGTTAGTACATCACATAAAGGCAAAGAGAAAATGGTTGAGCCCCTTGGTATGCCAGATACTTTTGCAAGGTAGTCTCTTATTGATGGTGAAGAGTCTAGTGGCTCAGAGATGAGCCTTGATGAGGAGCTTGGGATTCCAGCCAATGAGGACACATGGTGTGAAGAAGGCTATGGAAGCCATGAATGCAAAGTTACAAAGATCTCGAAGAGTCAAAAACCCTGTGCAAAGGTTGACTTATGATGGTTATGTCGCACATCACTATGCTTATATGGCAAAAGTTGTGCAAGTTGTAGAACCCACATGTTTTGATGAGGCTATTGGAAATGTGTGTTGGGAGAAAGCTATGGATCAGGAGATGGATGCATTGTATGGCAAAATGAGACTTGGGATTTGTTGGCACCATTGCCTAAAGGCAACAAGAAAGCTTTTGGCTATAAGTGGGTGTATAAGGTGAAACATAACAATGATGGTAGCATAAGCAAGTACAAGGCTAGATTGGTAGCCAAAAGATATGCACAGACACATGGGATTCATTATGAGAAGACATTTGCCCCAGTTGCAAAGATGGCAACCGTGAGTTGTGATTGTGGTGGCTGCAGCTAAAGGCTGGTTTTTACATCAGATGGATATAAAAAATGCGTTCTTGCATGGTGACTTGCAAGAAGAAGTGTATATTGATCAGCCACTAGGTTTTAAGGATACAGGTCACCCCCAGAGTATGTATGTAAGCTTTTTTGTAAGGCCTTGTATGGGCTGAAGCAAGCTCCACAAGCATGGCATGACAAGATTGTTGAGTATCTTGTCACTATTGGTTTTCATATGGCAAATGCATATCACTCTTTGTATGTGCGCAAGAGTGATAAGGGTATTGTGATCATCACCATTTATGTAGATGATCTTTTTATTGGGAGTGACAACTTGGAAGAGATTATGTGAAAAGTCTTCTCAAAAGGAAGTTTGAAATGAAGGATTTGGGAGATCTACACTACTTTTTGGGAATTGAGGTCATTCGCACATGAGGGTATTTAGCTGTCAACAACAGAGACAATATGTATTGGACATGTTGTCCAAGTATGGGATGGCTGATTGTAAGTCAATCTCGATGCCATTAGATCAAAATGGCAAGCTTAGTGTAGATACATGTTGTGTTGGAGGATCTGTGAGACCCCTCTGCCCCCTCCGCGCACCAGATTCTTGGTAGCTAGCAGCGGAAGTAGCTTCCTCTTGCACGGGGCAGGGTTTCCCACTCGAGGCCTTGCCCTTGAATGTCCCGACACGAGACTAATCTTGTGGTCATTCCGAAACCGAAACCGGGAAATTTTCCCTTGCCCAAAAAACGGGATGATTCCACATTTTTTGATTTTCTTAACGGGGTCAAGAGACTAAACTATCCTTCACATGATAACCAGATAGAAGGAAAACTATCCTTCACCTGATAACCAGATAGAAGGAAAACTATCACTGACTTAATTTGAAGAAATCAACGCTTTTTCCTAACCAAAATCAGGCACAGTCGTTGATCTAATCATTTGAGGAAATCAACGCTTTTTTCCTAACCAAAATCAGGCACAACCATTGATCTACTCATTTGAGAAATTCTTTAGGTTTTTATTTAACTACTCGAATTCTAAGCGTATTCCTATTATTTCAATTTAATTATTAAAACTCCACTGATTCCAGCCTAACCCTATCCGGCCCATGGGTTATTAGCTACCACCCAACCACTGGAACCGGTAGAACTAGACAATTACTCACCCACCCATAATTGAATGCCTTTCTTAACTTTTGCTTTCGAATACAGATATGCACACACTCCTCTTCAAAACTTTAACATATAAAATAATCCATTGACAAACAGTTATTGGTTACAGATATCATAACTCAAAATTTCCATTCAGTCCCTTGTTTCTCGAAAAAATAGTATCACTCTGGACTCTCCGTTGAGACTAGCTGGTCAGCGAGATCCAGTAACAGATTACAATAATCATTTCATCCATCATACATATCTTCCACGACATACGCATGGGTGTCCTAGGCACCGCGAGCCCATGCATTGCCTGATCAAAACCGTCCAGGATCCTCCTTAGGTGTCCTGGCACTTCACTTAGGGACCGCTTCATTGACCCTCGCCCATCGTATCGAAAGTGCACCATTTTCAACCATACCAAGGCTGGTTAAGACCTGGGAAGCCTTTGCCGCGTGAGCTATCCTTTCAACACTCCTCGTGAGCTGTTGCAATCGAACTTCCCTTAGAAAAACATATACCAAATGCTTCCTCCAGCATTCGGGCGTAAGACAGTCCTTTAAGAAAACATGATTTCTATGCAAGTTTTTAGTTCGATTTTCTTTTGAATGAATACAAGGAGTATTTCTTGAATCAATATTCCCAAAACTTCTTGATCAGTTTTGAATTTCATACCAGAATTCCTCGAATTCTGTAACCTTGATCCATAGATCAATTCGAAGGGTCTCAAACTTAGTTTCAGATTTGGCAGTAGTTTTGAGTATATTTTTCTAAACTGGTCACATCTTCTTTCCTCAAAAAAACTGGTCACATCTTCTTTCCTCAAAACTGACAGAAGAGTTTGGTCTTGGTCATAGTCTGATTCAAGGTTCGAGTCGGATAAGATTTTTTGTGAACTATCTTTCTCGAAAAGGTTTAATTATTCAATTACTCATTTACTGAATTTCTTTCTTTTAATATTCACTTAACTGATTTCTAAATTAGTTATGAATTCCAATGAGGAATAAAATTAATCATTTTCCTGAATATTTCGATATCTCGATAGATTTTTCTGAATTTTCTTTTTACAATCCGCGCGAATATAAAATAATAGAAATTTCTCTCTTAGAGTATTTAAGTATTCATTTATCAAATACTCATAGAATTTAAACATAGAATTTAAGAGAACTCTAATTGTGATATAAAAATTCTTTATGCATCTATTTATGCATTAAAAAATCACCTTCAATGGGAATAACACTTTTATAAAAAGAAAATCCTTTTATGCATAAAATCAAATTGAATAGGAATAACACTTTTAAAATAAAAAGAATTTCTTTATGCATCTATTTATGAATAAAAAACAATTTTTATAAGAATAACGCTTTTATAATAAAAAAATTTCCTTTATGCATCTTTCTATGCCTAAAAATCAATTTTAATAAGAATAACACTTTTGTAATAAAAAAAATTCCTTTATGCATCTTTCTATGCATAAAAATTAAATTTAATGAGAATAACACTTTTATAATAAAAAAGTTTCCATTATGCATCTTTCTGTGCATATAAATTAAATTTAATAAGAATAACACTTTTATAATTAAAAAAATTCCTTTAGACATCTTTCTATGCATAAAAATTAAATTTAATGAGAATAACACTTTTATAATAAAAAACTCCCATTATGCATCTTTGTATGCATAGAAATTAAATTTAATAAGAATAACACTTTTATAATTAAAAAATCCCATTATGCATCTTTCTATGCATAGAAATTTAATATAATAATAATAATAACACTTTTATAATTAAAAAAATCTCATTATGCATCTTTCTATGCATAGACATTAAATTTAATAAGAATAACACTTTTATAATAAAAAAATTTCATTATGCATCTTTCTATGAATAGAAATGAAATTTAATAATTAATATCAGTGATATCCATGCATATTCATAGGTGAGTACATGGAGTAATTAGAATATTTCTTTTAGATGCAAAAAAATGGTGGGAATTACTCTTTTGGAATAACATAAAAACAAACTTTCTTTTCCACAAAATTTTGGAAAATTTTGCCATAACCTCCTTTGTACGGCTGACCATTTCTCATTTTTATCATTCTTTATTTAGCTTAAATTAACCACAATTAGATTCATAAAACTCTAATCTACATAATTTTTTAAATTCAAGAGAGTAAACAATAAGAAGAGTTTAATTAATTCCTTAGTTAATCTTTCTAGGATTAAGAAAGGCTGGAATGTAAAGAAAAAGAAGAGAAGGGGGTGGCCTTTTCCTCAAAGGCATAACATTTGAATTTTATTCAATCAACCATTAAACATAAAAATTAAGACAACCATATATTTAAAATTTATAAATAAGTAAGAAAATTAGCTTACATGGAGCTTGTAAGCTTTCCTTTGGCTTGAGGGATTGAGGGTTCTACTCTTGTTTGAAGCAAGAGTGGCCACCAATTCACTTTGGAGAGGATTAGGCCAAAAACGATTGAGTTATTAAGAAATTCAATGTAGATGGCTCAGGGGACAGCAGGAGTGGAGTAATAGTGCATAAACACCATTAGGCTTTTACAAATGTGGAGGCTTCTATTTATAGGAAAAAGTGAGCCTCTAACCAAGCAAATTGATTCTAGAAATTTCCAGATCAGTTTGGTCAATTTTTGACCATTTTTGGGTCAGCTCAGCTTACTTTTTGAATCTAGTTTTGAAATAGGAGAGAGAAGAGATGAAAATATCTCATTTTATTGATTTAAAATTGGGGGTAATGATGATAAAAAGGTGCCTACTTCATGAGGGGAGATCCCCACTCTAAGGTGTCAAAATTCAGTTTTTTAATTGTTTTCTTTGGTCCTTAGTCCACTCTTCATCTTATGTGAGCATTTACTCATTTTTGGCGAGTTTTTCTTTTATTATTCAATTTATCTCCTCCCTACATTTGGATTAATCTTATTGGTCCATAAGAACCTTAATCCAAAATTTTTAAAAAATCTGGACCTTTAGGCTAAGGTCTTATGTTCACATTATAATTTATTTCTAATGCACTTTAGGAATTTCTTTTTAAACTTCTGTTTTGGGGGAATTTATTTTAATAAGAAGGGATATTTTTCCATCCAAAGATATCTAAAAATTGAATTTTATCTCTCTAGAACATTTTCTCTCTCTAGGCCAAAACAGATAGAAACAAGATCTTTTATATTTCTGAACAGGGGATTGATTACAGGGGAAGAAACTGGACATCTTGAGGGGCTAGGGAGGAATCTTACATCCTCTCCCACTTGAAAAATGCAAGATGTCCTCATCTCGCAAACTGGGGGTAAAATCCTGCATTAGTTCGGCTTCTTTCTCCTAGGTGGCGTCTTCAAAAGGATAGAACTTCCATTTGACTAATAATTCTCTCAGAATTCTATTCTTGAGAACCTTCTCTCGAACATCAAGGATTCTTTAGGTTCGAGTTCCATCCGCCCTTGGGTTGAAGAAGTTAAGAGTTCATCATTAAGCACATGATTTAGGCTCGGTACATACTTCTTAAGTAGGCTGACATGAAATACATTATGTACTTTGAGATGAGGAGGCAGAAGAAGTTTATGCTAAGTAACCTACTTTCTTTGTAATCAGATATGGCCCACAGTATCTGGGGGATAACTTCTTGTACTTCCCAAGATATAGAGAACTTCTTTTGGGACGTACTCGAATGAAGACCATATCTGCTTCTTTGAATTTTCTATCTGACCTCTTCTTATCTGCATACTGCTTCTGTCTATCATGGGGAGCTTTTATATCCTTGCGGATTGACTGCATCTGCTGCTCCATATCATCAAGCATCTGTGACCCTAATCAATGGGTCGGACCAAGTAAATTGTGCTAGGCAGTCTTGTCCATACAGAGCTTTGAAAGGGCTCATCCTTGTACTTCGGTGATAAGAAGCATTGTAGGCAAATTCGACTAGGTGTAGATACCTTAGCCACTTCTTGGGTTCCCTGCCACCACAGCATGACCGAAGTATATCTTCGATTACTTAGTTCACCCTTTCTGTTTGACCATCGGTCTCGGGGTGGTAAGCTGTGCTGAAAACCAAGAAAGTTTCTACTGCTTCGAAGAATGCAGTCGAGAATCTGGACGTGAATTTGGGATCTCGATCACTTACTATTCTCCTGGGTAGGCCATGCAATCTGAAGATTTCCTTGAGAAACACTCTGGCCACACATCCACTGCAGTGTAGGCTTCTTTTACTAGAATCAGATGGGAAACTTTGGATAGTCTGTCAACTACCACGAGGATGGAGTTGTAACCTGATTGCACTGAAGGTAGTCCTGTAATAAAATCCATACTAATACATTCCCACTTCATCTGGGGGATGTCTAATGGATGTAACCTCCTAGGCATTTTTACTCTCTCGGCTTTGACTTTCTGACATATTAGGCATTGGCGTATATGATTAAGTACATCCTTCTTTAGTCCAGGCCAAAAGAAGCTTTTCTTTACAGACATGTAGGTCTTAATGAAACCTGGATGTCCTGCTATAAGGCTGTCATGGGCTTCATTCAGAATTTGACCCTTAGTCCCCTCTTTATTGGGAATGCATAGCTTGCTACTATAATACATAATTCCTTCATCGAGGCTATATCCTTAAACTTGGTTCAACTCCTGAGGAGTTTTGCTTTCTTGCATAAGTAGGGTAGCAATAGGGCCAAATAATCTATCTTGCATGATCTTGGTTCAACTCCTGAGGAGTTTTGCTTTCCTGCATAAGTAGGGTAGCAATAGGGCCAAATAATCTATCCTGCATGATCTTCTCTCTTGCTTCATTAATCAATGGATTTGACACCACTGTGATTGCAAGCAACGAGGCTTTTTTGCTGATGGCATCTGCTACCACATTTTCTTTGTCTGGGCAGTACTTGATTTCAAAATCAAATTCCTGCAGGGTCTGCATCCACCTTCTTTGGCGCATGTTGAGATCCTTCTGAGTGAAGATCCACTTTAAGCTCTGATGATCTGTTCATCATCGAAGTGAATCTTTGACCTAGTAGGTAATGTCCACAACTTCAGGGCATAGACTATTGAAAGTAGCTCGAGGTCGTGGACAGCATAATTTCTCTCATGTGTTCTGAGTTTTCGGGATTCATAGGCCACTACAATACCTTCCTCCATGAGTGCGAGGGCAAAACCACTGGCATCAGTTATACTACCTCAAAGAGTAGAGAGAAATTTGGCAACTTCAGAACGGGACTGGTTACCAAGGCGGTCTTCAGCTTATCAAAAGCGCTCTGACATCTGGCAGACCATTGAAATGGGGTATTATTCTTGAGAAGATTATCAGGGGGGAAGCTATGAGAGCATACTTAGGTATAAAAATTCTATACCAACAACCAGTTAATCCCAAGAATCCTCTAACTTCTTTCACTGTCTTTGGTTCAGGCCAATCTATGACTGCTTGGACTTTTGCAGAATCTGGAGAAATTCCATCTTTGGATACCAGAAAGCCCAAGTATTTAACATGGTTGACAGAGAAAGTGCATTTGCTCTTTTTTGCAAAGAGTTGGTGCAGGCTTTGGTAGGACCTTAACAACAAATGCTTTGGCAAAGTCCTTTGCCATTATGACAGCTTCTGCCATTGAGACTAGTTTGGCATTTTTCACGAAAGTGTCCAATGGCTCGTTCATCCCTCAAATGAATCTGGCCATCAGCTGCTCTTCATCCAAAAGTGAAGAATATTTGAGGAGAAGGGAAGATGACTGATGGTATTCTTAAATCGTCTGGCTATCCTACTACAATTCTAAGAACTCATTCATTTTGGTGTCCAGGAAGCCCGGAGGAGAGAACCTCTTCTTGAGATAAGCTTTAAGATCTGACTAGGTCTAGGTATTTCGGTCGAGATGGTTTCTCTCACAATGGTTCCTCCATGCGACCCTGGCCGTTTCCACAATTGGCGAGAGCCATCTTCCTTCTCTCATTATAACCGGTTACATCAAAATACTCTTCCATTGCCTCAATCCATTTTTCCACTACTTCTCCTAATTGTTCCCCTTCACCCTTGAAGGGACCAGGTTGGGATCGGTGCAGGGCTTTATGAACGTTCGGATCTAACTCTTCATCATCGGTAAAAGGATCCGGCTGCCCAACACGGGCCGCGCGCCTCATGATTCTGACAAAACAATATTTTTGTCAACTTAACTTTGTCATCAGATTTATGACTATTTAATTTTTGAGATTTATTTCTTAAACAAATAAATATTCCATCATACCCTGATAATTTTATTAACCAATATTCACAACCACTAAAATAATTTAGAATATTTTACAAAACATCATTTATTATCAAAAGTTTTTGATATATACATATAGCATCTTGGCTCCAAAAGTCATTGCCTCAATCGCGTACACATAAAAAGGCGATACTGGGATGGAGACATGCTATGATATACACGATTCATCACTAATAATGGTGCTGTAATTCTTCTCCTAGGAATAAAGCGGCTAAGAAGTCTAAAAATACGGCAAGAAATTCTAAAATTTCGGGGTGAATGATTATAGAGTTGGACATAATGAATAACTCCTAGCCTTATCAAGATCATGGCTAGCGAGATATTCTATCTCAGTCTCTGACGTTGATATTCTGTCTGAGTCTCTGACGTTGATATTCTGTCTGAGTCTCTGACGTTGATTGGTATTGACATTAATACTTCGCCCTCTAGAGGACCACATATGCTGACGTCGCTCTATTCGATCGGGAAAGTATAGATCCTCAAAGTGACCAGCGAGTCTCACTCTACTTTCTCGGGTTGTCGCGGAGTTGATGAGATTTTCGAAGGCAAAGGCGATCATATCCCGACTCTTGGAGAGTCCAGGAATGCTAGACAGATTTGGGATATCCATCTAAAAATCCACTTCAATTTATGAGTTTTCAATTTATGTTCATTTTATACATAATCTTAACAAGTGAAAACAGTATTTCTCAGATTTACTTTAAAATTCGATTTCTAGGTAAATTTTGAGACTACTGGTCGAAGGTCAAAATGGTCGATTTTGACTTCGGAGGACCGAGTCCAAAGTCGAAGAGCTCGATGTTAGCTTTTCGATGAGCCCTCGAGTGCCTTCATCAGATATATGGTTTAAGAGATACGGGCCTCCAAACAGGGGTGGTTTCTAGAGTTTTTCCTTTTTGCTAACGAACCCCTTCACACTGGAATTGCCTTTCATGGCTGAAATTTTTCACCGGAATTGTTTCGCCAAAATTGCATTTCATGGCTGGAATTTTTTGCCAGATTTGCCTTTCAAACGGTTCGAATTTTTGACACGGCTGAAATTTTTTTGCCGAAAATTGTCTTTCACGATCGGAATTCTCGCCGGATTTGTCCCACGGCCAAAATTTTTTGCCAGAATTGTCTTTCACAATCGACCAAATTTTATTTTTATTTTTAAATTTTTAATTTTTGGATTCTAGTGGGAAATACGAATTTCTCTTTTTGGGGGGCATATTTTTGCATTTAAAATGAAAGGGATATGGGCATTTTCCCAAAAAGGTAAGTGGGAATTAAAAAAGTCAACCTTTTAATGACACCCCTTACACCCTTCATAAATGACCCCCACAATGGACAAATTGACAACTCATGCGCATCTACTCATTGAATGCTCATTAGCCTTAATGAGTTGTGTAAAAAAAGTGATTAAGGATTAATTCAAGATTTATCCTTTCACTGATCTTTTTCTCTTTTACACTAATCAAGACTCTAATTAACCACTAATTCCTAATTAATTCATACAATGGAGCATATCACTAGATAGAGCAAGGGAATGCTAATCTTTGTGCATCAACAATGGTATAAATTAATATAAAATAGGAGATTAATTAGACTCTTCATTATAGTCTTCTCTTTTAAGGTAAAATTAATCAAAGAGAGTTAAATATCTCAAATCGATGAAAAAATTGAAGTGAGTACGTGTTTTGATGCATCTAGATGCTCTCAAAACACTCAAAAACTCTAATTTTAACTACTCGTATAATCACTTTAGACCCCAATTAACACATTTTCTAAATTTTTGGCCTCTTAAACAAGACTAATCACCCTTAATGACAAAAAACCAATCCATTAAGAGAAATTAGTCAAATTCAAGGGTTTTTTTATGGTTTTAAGAAATTTTTTGAAACATTAAGCTACTCCTAATGCTTGATAACACTCTAATCTAAATAATTTCAACAAAAAAACACACAATTAAACTAAATTTAATGATCTTAGTTCTATGTTTAAACTAAAGAGAGCTAACATTCACTAAAAATTACATTCTATTGCATTGTTTGATGCACTAGATGCAAACTAAGCCTAATAAAAACTATATGCAAGCCCTAAGGACATGAAAAACCACCAAAACAATAACAAAAACAACAAATTAATCTAAAACTTAATAAAAAAGCATTCTTTTGACAAAAACAAAAAAGAGAGCTATTCTACACCAAATCTCACACAAATCACCATCAAATCCACATCTTTTTCATGGGAAATCATTAATCAAGATAATGGGCAATGGGTTATGTGTAGATTAAAGGCAAAATGATGGAAAAAGCCAATGGATGGCTCCCCGGCGGCGGCAGCGGCGCCAAAAATGTTATGGCTCACCCTAACCCTCCTTGAAACACATTCCTTGAAACTCAGGTATAATCCTACTTCTCCAATAATTCCCCTAGTTTCAATGTGTCACATGCTTTCAAAACTTTCAAACATCATTATTTATGTGTCACATGCTTTCAAAGCTCTCAAAGGTGAGGAATAGAGAGGACTGCTATGTCACATGCTTTCAAAGCTCTCAAAGGTGAGGAATAGAGAGGACTGCTGTGAGAATGGGTGTGCATGTGACATTCCCCTATGTTAGACTATTGAACTTGAAAATCTTCATGGAAAACTTAAAACACCACTAACCTGTCTGTGGAATCCTTTCACACACCATCTCTGTCGTTCATGGAACTATGTACCTCTCCTAAGGTGATGGTGGAGCCACTTCCACCTTCTTATGTGGAAGAGAACCCCCTCTGCTGATGCCAGTTGAAGCCCAAAAATCCATTTTCTCCTTCGATGATGGATGTCATTCTTCCCTAGAGAACTCATGGGTAAATCTTGTATGCCTTACAGATGCAAGATGCTTAGACTAACTGTCTATATTGGACTGCTCGGATGACTACTTTACTTAGATGTACTTAAGAAATAGAGAAGTGTTGTCGGCTAATGTAAATGCTTTGTTAGCTATCTACTGTATTATGCCCGTAGTGGAGGTGAAGTGATGCTGATGTTGATGATGGTGTAGACTCTAATGACAAGTGTGCTACTATCCTGAGTAGTGGTGGTGCAAGATCTGGTGACAAGTGTGCTGCAATACCTGAGTGTGGTGAGGAGAAGCCATCCAAAGTGGTGAAAGTGGTGCAAGATCTTGTGAAAGGGTGCTACAATACCTTAGTGGTGTAAGAAAAATGATGATAAACTGTAGCAGAGAGTGGGTTGTTGTCCCAAGTGGTGTACTAATGATAAAACGTTGAGGTGTTGTACTGTGTAGCAGAGAGTGGGATGTTGTCCCATGAACTGAAGATAAAAACACTGATGTTCTCTGTATAGCAGAGAGGGTTGTTGTCCCATAAGCTAAAGATAAAAACACTGATGTGTTTAGTGTAGTAGAGAGGGCTATGTTGTCCTATAAGTTGAGGATAAAAACAATGATGATATGTAGCAAAGAGTGGGTTGGTGTCCCAAGTTATGCTACTGAAGAAAAACGCTACAGATATACTGTCAAAGAAGATGTGCTGATGTAGGATAGGCATCGGTAGCATCACTAGATGATGTGGTACCAGATATGTTTATGAAGTGGTACAAAAGACTGAATGAAGAGGCAATGCTATATATAGTCAAAGAGGTTGCTAGTCGGCTAGTGAAAGGGCAGTCCGGGCTAGCAAAAAGACAGTGCAAAAAAGATGGATAAAATTTAATTAATCCAGATAAAAAACATAGCTTTCTTTTGTACCAAACAATTCTCCATCATTTTGGCGGCCTTCAGCCCAAGACCCTAGGAAGGTGTGGAGTTCATAATTTAGTAGTACAACAGTTCAACATTCATAAGTCAGAATTCAGTCAAAGTCAGCATCATCATCTTCACACAGATCTTATTAGATCTGAGTTTAACCATCTCATCTAATATAGCTGCATTACATTTGCATCAAAACCATTCTCTATCTCTTAAGTATATTTCTAAGTGTAGTTTAGTTAAGACTAAGGTTGTTTTACTACTACGATCGATCCCTCGCACACGTCAAAGATGATATGTGTATGTAGTTTGCAATTGGATGCCAGACTTCTGTAGTGTATGTAGAAAAAGGGGGCGAACCCATAGGGCTACCCCAGAGCAGAGCCTAAGGCTCTTGTAGTGGGCATGGGCTAGCTTAGAGCCACCCCAAGGGGGGCAAGAAGGCCCCAAGTTGTGCCCACTAGCCCTTTTAGGCAGCCTTGGACAGGGCCCTACCCAGCTAGTCGGTTGAGTGTGGGGAAGTCCCACACTCTTTGTGCATGGCTACGCAGTAGTCTAGACACCCTCTCTCTCTCTCTCTCTCTCTCTAATTTTCTACACATCTACTTTAGTCTTTCAAAAAAGGTTGCATACCATGAATTATCTCTCTGGTGCATGAGCACACCCAAAGGCAAGGAAAATTTTTGTCTTCACACTCCATTATTTGGTGTGGTAGTGAGAAAATGACAAAAAAAGGTAGCACAAACATAAGAAAAAGTTACATTTGTGGCTCTTTGGCAACTTCCCACATCTTTGGTAAGACCTAATTGAATATATTTGGCACCATTTCTAGGGAGGGATTT
Organism: Cibotium barometz; assembly: GCF_041138505.1. Taxonomy (NCBI): domain Eukaryota; kingdom Viridiplantae; phylum Streptophyta; class Polypodiopsida; order Cyatheales; family Cibotiaceae; genus Cibotium; species Cibotium barometz. The sequence continues at coordinate 17,710,401 of NC_141074.1, forward strand.
AGGGCTTAGCCTATTCTAGTGTTTAGTATGTGAAACCTAATATTTCTCAATGTTGATTAGGAAATACCTTAGAAGGGTATAGTATTTCAGCCTTAGTGTGATTGAATCTTTGTTTTCTTCTTGTTTTCATAGAGGTTAGTTCATTTCAATTTTCCTCTTGATTTTTCTTGCCATAATGCTTGATTCATCTTACATTTAAGTGGGAATATGCTCAATTGACATGATTATGAGTGGGTGTCACTTACAAAACATCAAGAGTGAGCTCAAAATGCATGTTTTTATGTTTAATTTCTGATTTGTTTTTCATACATGCATTCTTTTTAAGCATGAAAAACTATAAATCTTTCCAAAATTGATACAATTATCCATTTTTTGATTTTTATCTTTAATTCAGGATTATTCTACCTTTTTAAGACCAAAACAATATGAAAACACTTAAAAAAACAACATGAAAACACTAAAAAAAACAAGAAAAACCTTAAGTTTAGCTATCTAGAAAAACAAGCATGAGCATCAAGCATGCATTGACATCATCAGGTTCTAAGGTTTAAATATGACATATTTGACCTTTGACACCTGTCTTTTGCATGCCTAAAAATTTATTGAAATTAATGGTAATTAATCATATTAATTTGTGCATCAAAATAAGCACCAATAGTAAAGTATTTGACATTGGTTCTTGGAAAATCTATGTAAGGTGCACACAACTGGTTTCTAGCTATTTGACACCAATGGGTTTAAACTATACTCATGTGTTAACTTTAGATCTTCTTGTAGTGACTGCAGCAAGTTTAAACCTTTGAACTTGCCATCCTTATCCACAATAGTGTATAACAAACCTGCTGTGGATAAGGATGGCAAGTTCAAAGGTTTAAACCAGAGTTTGACATCGCTACCATGAGAAAATCTATTCTCATACTATGTGAATTGTTTTCCCCAAAATTTTATCTACGAGTTCTAGAGAAATGCCTTAATATGTTAAATCTAAAATTTTCAATAGACTTCTAAAATTTAGAGTGATTTTTTAGGAAACCTTCTTAATGCACCTTGGATTTAGAAAAATATTGGCAATACCAATCTACCTAAATGTAGTGCATCTTATAAGGTAAGTTCTTCCTACCCACCTGAGGTCTCATCAAATCCAATAAACAATACTCAATAGAGTACATTCAAATGGGGAAGGTAGGATTCCATTAACTTCCTAAATCAAGGAGTCTCTTATTGAATTGAGCCAAGAAAATGCTAATTTGAGTAAAGGGCCCAAGGTTCTCTTATTTTTACTACCCAATCAGCCCAATGCATTGGTCATTGGTCAAAACCCCAACATAGCACAAACTAAAAATCCAAGGAGATTGGAATGCTAGCCATTGTCTAGCATTGGGTGGTGGGATACATGGGCATGGGTGTGATATGCTAGCCATTGGGATATCACGCCCATGCCTATGCACCCCACCACCCAAAAGGGAAGCCATATTAGCAACTCCTAGAAATCCAACACTAGTGACCCAACAACCTCTCCTAAGGTACCCACCCGACCACCCCAAAGGGAATTCATATTAGCAACTCCTGCAAATCCAACACTAGTGAGCCACCAAACAACAAACTCTCCCTAGGTACAAACCCACGACATCTCTTCACAACACAAAACCCAACAAAATCACAACTCTTCCTAAGAGAGAGACGAGCTAAGTTAAGCTAAGACAAGAGCCAGCTCCAAGATTCTCACTCCTATTGGGAAAGCATTAGGGACTCCTTAACCACAGAAAGCCCCAAAAAATCTAGCCAAGTGGATGAGGGACAAATGCCAAGATACCTGATATGCAACCACTTGACCCATAGAAATCCCCAAACAATCTAGCCAAGTGGGTTAGGGACAAATGTTAACATACCTAATGTAACAAAAACCAATGAGACATGTAAACCCTAATCCTGTTGGTGTAGGTTTTCATGGACAACCTTAAACTTTCATCTATCCACCACCACATGAGAATATGTAGACATGTTAATGATGGAAAGGGTTTAGTGCCCATGCAAAGAGCCCCATATCGAGGAGGATCAATGGACAAAGCCAATCCACATCTCCTAGCTAGTGACCAAATTTGATAGGAATGGAGGCTCGGTTTAATACTTAGAAATGTTTAATCAAGTTTGTGAGGAATTTGATAGGAATGGAGACTCGATTTAATACTTAGAAATGTTTAATCAAGTTTGTGAGGAATTTGGGAGTATAGATGAACAAACATTATCACTTTTAGTATATGTATTGAAAGCAAGATGGTTCAAGTCTCTTAACTTGACTTGGCAAAAAAAACAAACTTTGAAATCTTGAGATCTACCTTCATATGTTTTACACCTAGTGGATTCTGATATAGTGCAAATTTACAACCTCAAAGGAGGCGAGTGAGACCATTATAGACTATAAATTAAAGAGTAGACATGAATTATTAGGTCACCACCAACAAGTCAACAACAATGAGGATAGTGAGACCAATTAGAGACTCTAAAAAGAGTAGATATGAGTTATTAGGTCACCAACAATGAGGATAGTGAGACCAATTAGAGACTCTAAAAAGAGTAGATATGAGTTATTATTAACAACGAGGATGCCACATATTGTGGCACCCCGCCGTGGGAACGTAAAGACGAACAAAATTTTTCCAAATTTTTGTGTGGAACTGCAATGTAAATCGTTTTAGGCCAATGTTTGAGTGGGATTAAGAGATTGCTATGCATTGCTTGTTTTCTTGAGTGTAGTGGATTTAAGGGATTGAGAGATTGATTGAGGTGTTGAATGGTTGAATCGTCAAGTGGTGGTTTGTGTATGTGAACTCTTCCTCATGGGATAAGCCTTCATGCACTAATCGGGTCGAGTCCTCGGATTGACATTGTGTTTCTTAACACATTTGTTGATCGGTAGTACTCTATGAGCACTATATTGCACGGTAGAGAGAACCGCTCTACAATTACCAAATGTCATTTTTGGTGTTTTGTGTGCCAATGCACTTATAGATTTTGAATATAAATGCTTTTGTCTTTTCAACAAAATGTTTAATTGTGTGAGGAATAATTTGTTCATTGCACACATTGAAGGTATTCACGAATAGTTCATTTTTTATCTTTCAAGTTGTAATTTAGAAGTTATGGATTATATTTTTTTGTTAATACAACTTTGACTTTTGCACTTTCATATCTCTGTATAAATCCTTTGATGTCTTTTAATGTTACAATTGAAGACATGCAAATCTCTGTTAATTTGAGATAGTGAAGTAATAACAAGACTCCATTCATAAATGTCTTTTCTAAATTGAGATGTATAAGTAATATTCCAATAAATATCTACTTTGTTTCTACTTTGTGTCCTTTTTATTTGTGTTGTAAGATCCCTGTTCCCACCGAGCAACGGATTCGGGGTACTGGCAGCGGAAGTAGCGCTTCTCGCGCGGGACAGGGGTCCCACACTCGGGGCCTCGCCCACGGATATCCGGATAAGAGACTAATCCGTCAATTGTTCCAAAACCGAACCCGAAAAAACTTTCTTAACCGGAAGCACGGGCGATTCCACCAGGATAACTTTTTACCCTAACGTAGTCAAGATCATTTCTGATCGAGATGATCCAATTACATCTATAAGATACTTAGTCAGTTCAAGGAAGAAACTTGCACTTGGATCATTGGGATCAACGCTTTTTTCCCCATTCAAGAGGCACAGCCGTTGATTCCTATCCATAGAACAGTTACTGTCCGGGATTTTTTTTTTTCTATCGTAAAAACAAAAGTTTGAGTCTCGATTTACGGATCCATCAGTCCAGCCTAACCCCATCCAATCCCATGGGTTAGCCAACCGCCCAACCACTGTAGTGATGGGATCCAATTAAACATTTGGTTAGGTTTTGTCCCGGGTACCAAGGAAAAGAGTTCCAAGGCCCCCTAGCCGGATGTTCATGCAAAATAAAACTAGTCACACCACTCACACACCCAATATGAAATTGCCTTTTTCAACCAGATTCAACCAGTTTAAAACAATCCTTTAATAAAACCATAGTATCATTGATCACCATCTTCCAATTTATCCAATTGATTCTTAATTTCCCATCATTCCTTCATCAGAGTATCTATGGCATCATTGGCAACTAGAACGCTCAAGAGCCGTTTCGATAGTTCCTAGCCCATAATACTTGGCAAATATAATCACTTAACAAGATGGACTCTCGTTGAAGATCAGCAAGATCAACCAACAGATCCATATAAGGAGCCATGGACTCATCCATTGAAGACCAGCAAGGTCAATCAACCAGATCCATGCTCGATTTCAGAAAACAACTCCAACTCTGTTCCAATATCTTCCTCGACGCACGCGTGGGTATCCTAGGCAACCCAGAGCCCGAGCACCGTATGGTCAGCACCCTCTAGGATCCTTCGCAGGTAACCTAGCGCTTCACGCATAGGCCGCTTCCTTGGCCCCTCATCCACCATACCGGAAGCTCACCATTTTAATCGCACCGAGGCTGGTCAAGACCTCGGCCGACCTTGCTACGCGAGACGTCCTTCATTGACTCCCCGTCAGCAGTTGCAGCTTTACCATCACGACTTTAATCACAAGACGGTCAAAATGCTCCCCCCAGCATTCTTGACATAAAACAATGATTTACAAACAGCATTTACAAACAGTATTTACAAACAGTTTACAACACAATTTCTATTTTAACTTTCATTTTTCCACATTACCCCTCATCAATCTACATTACTTATTCCATATTCCATTTATATGTATACTCATCCCATCACATCATTTCTATCTCATCACTTCAAATTCCCTCACATCGCATATCGTATATTCACATCCATACATCCACATCTATATGCGTACATTCACATCTACATGCATACATCTACATCTCTATGCATACATCCACATCCACATTCACATTCACCTCCATACATCTACATCTACATGCATACATCCACATCTCCATTCACATCTACATCTATACATCTACATCTACATGCATCCATCCACCTCCACATCCACATCTACATCTATACATCTACATCTACATGCATACATCCCTATCTCCATTCCCATCTACATCTATACATCTACATCTACATGCATCCATCTACCTCCACATCCACATCCACATCTATACATCTACATCTACATGTATACATCCACATCCACATCTATACATCTACATCTACATGCATACATCCACATCTCCATTCACATCTACATCTATACATCTACATCTACATGCATCCATCCACCTCCACATCCACATCTACATCTATACATCTACATCTACATGCAAACATTCACATCTCCATGCATAATAAAATTCTTTTAATTAATCTAGGATGATAGATCCTAGAATATGGTAGGAAGTCCTCTTTTTATGCTTTGAATGAATTTATTTTATGCGTGATTTCTATAAAAATTTTGCCATAGCTCCGCTACTATGACTGATAAATCTCAATTTTTTTTTCTAAGGGATAAAGCTCATTATTAAAGAATAATTAGAATGGTCTCTAATTGGATCATCAATCCATAATGGTCTCTAATTGGATCATTAAGAAAACAATTAGAATGGTCTCTAATTGGGTCATCAATCCATAATGGATTGAATCATCAATGGGCATAAACTAAAAGCATAGCAAAAAGCCATTAATTTGGCCTCAAGCATAGCTTAATCTTGGATTAAGGAAAAGCTTTATGAAAAGCTTCATTTGGATTGAGAATGGGTCATGAGTATGACCATTTCTTGAGTGAGAGAGAGAAATTATAAAAACCATTAGAATTTAAATATAAGTGAAAATTAACTTCTATAGCATTTATTAAATTATGTAACTCTTCACTAATATTCACCAATTAACTTCAATAGCATTAAAAAAACCATACCAATTAAACTTCTCAAGCTTGAGAGGGGTTGAGAAGAGAGAATCATTGAGAAATTATAGAAAAGATCAAAATTCAATATACTTATCTTATGATTTGCTTGATTCTTTATTCACGGTAGAGGCCCCCAACCAATCAATTGGTTTAGTATGTTGATGGAGTCACCAATGGGGATTAAAGAAAGAGAGAAGTGTCAAAAACTAGTGAATTATTAAAGAATTCACAGTTCTTGGCTTAGGTGGAGTAACATAGCATAAGACACTATATATTTTGGCTTAGATGGAGTAGAGTAACAAAGCATAAGACACTATCTAATTTGGCTTAGGTGGAGTAGAGTAACAAGGCATAAGACTCTATCTAATTTGGCTTAGGTGGAGTAGAGTAACAAGGCATAAGACTCTATATTTTTTTCAACAAGGGAAGGCTTCTATTTATAGGAAAATTTGAGCTCCTAACCAAACAAACCGATTCTAGAATTTTCCAAGTCAGTTTGGTCACTTTTTGACCATTTTTAGGTCAGTTAAGCTAACTTTTTGGAACTAGACTTGGATTAGGAGAGAGGAGAGATGAAATATCTCAAGTTTTATGAGTTTAAAACTTGAATGAGTTTAAAACTTATTCAAGCATGTGAAATATGCACCTCCCTTAAAGAATTCCCCTTCCTTACATATGTGTCAAAATTGTATTGCTCATAGTTTTTTACTAATAAACCTTGTACATTTTCAACTCTTCATCTTATGTGAAATATGCACCTCTTTTAAAGAACTCCTCTTCCTTACATATGTGTCATAGTTTTTTTACTAATAAGCCTTGTACATTTTCAACTCTTCATCTTATGTGAAATATGCACCTTCTTTAAAGAACTCCCCTTCCTTACATATGTGTTTATTTACTAATAAACCTTGTACATTTTCAACTCTTCATCTTATGTGAAATATGCACCTCCTTTAAAGAACTCCCCTTCCTTACATATGTGTCATAATGGAATCATTTTAATATTGCTCATAGTTTTTTTACTAATAAACCTTGTACATTTTCAACTCTTCATCTTATGTGAGCATTTAAGGGACTCCCCTTCCTTACATATGTGTCATAATAAAATCATTATTCCCAAAATATCTCATATTTTTAATATTGCTCATAGTTTTTTTTATTAATAACCCTTGTACATTTTCAACTCTTCACCTCATGTGAGCATTTACTCATTTTTGGGTATTTTCTTTTTTACAATTTGGATTTATCTCCTCCCTACACATGGATTAATGCTATTGGCCCATAGAAACCTTAATTGGACCATAGTCTAAAGATTTCTGAAAATCTAGACCCTTAGGCTAAGGTTCTTTATACCTATTTCCAATTAATTCCAATTGCACATTGGAAAATTCTTTTTAAATTTCTGTTTCAGGGAAACTCATCTGAATTATAAGAGATATTTTTCTATCCAAAAATATTCAAAATCTGAATATTCTCTCTCTAGAATATTTTCTCTCTCTAGGTTAAAACAGCCACAAACAAGATCTCTTATATTTTAGAAAAGGAATTGATTACAGGGGAATATACTAGACATCAAAAAGGGGTTGGGGGAGGAATCTTACATTCTACCCCACTTAAAAAACGCGAGATGTCCTCATCTCGCAACTTGGAATAATTTCGCAAGATGCACGAATATGAGACTTAGAGAAAAATTTTAATCACGATTAACCACCAAGAAAAAGTCTTAAAGAGAGCAAGATTCAAAATAAGAATAAGATTTAAACTTTATTCATTCACGGGACTTATACAGTAAAGATAGAAGAACTCTTTACACTTCCATAAGCCCGTCCATCATATGGTCACAAAAGCAGTCCTCACAAGCTGCACAAGTATAGGGTAACTCATCTATGGGAATGATTCTGCTGGTTATTGTCGCACCTATCTCAGTGGTATGAGGTGATCTAACAAAAGGACCTCTAAGAGGCAAGCCAAAAACGGGGTAAAGGCATATCTTCTCATGAGGAAGAAAACATGCCAGTAAGAAGACTCGCTCAGAAAACCCAAGATGCCTTGATCTCATGACACAGTAGTATCGGGGACCCAAACCCAAAGCTTCAATAACCATGGCCAAGCGGACATTGTTACGAAAGTGCTGCTGACCCCAGGGTGTTACCCTAGTTATGTTTTGATAGGTCCGCCATTTGGTCTGCGCTACAGAAGTTCCTAGGTGAGGAAAAAGTGAGCGCTCATACTGTTCTATAAAGTCTTTCTTCACAGACTCTCTTGCGTCTTGAAGGTGAGAAATCATCAGGGATAAAACTAATTCTTGTTGCCAAGCCATGAAGGAGATTAAGAAAGAAAGGAGATTGATGGGAGTAAGATTACTGTGAGCGACAAGTAAAAGTTACGATTTATATAAAGGAAGGAGCTAGCGTAACCTAGAAGCCAACGGTAACTTGCCACTGAAGTTTTACCGTCTTTCCATGATTTGGATTTGACACAATTTTCTATAGAAGGCATTAAGAATTTTGAGATGAGGAGATAAAAGAAGCTTGTAGGCTAAGTCACCTACTTTCATTGAATTCAGATATAGGGGTCACAATATCTGGGGGATAACTTCTTATACTCCCCAAGAGATAAAGAACTTCTTTTGGGCCGTACTCGAATGAAAACCAGAACCTTGGTATCCAAAACACCGATTCTCACTTCTGAACTCATTGTTCTAAATCTTTAAAACACGTGGGACTCCTGAGAAGTATTCTAGGGAAAGGGTCTTCCTTTTTTTTTAAAATAGAAACTTTCTTTTATTTTAGAGAGGGAATAATTATAAGATCAGAAAGGGAGATTCTTACTCCTGTATACCTCGAAGGCTGGGGAGGAATCTTACATTCTACCCCACTTTAAAAAAATGCGAGATGTCCTCATCTCGCAAGGTAGAGGACAGTTCTTTTTCTTAAGATCCAATTTTATTCTGGGGTTGCTTATATTCTGGTCAACCCAACAGAACACTGGGATATATATCCCTTATATAGAACTCATCATTAAATAACAATTCATTCAGATCATATCATTCATATCTTTAACATGATAATGGTCCATTAGACCGAAAAGTTTCCTTCGGAACATTCCTCCACAGAAATTTTAGTCAAGCAAGTTCTAAATTTGACATCCCTTAACTTGATCTACCGGTCAAGTATTAACAGTTCAATCTGACAGCACAACCCACTAATCTCATAGTGATTTGCTGAATTCGTTATCATCATTCTAGTTATGAATATCATCACAAGGACTCGTCCCATTCCCCCTCATTCATTATATTTCAACTAATTTTTAAAAATCAACATTTTTCAATCAGCATTTTCAATCAGAATCCAAATCAACTCATCAATTCTCAAACAGAATTAAAAATCATATCAATCACATTCGAAATCATCATCTAGATAGCATTAACGCTTATAATTTCAAGTCTTAGATTTACTCGTATATACTGTCAGTAAAGAGCTGCACTATACTCTCGGTATATACGGGTAGTCACGGCCCTTGGAATTATAAGGTAAATACTATCATGTCTAGGCCTCAAGCAAGTCAGGGATTCTATATAATTGCGGCACTTCCATCTGAAGACCCAATTACCAAAATTACGAATTTCCGTTTGAATGTCAAATTGTATGAATTATCTCACACAATTATAACCTTTTTGTGTTTCTTGATAAATTTTTGACATATTTGTCTTCTCAGTTGATCTTTATTAACCAAATGCTCTGATACCAACTGTAAGATCCTTGTTCCCACCGAGCAACGGATTCGGGGTACTGGCAGCGGAAGTAGCGCTTCTCGCGCGGGACAGGGGTCCCACACTCGGGGCCTCGCCCACGGATATCCGGATAAGAGACTAATCCGTCGATTGTTCCAAAACCGAACCCGAAAAAACTTTCTTAACCGGAAGCACGGGCGATTCCACCAGGATAACTTTTTACCCTAACGTAGTCAAGATCATTTCTGATCGAGATGATCCAATTACATCTATAAGATACTTAGTCAGTTCAAGGAAGAAACTTGCACTTGGATCATTGGGATCAACGCTTTTTTCCCCATTCAAGAGGCACAGCCGTTGATTCCTATCCATAGAACAGTTACTGTCCGGGATTTTTTTTTTTTCTATCGCAAAAACAAAAGTTTGAGTCTCGATTTACGGATCCATCAGTCCAGCCTAACCCCATCCAATCCCATGGGTTAGCCAACCGCCCAACCACTGTAGTGATGGGATCCAATTAAAAATTTGGTTAGGTTTTATCCCGGGTACCAAGGAAAAGAGTTCCAAGGCCCCCTAGCCGCGGATGTTCATGCAAAATAAAACTAGTCACACCACTCACACACCCAATATGAAATTGCCTTTTTCAACCAGATTCAACCAGTTTAAAACAATCCTTTAATAAAACCATAGTATCATTGATCACCATCTTCCAATTTATCCAATTGATTCTTAATTTCCCATCATTCCTTCATCAGAGTATCTATGGCATCATTGGCAACTAGAACGCTCAGGAGCCGTTTCGATAGTTCCTAGCCCATAATACTTGGCAAATATAATCACTTAACAAGATGGACTCTCGTTGAAGATCAGCAAGATCAACCAACAGATCCATATAAGGAGCCATGGACTCATCCATTGAAGACCAGCAAGGTCAATCAACCAGATCCATGCTCGATTTCAGAAAACAACTCCAACTCTGTTCCAATATCTTCCTCGACGCACGCGTGGGTATCCTAGGCAACCCAGAGCCCGAGCACCGTATGGTCAGCACCCTCTAGGATCCTTCGCAGGTAACCTAGCGCTTCACGCATAGGCCGCTTCCTTGGCCCCTCATCCACCGTACCGGAAGCTCACCATTTTAATCGCACCGAGGCTGGTCAAGACCTCGGCCGACCTTGCTACGCGAGACGTCCTTCATTGACTCCCCGTCAGCAGTTGCAACTTTACCATCACGACTTTAATCACAAGACGGTCAAAATGCTCCCCCCAGCATTCTTGACATAAAACAATCATTTACAAACAGCATTTACAAATAGTTTACAACACAATTTCTATTTTAACTTTCATTTTTCCACATTACCCCTCATCAATCTACATTACTTATTCCATATTCCATTTATATGTATACTCATCCCATCACATCATTTCTATCTCATCACTTCAGATTCCCTCACATCGCATATCGTATATTCACATCCATACATCCACATCTATATGCGTACATTCACATCTACATGCATACATCTACATCTCTATGCATACATCCACATCCACATTCACATTCACCTCCATACATCTACATCTACATGCATACATCCACATCTCCATTCACATCTACATCTATACATCTACATCTACATGCATCCATCCACCTCCACATCCACATCTACATCTATACATCTACATCTACATGCATACATCCCTATCTCCATTCCCATCTACATCTATACATCTACATCTACATGCGTCCATCTACCTCCACATCCACATCCACATCTATACATCTACATCTACATGTATACATCCACATCCACATCTATACATCTACATCTACATGCATACATCCACATCTCCATTCACATCTATATCTATACATCTACATCTACATGCATCCATCCACCTCCACATCCACATCTACATCTATACATCTACATCTACATGCAAACATTCACATCTCCATGCATAATAAAATTCTTTTAATTAATCTAGGATGATAGATCCTAGAATATGGTAGGAAGTTCTCTTTTTATGCTTTGAATGAATTTATTTTATGCGTGATTTCTATAAAAATTTTGCCATAGCTCCGCTACTATGACTGATAAATCTCAATTTTTTTTTCTAAGGGATAAAGCTCATTATTAAAGAATAATTAGAATGGTCTCTAATTGGATCATCAATCCATAATGGTCTCTAATTGGATCATTAAGAAAACAATTAGAATGGTCTCTAATTGGGTCATCAATCCATAATGGATTGAATCATCAATGGGCATAAACTAAAAGCATAGCAAAAATCCATTAATTTGGCCTCAAGCATAGCTTAATCTTGGATTAAGGAAAAGCTTTATGAAAAGCTTCATTTGGATTGAGAATGGGTCATGAGTATGACCATTTCTTGAGTGAGAGAGAGAAATTATAAAAACCATTAGAATTTAAATATAAGTGAAAATTAACTTCTATAGCATTTATTAAATTATGTAACTCTTCACTAATATTCACCAATTAACTTCAATAGCATTAAAAAAACCATACCAATTAAACTTCTCAAGCTTGAGAGGGGTTGAGAAGAGAGAATCATTGAGAAATTATAGAAAAGATCAAAATTCAATATACTTATCTTATGATTTGCTTGATTCTTTATTCACGGTAGAGGCCCCCAACCAATCAATTGGTTTAGTATGTTGATGGAGTCACCAATGGGGATTGAAGAAAGAGAGAAGTGTCAAAAACTAGTGAATTATTAAAGAATTCACAGTTCTTGGCTTAGGTGGAGTAACATAGCATAAGACACTATATATTTTGGCTTAGATGGAGTAGAGTAACAAAGCATAAGACACTATCTAATTTGGCTTAGGTGGAGTAGAGTAACAAGGCATAAGACTCTATCTAATTTGGCTTAGGTGGAGTAGAGTAACAAGGCATAAGACTCTATATTTTTTTCAACAAGGGAAGGCTTCTATTTATAGGAAAATTTGAGCTCCTAACCAAACAAACCGATTCTAGAATTTTCCAAGTCAGTTTGGTCACTTTTTGACCATTTTTAGGTCAGTTAAGCTAACTTTTTGGAACTAGACTTGGATTAGGAGAGAGGAGAGATGAAATATCTCAATTTTTATGAGTTTAAAACTCATTCAAGCATGTGAAATATGCACCTCCCTTAAAGAATTCCCCTTCCTTACATATGTGTCAAAATTGTATTGCTCACAGTTTTTTACTAATAAACCTTGTACATTTTCAACTCTTCATCTTATGTGAAATATGCACCTCTTTTAAAGAACTCCTCTTCCTTACATATGTGTCATAGTTTTTTTACTAATAAGCCTTGTACATTTTCAACTCTTCATCTTATGTGAAATATGCACCTTCTTTAAAGAACTCCCCTTCCTTACATATGTGTTTATTTACTAATAAACCTTGTACATTTTCAACTCTTCATCTTATGTGAAATATGCACCTCCTTTAAAGAACTCCCCTTCCTTACATATGTGTCATAATGGAATCATTTTAATATTGCTCATAGTTTTTTTACTAATAAACCTTGTACATTTTCAACTCTTCATCTTATGTGAGCATTTAAGGGACTCCCCTTCCTTACATATGTGTCATAATAAAATCATTATTCCCAAAATATCTCATATTTTTAATATTGCTCATAGTTTTTTTTATTAATAACCCTTGTACATTTTCAACTCTTCACCTCATGTGAGCATTTACTCATTTTTGGGTATTTTCTTTTTTACAATTTGGATTTATCTCCTCCCTACACATGGATTAATGCTATTGGCCCATAGAAACCTTAATTGGACCATAGTCTAAAGATTTCTGAAAATCTAGACCCTTAGGCTAAGGTTCTTTATACCTATTTCCAATTAATTCCAATTGCACATTGGAAAATTCTTTTTAAATTTCTGTTTCAGGGAAACTCATCTGAATTATAAGAGATATTTTTCTATCCAAAAATATTCAAAATCTGAATATTCTCTCTCTAGAATATTTTCTCTCTCTAGGTTAAAACAGCCACAAACAAGATCTCTTATATTTTAGAAAAGGAATTGATTACAGGGGAATATACTAGACATCAAAAAGGGGTTGGGGGAGGAATCTTACATGTGTGTTGAGAAAGACATGATTATTTTACCCCAACATTTTACTAATGGACAGGAAAATCTATATGAATGTGATAATGTATCATTCCTTCCCATTGTCATTCTTGAATAGTACTGTGACACGAAGTTGGGGTTTGGACTTCGGTCACTTCTTAGAATCAAAAACACATTTGAATGAAACCTCACAGCCTCCTCACCTGCCTTTCTCTCCCTAGGTTAAGATAAAGATATACACATCAAAGGTGAGATCATAATTCATGGAAGGAAAGATGAAAGGCTCCGGAGAAGTAAGAATTTTTGCTAGTCTTGCAGCTCCAAACAAGAGGGCGATTCTTTGTTGAAAGAAAATCTTCCGACTCAGGATTATGTGAACGGAAACATACGGGGAATATTGGTAAGGTTCATCCGTTCGAATTGGGCGATTTGGACGGAACATATTAAAGAAAATGAATATAGTAATCACTTACAAGAGGATAAGACACATGGGGTTTGCCTTTTGATAAGGGATTAGGAGGAATTAATCATGATTAAGAAGAAAGAATGGCCAAAAAGCTATAAAAACAGAGATACATAGAGAATTGCAATTTTAAATCCATATAGGCTATGTAAGAGAGGATTATATAGATGCGTAGAGCTTGAAGAGAGATTCGCGTCTATATAAGAACTTTCAAAAACGGGCAACCGAGCGAAAAGTTATGAGCATTTTACTGCAAGACTATAAAACTGCCAAAATTCTATAAAAACAGAGATACACAGAGAATTGCAGTTTTAAATCCATATAGGTTGTGCAAAAAAGGATTACATAGGTGCGTAGACCTTGAAGAGAGCTTCGCGCCCATATAAAAACTTTCAAAAACGGACGAGCGAAAAGTTATGAGCATTTTACTACAAGACTATAAAACTACCAAATTCGCCTAAAAATTAGCAACTTTGGGAGAAATTCTGATCATCAATGAAGTAAGGGATTAAGAAATTAGTTACATGAGTGGAAAGAGCATAGAAAGAGCTTCCTAGCCATATGATCAATTTAAGAAACCAACACTCGAGTGATGAGTAATTACCGGTTGAAATTTGGGTATTGGACCACAAAAGTGCACTTCCCTCTCTTTGCATGAAACCTCAATTTTCACATAGCCTCTTGCCTTTCATCTCCTTCATGATTCAAGCTAGAGAGTAAGGGTTAATATTGCTCAGTGGGGACAATCGTAAAGATTTACCTATGGTCCCCAAAGCCTTTCCGCATGCTCATTACCGCTAAAACCATTGGTACCTCCAAGGGAGGGCGGCAATAAGGCAAGGGCTACCTTGAGAAGTCACAGGCCCACCAAGATAATAACTCCTTATCCCACTTATCATGAATCATCAAAGAGGTCCAAAATTGGGTTAAGCATGAGGAGCTAATGCTAAATGAGACATTCACATGTAAAGAGAGTGTTTGAATAGGGATTTGAAGAAAGATAAGAGAATGGCAACAATGACACAAAATGCTCAATTGAGGAGGCTCATTCCTTGATTTGAAAGGGAGAGGAGGGCTCCTTTTATAGGTGGAGAATCACCCTCTCTTCCATTGTTACAAATTACAACATAAAAATCTTCAACCCTTCAGTGACATAAGGGTGAATGTCACCATCAATTGTCCTCTTAGGCTAAGTCTTCTATTGATTATTAAACTAAAGACTTTTTGACTTTGAGAGTGTGATGAGATAATAGCCAAGCCTAAGTGGCGTGTAGGTGGAGATCCCACTTACACATGGCGGAATTCTCCTCTTCCATGTAGGCATTCTAGAAGAATCTTTCCCAATTATGCACCTACACACACTCCTCCACATGCCTTCCACACTCCCCAACTTGTAGCCTTATGGTGAATACCATATTAATAATACAATTAAAATCCATGTGAGCATAAAGGCCCACTTTTATTTTCCACATCACTAGCCTATCTACCATACCAAATTATTTATCAAGCATACTTGTGGCATTTACAATGTGTGCACCCTAAATCAAGTAAAACCATTATATTTGAAGATAGAATGCTGTTATCGGGGTAGCCGCCAAGCTGCATCACCACACCGTTATTCCATTGTGGGCGTCGCAATCTTCTTGGACAAGCTTCCACCTTATTACCATTGAGAAACCATCAAAATATGCACAAAATTTAAAATGAAAGATATCAATTTTTCATGTCACATCTTTCCCCCCCAGCAGATCCTCCATGCTTGTCTAGGGGGTCTGCTAGCCATGGTGCTCGAGGGTAGAATATCTTTAGCCGGTACTCATTGGCACGTCCGAGAACCTCCTGGCCACTCGCATCCTCTAGAAGATAGGTGTTATTTTTGAACTTTTGCTTTATCCTGAAGGGGCCTTCCCATCGTCGAAGAAGCTTCTTATCTAGCCGTTTCTCCACACGGCCATCATACCTCATGACTAAGCTTCCTTGCTTGAGTTCTGGCTTCTTCTTCTTCCTCGTGAGAGTGTCATGCCTTGCCTTGCGCGCCGTTGTGCAGCGTCCAAATTTTGAAGTGCCTGAAGTCGCCTCTCATCCAAGATCTCCAGTTGTGCTAAGTGTTGGGCATGTGTTTCTTCTTCATTATTCAAGCGTGCAAAAGATGTGCGAAGGCTTGTGATTTCCAATTCTATTGGCAAAATAGCCTCCATTACATAAACTAACGGAAAAGGTGTGAAACCAAGAGAGAGTTTGTGAGTTGTCCTATAGGCCCATAGGACCTCTGGCAAATGCACATCCCACTTTCTCTTCATAGTATCCACTAGCTTAGACAAAGATCGACAAAGCAGTCCATTAGTTTTTTCTACTAAACCATTACATTGGGGATAATAGGGAGTTGACATAGCATGCTTTATTTTTAATTTCTACACCAAAGATTCAATCAAGTCATTCCTGAAAGACCTCCCCCCATCCGTAAGGATTTCTAATGGACATCCAAATCGGGCACATATGTATTCCCTGAGAAAGGATGCCACAGCCACTGCTTTATTATTGACCATTGTCTTTGCTTCTGCCCACCTTGTTGCATAATCTGTGGCCACCAATATGTAATACTTCCCATGTGAGGAACGAGGAAGTGGGCCTACAAAATCTAATCTGCACCTTTCAAATGGACCATATGCTGGGATAGGGTTTAAGGGCTCGGGAACCAATTGCTTATGCCCATATGCCTGGCATACTTCACAGCTTCTGCACCACTCATGGACATCTTTGCTGAGTCGAGGCCAATAATACCCTGTGTTAAGGATCCTCCGTGCTGGCTGAGGCAAAGTGACCTGAACATTTATGACATAATTCCATAATCCTTTTAGATTCTTCCAGGCTCACTACCCTCCTAAGAATCTTATCCTTACCTTGCTTGTAAAGAACATCACCTAGAATTGTGTAAGGATGAGCTTTCCTGGTAAGCCTTTGCTTCTGTTGAGGATTTAATCCAGGAGGGAAGTATCCTGTATCTAAATAGTGTTGAACATCTTGGAGCTCAGACCAACTTGTATCCATTAATGCAAGAGTAGCTACTTTGAAAGAAGCCAAGGTTTTAGTAGCCAATTCATCAGCCTTTTGATTATCCTTCCTGTTAACATGCACAAATTTACAAAACTCAAAAGCTTCTTTCAACTCCATTGCCCTTTTATACAAGTCTTGGAGATTAGGACTCCTCGCCTTATATTCTCCTTTCATTTGTCGGATGCCCAATTGTGAATCCCCTTTAACCTCTACCTCTTTAATTTCATCTTTTATGCAATCTTCTAATCCCCAAATTAATGCATTGTACTCAGCCACATTATTTGATATAGCCTTTGGAAATTCCCTACCCTTGGCCCATACCTCTTTTCCTTCTGGATCGAATAAAACTATCCCCCCAGCCCCACATTGGCTAGAAGGGCTCAAGGCTCCATCAAAATGCATAGTGAAAGAAGTTGGTGGCATTTCCAAATCTTCATATACTTCTTCCTTTGCTCCTGTTCCTTCTTCCTCTTCCTTCCTTGTAAGCAAATCTGAAAGAGAGGCCCTAGTTTTCTGTAATAAAAGTGAAAGAGAATTCTTGAAGCTCACAAATCCACTTTGCAAACTTCCTTCCTGCAGGATTGGGTTTGCGTACCAAGAATTGTAAATAAGGTTGAGATGTGAGGAAGAAAAAAGGGCGAGGTAACAATTATGACCTGAACTTCTTTACTGCAAAAACAAGAGACAAACCACCTTTCTCCATTTCAGCATACCTCTCCTCGGCATCAGTGAGTTGTCGGCTTGCATAATACACTGGTTGCATACGCCCTTGATCTCCCTTTTGCAAGAGTATAGCACCCACTGAATGTGATGAGACACTTGGGTTCACATAAAAGTCCTCCCCCCACCTAGGAGGCTGCACAATTGGACTTTGACTCATGCATTCCTTGAGCAAACAAAAAGATTGAATTTGATCGCGGCCCCATTGGAAAGAAACATTCTTCTTTGTCAACAGATTTATAGGATACATCTTTTCAGAGAACATGTCAACAAAGCGTTGGTAATACTTTGTTTTACCCAAAATCCTCCTTACCTCCCGTACATTGGTGGGTGGTGGGAGGGCCACAATTGCCTGCACCTTCTCAGGATCCATCTCTATGCCTTCTTCTGAGATAACATGTCCCAAGAGAACCACCTTCCTTTGTGCCAAGCGGCATTTTCCAGGATTAAGACACCCTTTTGCATCATCAATACTTTGCAAGGCCAACCTCAACTTTTCCAAGTGATCCATGCGGCTTGAATAAATGCAAAAATCATCCAAAAAGACCCTTATAAACTTTCCCAAAAATACCTGACTCATGAAGCGTTGAAAAGTTGCTGGTGCATTGGTCAAGCCAAAGAGCATCACCCTATAGGCATACACTCCCGAAGGGGTGATTAATGAGGTTTTCCTTTGATCTTCTTCACAAATCCGGATTTGGAAGTATCCAGAGTATCCATCACACACTGAATACAACTCATGACCTGCAACTTGATCCAAAATCTCATCTTGAAAGGGTAGAGGATAATAATCCCTCTTTGTGCATGCATTCAGAGGGCGAAAGTCCACACACACGCCATTTTCCACCCTTTTTGGGAGTGACTACAACTGGGAAAATCCACTCTGAATTCTCTACTGGAAAAATAAATCCAGCTTCAAGCAAATTAGTTACCTCCTTCTTAAGCACCTCTGCTTGCACTACTCCCAAATGCCTTAACCGCTGTACCACTGGCTTACTTTGGGACTTGAGATCAATCTTGTGCTCTACTAGGGTAACTTGGTGTACTTGTGAGTAGCTGTGTGCAAAAAGGTTAGGAAATCCATCCAACATTTTTAAGTAATTCTCCCTTTGAGTACCTGCTATGGACTCATCAAGAAGAAGTTCAATTCTGTTGGTGAAGACTAGTGAGGTCCACATCTCCTTTCTTGCACATGGTTGAAGAAGCTTCCCCTTCCAAGGCTCCATTGTCTTGAGCATCCCCTCGATCCCTTCCTAGGGAAAGACCAAATGCAACTCCCTCCACCTCCTCTTCTAAGATGGAATCCTCGGAGCTACCACTTGTCTCTTCTTCATCGGATGACTCTGACTCTGAACTTTCGGAAGTTGAAGGTTCACCTCTTACCACCTTCAAATACCACATACATCCACTCCCAAATTCCTGACCATTCCTAAGGTTTTCACCCTAGTATTATCAGCAAGTTTGATGCGATAGGGAGAGTTAGTAGAAAACTTTAAATCAGCATCTTTCATTGTTTTTTCACTCATGACATTGATTGACGCACCTCCATCAATGTATGCATTAGAAATTGTTTGCCCCAATTGACGCACCTCCATCAATGTATGCATTAGAAATTGTTTGCCCTCCATCAATGTATGCATTAGAAATTGTTTGCCCTCCATCAATGTATGCATTAGAAATTGTTTGCCCCTCAATGATGACATCAATCACAGGCACATCATCTCCTACATCAATATCCACCTTCTGAACCATAGGAGTCCCATTATCCCTCTTCTTCTTTTTCTTAGATTCCCTTGTGCTAGCCAGCTTACCCCATTCCTTTCTGAGCTTTGGAGAGAGTGCCAAAAGCTGCCCAAATGTGATTTATGCAGTTTTCTCCCTAAGATCTGTTAAGAGGTCATAACTAAGAGATCCTTGTCCAAGAGGAAAGTCAGATTGTCCAATTTTTCTCCTAGACGACTTCTTCTTCTTCTTATTTTTCTCCTCTTCTTCAGATTAATCTTCTTGTTCTTCTTCTTCCTGGCTTCTAGTTTTACGACCCCTTTTTGCCATTAATGGCATCAATGTTTCCTCTTCTTCTGAGCATATTTCCTCTAAAAGTGCTAAACTTTTATCCTCACTTCTCCTCAACTTTGGACACTCAGTACGATAGTGCCCCTTCTCTTGACATTCATAGCATGTGACACTACTTCTATCCCTAGGTTTATCCTCTGCTCGTGGAACCCTAGGTGGCCTTGCATTGACTAAGTGTAACTTCAAATCAGCAAATTCTGCCATAAGTTGTGCAATGTTATGATCCAAGGATGGAGCTTGTACCTGAGATGTTGAGGCTATCTCTACTCGTGGTGGGGTTGGCACACTTGGAGAAGATTGGAATGTGGACTCAATATGAAGAGTGGCCTCCTTCTTCAAAGCAATACGAAGGGCCTCTTTAAAACTAGTGGGATCTTTGCTAAGAACTTTTCCATACAAGCGGGGATCCAAAGCCCTGGTAAACTTGCTCATCTTAAGGTGCTCGATTGCTAAAGAACTTTTTGAATCTTCAAAGCAATACGAAGGGCCTCTTTAAAACTAGTGGGATCTTTGCTAAGAACTTTTCCATGCAAGCGGGGATCCAAAGCCCTGATAAACTTGCTCATCTTAAGGTGCTCGATTGCTAAAGAACTCTTTGAATCTTCCATAGAAGGTGAAGAAGAAGAAGCAACAACATGTAAAGCAGCTTGTTGATATTTGATGAATAAGGCTTCATACCTCACTGAAAAGGCAGAAACTGACTCTCCTTCCTTTTGGAAAATTTGATCCAATTGCAATAGTAAAGCATTTGGCGACTCCACTGTCCCAAATCTCTCCTTCATTGCTTTGGTCAACCTTTCCCAATCATTCTTGGACTCCTCTGGCAAAGCCTCATGCCAAGTTAAGGCCACACCCTCCAAGAAATCTGGAAGTATTTCTGCCCTCTCCTTCATAGACCAACCCGTCAAGCAGCATGCTCGGTTAAACTCTCGGAGATAACTCCCCGAGTCTTCTCCTTTCGATCCTTGGAACACCGGAATGTTGAACATCTTGCACCAAAAGATGAGTAGCAACAAGGAAAATTTACTTGTTTCAAAATAACTTTCCTTTAATCATGCGGGACCTTGAGGTTAAAATAGAATAATTCTAAGTAAAACCTGCCCCTCAACTCCACCAAAAGATGTGACACGAAGTTGGGGTTTGGACTTCGGTCACTTCTTAGAATCAAAAACACATTTGAATGAAACCTCACAGCCTCCTCACCTCCCTTTCTCTCCCTAGGTTAAGATAAAGATATACACATCAAAGATGAGATCATAATTCATGGAAGGAAAGATGAAAGGCTAAGGAAAAGTAAGAATTTCTGCTAGTCTTGTATCTCCAAACAAGAGGGCGATTCTTTGTTGAAAGAAAATCTTCCGACTCAGGATTATGTGAACAGAAACATACGGGGAATATTGGTAAGGTTCATCCGTTCGAATTGGACGATTTGGGCAGAACATATTAAAGAAAATGAATATAGCAATCACTTACAAGAGGATAAGACACATGGGGTTTGCCTTTTAATAAGGGATTAGGAGGAATTAATCATGATTAAGAAGAAAGAATTGCCAAAAAGCTATAAAAACAGAGATACATAGAGAATTGCAATTTTAAATCCATATAGGCTATGTAATATAGGATTATATAGATGCATAGAGCTTGAAGAGAGCTTCGCGTCTATATAAAAACTTTCAAAAACGGGCAACCGAGCGAAAAGTTATGAGCATTTTACTGCAAGACTATAAAACTACCAAAATTCTATAAAAACAGAGATACACAGAGAATTGCAGTTTTAAATCCATATAGGTTGTGCAAAAAAGGATTATATAGGTGCGTAAAGCTTGAAGAGAGCTTCGCACCCATATAAAAACTTTCAAAAACGGGCAAACGAGCTTACTACAAGACTATAAAACTGCCAAATTCGCCTAAAAATTAGCAACTTTGGGAGAAATTCTGATCATCAATGAAGTAAGGGATTAAGAAATTAGTTACATGAGTGGAAAGAGCATAGAAAGAACTTCCTAGCCATATGATCAATTTAAGAAACCAACACCCGAGTGATGAGTAATTACCGGTTGAAATTTGGGTATTGGACCACAAAAACTGCACTTCCCTCTCTTTGCATGAAACCTCAATTTTCACATAGCCTCTTGCCTTTCATCTCCTTCATGATTCAAGCTAGAGGGTAAGGATTAATATTGCTCAGCAGGGACAATCGTAAAGATTTACCTATGGTCCCCAAAGTCTTTCCGCATGCTCATTACCACTAAAACCATTGGTACCTCCAAGGGAGGGCGGAGGGCGGCAAAATAAGGCAAGGGCTACCTTGAGAAGTCACAGGCCCACCAAGATAATAACTCCTTATCCCACTTATCATGAATCATCAAAGAGGTCCAAAATTGGGTTAAGCATGAGGAGCTAATGCTAAATGAGACATTCACATGTAAAGAGAGTGTCTGAATAGGGATTTGAAGAAAGATAAGAGAATGGCAACAATGACACAAAATGCTCAATTGAGGAGGCTCATTCCTTGATTTGAAAGAGAGAGGAGGGCTCCTTTTATAGGTGGAGAATCACCCTCTCTTCCATTGTTACAAATTACAACATAAAAATCTTCAACCCTTCAGTGACATAAGATTAGATGTCACCATCAATTGTCCTCTTAGGCTAAGTCTCCTATTGATTATTAAATTGAAGACTTTTTGACTTTGAGAGTGTGATGAGATAATAGCCAAGCCTAAGTGGCGTGTAGGTGGAGATCCCACTTACACATGGCGGAATTCTCCTCTTCCATGTAGGCATTCTAGAAGAATCTTTCCCAATTATGCACCTACACACACTCCTCCACATGCCTTCCACACTCCCCAACTTGTAGCCTTATGGTGAATACCATATTAATAATACAATTAAAATCCATGTGAGCATGAAGGGCCACTTTTATTTTCCACATCACTAGCCTATCTACCATACCAAAGTATTTATCAAGCATACTTGTGGCATTTACAATGTGTGCACCCTAAATCAAGTAAAACCATTATATTTGAAGATAGAATGCTGTTATCGGGGTAGCCGCCAAGCCGCCGCGTCACCACGTCGTTATTCCATTGTGGGCGCCGCAATCTTCTTGGACAAGCTTCCACCTTATTACCATTGAGAAACCATCAAAATATGCACAAAATTTAAAATGAAAGATAATAATTTTTCTTGTCACAGTACCACTGTTTTCTCCTCCATCACCATCTTCTATGTCTCATTTTCCAAGAAGAGGATGGTAGTGGTTTGGCATTTTTGTTTAGAGGAGAATGGCACCACTGCTGTAAGACCCCCGCCCCCTCTGCGATGCCCCTCTGAGGGCGCTGGCAGCGAAAGTAGTGTCAGCCTCTTACGCGGGACAAGGATCCACACTCGGGGCCTCGCCCACCACAGATATCCAACAAGAGACTAGCCCGGTGGTTCCTCCAAAATGGAACCCAAAAAAACTTCCCTCGCTCAGAAGGCACGGGTGATTCCACCAGGAAAATCATCTAATTGGAGAATTGATCTAACGAGTCAAAGTCTTAACTAACCAAACTGATCTGACTAAACCCAAAAGTCACATGGTCAGATCAAGGAAGAGACTTGCACTTGGTCCATAGAATCATCGCTTTATTCGTCCTTTAGCGAGGCACAGCCGGCTGATTCCCTCCCACAAAACAAGGGTCTTCCTAGGACTTAATCTAACTAATGTAACTTAATTGTCGTAAATATTTGTATCGCATGTTCAAGCAAAATTCAACGTAGTCATATCACTTACACACCCACACTTACACACCCAATATGAAATTACCATTTTAACAGAGTTGGCTATCTTTAAAACAATCTTTCAATGAAATCATAGTATTACTGATCATAATCCTCCAAAATATTGAGTCCATTGAATTACAAAATATATCATCCAGACTCTTGGTTTGAAGACCAGCTGGTCAACCAACAAGATCCAATATCAAAATTCAATTCACAAAAGTAATTCTTTTCAGTTCATTTATATCTTCCCTCGACGTACGCATGGGTGTCCTAGCAACCGCGAGCCCATGCATCACCTGGTCAGAACCCTCTAGGATCCTACTTAGGTGTCCTAGCACTTCACTCAGGGACCGCTTCGTCGGTCCTCGCCCATCGTACTGAAACCACACCATTTTAACCATACCGAGGCTGGTCAAGACCTTGGGAGGCTTTGCCTTGAGCGACGTCCCTCGACGACTCCCCAACCAGCTATTGCACAACGAGTCTCTCCTTAGTTAATCACATACCAAAATCACATACCAAATGCTTCCTCGAGCATTCTAGTGTAAAACAATCCTTTAAAAGAAAATAGAGGTTCTATGTAAGTAGAATTCCCGGTTTGAGATTGGTTCCACAAAACCCTTTTCTCGTAATCCAAATTTTCTTAATGAGAATCATTGATCTCTCATCAGAGTAATCTACCCATCATTTGACTGAATTTTCAACTAGATTCTTGGTGATTTTGGTTAAGGAAAAATTATGCTAATTCAACCGTAGTCTATTCTTTGTGTCAAGAATTGGAATTGGTCTCAAGGTTTTTGCTTGATTCATATTCGCCGAGAGATGGGCAAGTAGTTTATTGGGCCGCCCCTCTCATAGTCATGGTCACCAAAATTATTCGGTTTACTTCTAACTTCGATTCCTAAGGATTTTCTTTCAGATAAAAATCTACTAAACTTCTAACCGTAAGGAAAATTCTAACTTTATGAAAATCATTCATTCCTAACCACAATAGATTAAGAAATAGTTCTATACGAGGATATCGGGATTTTATAAAAATTACTCTTCTTCCATTAATCCAATTTTGGGTAAATATCAATTTGATGATTTATCCACATAAAAATATCTAAGAATATTCTTTCCACTAATTTAATTATCAACCCTAATTTTCTAGGTGGAATTATGGTGAAAATTCCTCTTTATCAAAATTAATTTAAACCTTTTTCTACTTAAAATACCATAAAAATTCCTCTTTTAATTAAATATAAATATCCATTTTTTAAATATGCTTAAAATTACTCTTTTTGTATTCAAATGATTGAATTGCAAATGTCATAGAAATTTCTCTTTTATCATTTAAAAATTCTTATACATAAAATAAATTTATCCAAAATTTCTCTCTTTTATATTAAAGAAAAATATCCATTAATTTGAATATGCCAAAAAAATTCCTCTTTTTGCATTTAAATGATTGAATTCCAAATGTCATGGGAATTCCTCTTTTATCATTTAAAAAAATTTCTTATGCATAAAGTAAATTTATCAAAAATTCTTATTTTTCTTAATTAAATAAATATGTTTAAATACAAAAAAAGTATTCTTTCCTAAATATGGTCAAAATCATTCTTTTGCTTTAAATTTCTAAACCTACAATATGGTAGGAGTTCCTCTTTTAGTATTATGAATAAAAATAAGATATGTATTTTTTTTTAAAAAAATTACCATTACTGATAATTTTTTATTTTCCTGAAAGAATAAAACCTTGTAATGAAAATATGATAGAAGATCTACTTTTAAGCTTAAATCTAAACTATGAATTTAAATCATAATTTTAACCATAATTATAAACTTAATTATGATTATCCCACTAGATTAAGCTAATTCCATTATTCCTCTTTTCCCTATTTGATAGGATAATCTATTTCTCATTTAGAATCAATTAAAGTAGTTTTTAACTACTTATAAATAATCTAAAAGAAATAACCATTATTTTGTTAACACAAAATCATGAAAATACCATTTTCTTAATCTCTAGCTTATCAAGCCTAGTGTTTGGTTTTGAAATAAGAAATAATGAGAAGCATTCTTTTGCTAAAGAATTAGCTATAGAGATGACTATTCTTTTTGAGAGAGAGAGATATATACTTAAGAAAGCATTCTAAATAAGCATAATGATTAATTTTCTCTTAATTAAACATTAAGATTCTTAGGGAAAGCTTGATTTGAATTGAAACAATCATTTAGAAAACTTCTCAAGCTTGAGAGGGGTTGAGAATGTTGAGATATCGAGCTCATCTAGTGAGGCGATGGACATTGATAACCCGCTTGGGGGATAGGCCCCACACTTACACCACTGGCATGATTGGTGAGATCATGGGTGATATACGGCCAGTGGGATGACAGGCTGTGTGTGACAGCCATTCTAGAGACTGACATAGTTATAGCGCCAGCTCATTTAGTTGGGTTCACACTATACAAAACCCTAGTATGTATTTGGTTGAGTACCTTTTCATAAGCGTGTAGTCTTATCTTTGTATATGGTGTGTTGAGTGTTGTGTGAAGAAGAAGAAGATTTTCAGCCTCTCACCTTGTGTGTTCTCTTTTAGGGTTTACATCAGATGGATGTAAAGAATGCATTCTTGCATGGGGATTTGCAGTAAGAGGTGTATATGTTGCAGCCACCTGGTTATGAGGATGTGATTCACCTCGAGCATGTTTGCAGGTTGAAGAAAGCCTTGTATGGCTTAAAACAAGCACCAAGAGCATGGTCTGATAAGATTTGTGAATATCTTATCACTATTGGCTTTCATGTAGCCAATGTAGATTTCTCGCTGTATGTGACACATAGTGATAGAGGGGTTGTGCTTGTCATCTATGTTATGACCTGATCATTACGGGGGACCATGATGCAGAGATCTTTGATGTTGAGATCTTGCTTAGACAGAAGTTTGAGATGAAGGATCTGGGGGAGCTCAGATATTTCTTGGGCATGGAGGTGATTAGGTCACCACATGGTATTGGATTATTGCAGATACAATATGGCTTAGACATGTTGTCCAAGTATGGTATGATAGGCTGTAAGCCTATCTCAGTGCCATTGGATCAAAATGGCAAGTTGAGTGCAGATTCAGGAGAGATCTTGGAGGATCCTACTATGTATAGGCACATAGTAGGAAGCTTGATCTACATGACGATCACCAGGCCAGATTTGAGCTATGCTGTTGGTGGGTTGGTGAGTCAGTTTATGCAAGTTCCTCGGAAGTTGCATTTGGATGCCTTGAGATTCTTACTAAGGTATGTGAGGTCTACTTTGCATTGTGGACTATTTTATGAAACTTGGATAGAGATATGTGTACATGGGTACACAGATGCTGATTGGGCTGGTAGTATCTCAGATAGAAGATCTACTAGTGGCTTCATGTTTTCTTTGGGGAGTGCTACTGTGACTTGGAGTAGCAAGAAGCAGCCTACAGTTGATTTATCGTACAGAGGCCGAGTACAAAGGTGCTGCTATGGCAGCATGTGAGGTACCTTCGTTGAGAAAGCTACTTTTGCTGATTTGGGTCTAGAGACTGGCATAGTTATAGCGCCAGCTCATTTAGTGGGATGACATGAGATCATGGTTGGTGATATGCGGCTAGTGGGATGAGATTTTTAACTAATAAACCTTGTACTCTCAACTCTTTATCTTATGTGAGCATTTACTGATTTTTGGGTATTTTCTTTTATTCTTTGTATTTATCGCATCCCAACACTTGGATTAATCCTATTGGCCCATAGGAACCTTAATTGGACCATAGTCCAAAAATTTTTAAAAATCTAGACCCTTAGGTTAAGGTCCCTAATATCATTTTTAATTGATTCCTAATGCACATTGGAGATTTTTTTTTGAGCTTCTATTTCAAGGAAATATATTTTAGATATTAGGAGAATTTTTATATCCAAAAATATCTCAATATCGAATTACCTATCTCTAGAATTTTTCTTCTCTCTAGGAAAAAACAAGGAAAAATAATATTTTCTTGCAATTAGAAATAGGGAATGAGTACAAGGGATTGAGGTAAAAGTTTATTCAATATTCAGGCTAAGGAGGAATCTTACAATTGCTGTTCTCACCAATGATAATGCACCAAACCAAGCCAATTCTAATCAGAGGAAGAATGGCACCACTTCCTTTCTCATCTCAAACCAAATATTCAATGCGGAATGGATCCTTAATCAGGAATGAGTTTGGAAAAGTCTAGCTAAGATGACATTGTGATTGGGGGTAGAATGGAAACACTACTGTTCTCCCCAAAATGATAATGCACCAAACCAAACAAAACCATGCTTTCATTGTAATCAGAGTAGGGAGAATGGCAGATCTGTCATTCTCCCTTAAAAAGTTTAAATATTAAAGGAGGATGGCACCATTGCCATTCTTCCTCCATTTTATACAAGAGGGAGAATTTTAGCGGTGCAATTCTCCCATCAAATTTGGATAAGATTAGGGAGGAGAAGAGAATTGCAGCACTGCCATTCTCCCTTTTATTTTCTCACCTCAAACCAAAACTTTCAAGGAGAGAACAACACAATGCCATTTTTCCCTAAGTAATTGGGCTACCATCTTCCTTAATGAGGTGAGAATGGTACAAAATCCATCATTGACCCCTAAAATCAAAATTTTCAAGCGGATTGGAGAATAGCACACCACTTCAATGATGGAGGGTCCTAAACCCTTCAATTCTAGTGGGGAAAAGTGGAGAATAACAATATCTCTCAAAACCAAGTTCACGATGGGAGAAAAACACCATACCAATCTCCCCTATGACACTGAACAGACCAGTCTATAAATTTTAAATTTGTATGTTTTATATAATTTCATCCAACCCTTAACAATAAGGTCGTCCAATGAGGAGAACATCACCATGACCATTTATTAAACTTTTTGAATGTGACAATTTTAGAACAACACTTCTTATCTAATATTTTTATGGTGTTTTTGAACACCACAAAGACACTTGAGATGATGACGGCTCATCTAAGATTCCTCCCCAGCCGCTCAAGAAGTCCAATATCTTCCCTTGTAATCAAATCTCTCTTCAGAAATATAAAAGATCTTGTTTCTACCTGTTTTGGCCTAGAGAGAGAAAATCTTCTAGAGAGAGGTGATTAAGTTTTTTAATATTTTTTGGATGGAAAAATATCTCATCTTATTAAAATAAATTCCCTCGAAACAGAAGTTCAAAAAGAATTTCAGAAGGTGCATTAGAAATAAATTATAATGTGTTCAAAAGGACTTATCCTAAGGATCCAGATTTTTTGAAAATTTTAAATTAAGGTTCCTATGGACCAATAAGATTAATCCAAATGTAGGGAGGAGGTAAATTGAATAAATAAAGAAAATCCCCCCAAAAATGAGTAAATACTCACATAAGATGAAGAGTGAAGGACCAAAGGAAATACTAAAAAATTTAATTTTTGACACCTCAAAGTGGGGATTCTCCCTCATGAACTAGGTGCCTTTTTCCCATCATTGCTTTTGAATTTTAAATCAATAAAATTAGATATTTCATCTCTCCTCTCTCCTAATTAAAAACTGGATCCAAAAAGTGAACTAAACTGACCCAAAAATGGTCAAAAATTGACCAAACTCATCTGGAAAATTCTAGAATCAGTTTGCTTGGCTAGAAGATCACTTTTTCCTATAAATAGAAGCTCCCCCTTTGTAGAAGCTTAATAGTTTTTTATGCACTATTACTCTACTCCTCCCCAGAGCCAAAAATAGTGAATTTATTGATAATTCATTAGTTTTTGACCATTTTCTCTTCAAAAGAATTGGTGGCCACTCTTGTTGCAAAACAAGAGTAGATCCCTCAAACCATCAAGCCAAAGGAAAGCTCACAAAAATTCATGTAAGCTAGAAATCCTACTTTGTCTTTATTCCATTTAATGGTTTTCTAATTTTTATTTTCTTTAAAATGAAAAATTATGTTATGCCTTGTTGGAAAGGCTTTCCCCCTCTCTTCATTCTTGAATTCAGCCTTTCTTTATCCTAGATATGTAATCAAATTCTTAGAATTAAATTTTTCATATTGTTTCTCTTTAAAAAGTAGAATTTGATTAGTTTAGAATGCTTTAAACCATTCTGGGATAATTTCTAAGTAACTTGAGAATGAAAAAAAAAATTGAAAAATGGTCAGCAATACAAAGGAGGTTATGGAAAAATTTTCTTAAATTTTGTGAAATAAGTTTTATCTTTTATTATTCAAAAAGAGTAATCCCCACCGTTTGTGTATTCTAAAAGTGTTATTTTCATTCTATGCATAGAAAAATGCATATTAGAAATATTTTTATTCTAAAAGATTTATTTCCATTAGAGTTAATTTCTATGCATAGAAAGATGCATATTGGAGAATTTTTTTTAATTCTAAAAGTGTTACTTTTATCAAAATTAATTTTTTTTGCGTAAATAGATGCATAAAAGAACTTTTTTATTATGAAAGTGTTACTTTCATCAAAAATGATTTTTATGCATAAAAGAATTTTTTTGTTATAAAAGTGTTACTTTCATCAAAATTATTTTTTATTCATAAAAGAATTTTTATTATTATGAAAGTGTTATTTTCGTCAAAATAGATTTTTATGCATAAATAGATGCACAAAAGACTTTTTTTTAATTATAAAAGTGTTACTTTAATCAAAATTGATTTTTATGCATAAATAGATGCATAAAAGAATTTTTTTTAGTCTAAAAGTGTTACTTTCATCAAAATTGATTTTTATGCATAAATAGATACATTAAAGAACTTTTTTTTTATATTATAAAAGTGTTACTTTCATCAAAATTGATTTTGATGCATAAATAGATGCATAAAAGAATTTTTTTAATCATAAAAGTGTTACTTTCATCAAAATTGATTTTTATGCATAAATAGATGCATAAAAGAATTTTTTTTATCATAAAAGTGTTACTTTCACCAAAATTGATTTTTATGCATAAAAGAATTTTTTTAATCATAAAAGTGTTACTTTCATCAAAATTGATTTTAATGCATAAATAGATGCATAAAAGAATTTTTTTAATTATAAAAGTGTTACTTTCATCAAAATTGATTTTTAATGCATAAATAGATGCATAAAATAATTTTTTTATTATAAAAGTGTTACTTTCATCAAAATTTATTTTCATGCATAAATAGATGCTTAAAAGAATTTTTTTAATTATAAAAGTGTTACTTTCATCAAAATTTATTTTTATGCATAAATAGATGCAGAAAAGGATTTTCTTTTATATAAAGTGTTATTTTCATAGAAGTTGGATTTTATGCATAAATAGATGCATACAGAATTTTTATATCAAAATAAGAGTTTTCTTTAATCCTATGTTTAAATCCCATGAATATTGGTGAATGAATAAGTAAATACTCTGTGAGAGAAAATTCTACCGTTTCATATTCTCTAGGATGGTAATGAGAAAACTCAGAAAAACTATCGAAGTCGGAATTTTAGATAGATGATTAATTTATTCCTCATAGGAATTCGTGAGATTAGTTTTGAATTCAGTTAAGCAAATACTCAATGAATGAAATTCAGTAAAGTAGTAATTGAAATATTACCCTTCGAGAAAGATAATTCAAGGAGAACCTTTCCGGACTCAAACCCTGAATCAAACTATGACCAAGACATAACTCCTTCGTCAGTTTCAAGAAAAGACGATTTGACCAGTTCAGGAAAATTCACTCAAATCACCCACCGAATCTAAAATCAAGTTAAGACCCTTTGATTCGGATCTGAGGATCAAGGTTACAGAATTCATGAAATTCTGTTGGAATTCAGACCTGCGATCTAGAAGTTTTGGAATACGGATTTAAGATATACTCATTATATTCAAAAAAATCAAAAATAAAAACATGCATAAAAACCCTGTTTTCTTAAAGGACTGTCTTACGCCAGAATGCTGGTGGAGGGAGCATTTGGTATATGTGTTTTTTAAGGGAAGTTTAGTTTGCAACAGCTGGCGGAGAGTGTTCAAAGGACGGCTCACGCGACAAAAACCTACCCAGGTCTTGACCAACCTTGGTATGGTGAAAAATAGTGTGCTTTCGGTACGATGGGCGAGGGCCGACGAAGCGGTCCTTGAGTGAAGTGCCAGGACACCTAAGGAGGATCCTGGAGGATTCTGAGCAGGCGATGCACAAGCTCGCAGTGCTTAGGACACCCATGCGTATGTCGTGGAAGATATATATGATGGACCAATGTTTATTGTAATCTGTTACTGGATCTCGAAGCCATTGAACTCAAGGAACAACTTAGACAGCTATTAGAACAAGGGTTTGTAAGACCCAGTGTTTCACCTTGGGGAGCGCCAGTTCTCTTTCAAAAAAAGAAAAATGGAATGCTAAGACTCTGTTAGATTACAGAGGTCTCAATCAGCTGCTGACAATTAAGAATAAGTATCCTATCCCCAGAATTGATGGGCTTCTAGACAGGCTAAATGGAGCCCAGATCTTCACAAAGATAGGTCTCAAATCAGGGTATTACCAGATCAGGATACCAGATCAGGTTTAATGAGCAAGATATCCTGAAGATAGCCATCAATACTCGTTATGGGCACTGTGAATTTACAATCATGCTATTTGGATTGACAAATGCTCCAGATACATTCAATCGCCTAATGCAAGACATTCTCAGAGAATACTTGGATGATTTTGTTCTTGTTTTCTTTGATGATATTCTGATTTACTCAAAGAATGCAGCTGACCATGAAGCTCACGTCCAAAAAGTTCTTGAGAT
Organism: Cibotium barometz; assembly: GCF_041138505.1. Classification (NCBI taxonomy): domain Eukaryota; kingdom Viridiplantae; phylum Streptophyta; class Polypodiopsida; order Cyatheales; family Cibotiaceae; genus Cibotium; species Cibotium barometz. The sequence goes on from NC_141074.1 coordinate 17,742,949, forward strand.
TCTAAGGAAGCACCAACTTTTTGCAAAAAAGAGAAAATCCGCTTTCTCTGTTAACCATGTTGAATACTTGGGCTTTCGGGTATCCAAAGACGGAATTTCTCCAGACTTCGCAAAAGTCCAAGCAGTCATAGATTCGCCTGAACCAAAGACAGTGAAAGAAGTCAATGTATTCTTGGGATTAACTCGTTGGTATAGAATTTTTATACCTAAGTATGCTCTAATAGCTTGCCCCCTGACTAATCTTCTCAAGAAGAATACCCCGTTTTAGTGGACTGCCAGGTGTCAGAGCGCTTTTGATAAGCTGAAGACCACCTTGGTAACCAATCCCGTTCTAAAGTTGCCAGATTTCTCTCTACCCTTTCAGGTAGTAACTGATGCCAATGGTTTTTCCCTGGGAGGTGCACTCATGCAGGAAGGTAATGCAGTGGCCTATGAATCTCAAAAACTCAAAACGCATGAGAGAAATTATGCTGTCCACGACCTGGAGCTACTTTCAATAGTCTATGCCTTGAAGTTGTGGAGACATTACCTACTGGGTCAAAGATTCACTTTGATGATAACAGATCATCAGAGCTTAAAGTGGATCTTCACTCTCAACGTGTGCCAAAGAAGGTGGATGCAGCCCCTGTAGAAATTTGATTTTGAAATCAAGTACTGCCCAGGCAAAGAAAATGTGGTAGCAGATGCCCTCAGCAGAAAAACCTCCTTGCTTGCAATCACAGTGGTGTCAAATCCATTGATTAATGAAGCAAGAGAGAAGATCATGCAGGATAGATTCTTTGGCCCTATTGCTACCCTACTTATGCAAGAAAGCAAAACTCCTGAGGAGTTGAATCGAGTTCAAGGGTACAGCCTGGATGGTGGAACTATGTATTATAATAGCAAGCTATGCATTCCCAATGATGAGGGAAGTAAGGGTAAAATTTTGAATGAAGCCCATAACAGCCTTATTGTTGCAGGACATCTAGGTTTCATCAAGACCTATAGTTCTGTAAAGAAAAGCTTCTTTTGGCCTGGACTAAAAAAGGATGTACTTAATCATGTACGTCAATGCGTGATTTGTCAGAAAGTCAAAGCAAAAAGAATAAAAACGCCTGGGTACTTACATCCATTAGACATCCCCCAGATGAAGTGGGAATGTATCAGTATGGATTTTATTACTGGACTACCTTCAGTGCAATCAGGTTACAACTCCATCTTTGTGGTAGTTGATCGACTAACCAAAGTTGCCCATCTGATTCCGGTAAAAGAAACCTACAATGCAGTGGATGTGGCCAGAGTGTTCATGAAGGAAATCTTCAGATTGCATGGCCTACCCAGGAGAATAGTAAGTGATCGAGTTCCCAAGTTTATGTCAAGATTCTGGACTGTATTTTTCGCAGCACTAGGAACTTTCTTGGATCTCAGCACAGCTTACCACCCCGAGACCGATGGCCAAACAGAAAGCGTGAACCAAGTAATCAAAGATATACTTCGGTCATGCTATGGCAGGGAACCCAAGAAATGGCTAAGCTATCTGCACCTAGTCGAGTTTGCCTACAATGCTTCTTATCACTGAAGCATCCGGATGAGCCCTTTCAAAGCTCTGTATGGACAAGACTGCCTAACACCATTAACTTGGTCCGACCCATTGATTAGGGTTGAGATGTCCAAACAGACGCTTGACCACATGGAGCACCAGATGCAATCAATCTCCAAAGATTTAAAAGCTGCCTAGGATAGATAGAAGCAGTATGCAGATAAGAAGAGGTCTGACAAAAAATTCGAAGAAGCAGATATGGTCTTCATTTGAGTACACCCCAAAAGAAGTTCTCTATCTCTTGGGAAGTACAAGAAGTTATCCCCCAGATACTGTGACCATATCTGATTACAAAGAAAGTAGGTGACTTAGCCTATGAACTTCTTCTACCTCCTCATCTCAAAGTACATAATGTATTTCATGTTAGCCTACTTAAAAAGTATGCACCGGAGCCGGAATCATGTGCTTAATGATGAACTCTTAACTTCTTCAACCCAAGGGCTGATGGAACTCCAACCTGAAGAAATCCTTGATGTTTGTGAGAAGGTTCTCAAGAACAGAATTCTAAGAGAACTATTAGTCAAATGGAAGTTCTATCCTTTTGAAGACGCCACCTGAAAGAAGCCGAACTGATGCGGGATTACCCCTAGTTTTTGTGAGATGAGGACATCTCGCATTTTTCAAGTGGGAGAGAATGTAAGATTCCTCCCCAGCCCCTCAAGATGTCCAGTATCTTCCCCTGTAATCAATCCCCTTTTCAGAATAATAAAAGATCTTGTTTCTACCTATTTTGGCCTAGAGAGAGAAAATGTTCTAAAGAGAGGTAACTCAGTTTTTAGATATCTTTGAATGGAAAAATATCCTTTCTTATTAAAATAAATTCTCCTAAAACAGAAGTTTAAAAAGAGTTTCCTAAGGTGCATTAGAAATAAATTATAATCTACTCAAAAGACCTTAGCCTAAGGGTCCAGATTTTTTGAAAATTTTAGATTAAGGTTATGAGGGACCAATAAGATTAATCCAAATGTAGGGAGGAGATAAATTGAAGAAATAAAGAAAACCCCCCCAAAAATGAGCAAATACTCACATAAGAGTGGACTAAGGACCAAAGGAAACATAAGATGTAGGGAGGAGATAAATTGAAGAAATAAAGAAAACCCCCCCAAAAATGAGCAAATACTCACATAAGAGTGGACTAAGGACCAAAGGAAACATAAGATGAAGAGTGGACTAAGGACCAAAGGAAACATTTAAAAAAATCAATTTTTGACACCTCAGAGTGGGGATTCCCCCTCATGAAGGAGGAACCTTTTTTCTCATCATTGCTTCCCAATTTTAAATCAATTAAGTGAGATTTTTCATCTCTCCTTTCTCCTATTTCAAGTCTAGTTCCAAAAAGTAAGCTGAACTAACCCAAAAATGGTCAAAAATTGACCAAATTGATATGGAAAATTCTAGAATCAGTTTGCTTGGTATGAGGCATACTTTTTCCTATAAATAGAAGCCTCCCCCTTTGTAAAAGCTTAATAGTGTTTATGCATTGTTACTATACTCCTACCCAGAGCCAATTGCATTGAATTCTCTTGATAATTCAATTGTTTTTTACTAAATCCTCTCCAAAGAAATTGGTGGCCACTCTTGATCCAAACAAGAGTAGAACCCTCAATCCCTCAAGCCAAAGGAAATCTCACAAAACTCCATGTAAGCTAAAAATTCTACTTTTTAATTTCAAATCTATGGTAAAAAAATCAATTTTTGACACCTCAGAGTGGGGATTCCCCCTCATGAAGGAGGAACCTTTTTTCTCATCATTGCTTTCCAATTTTAAATCAATTAAGTGAGATTTTTCATCTCTCCTTTCTCCTATTTCAAGTCTAGTTCCAAAAAGTAAGCTGAACTAACCCAAAAATGGTCAAAAATTGACCAAATTGATATGGAAAATTCTAGAATCAGTTTGCTTGGTATGAGGCATACTTTTTCCTATAAATAGAAGCCTCCCCCTTTGTAAAAGCTTAATAGTGTTTATGCATTGTTACTATACTCCTACCTAGAGCCAATTGCATTGAATTCTCTTGATAATTCAATTGTTTTTTACTAAATCCTCTCCAAAGAAATTGGTGGCCACTCTTGATCCAAACAAGAGTAGAACCCTCAATCCCTCAAGCCAAAGGAAATCTCACAAAACTCCATGTAAGCTAAAAATTCTACTTTTTAATTTCAAATCTATGGTTTTCTAATTTCTTTGCTTTTTTTTAGTTGATTAAAGTGAATCTTGATGTTATGCCTTGATGAAAAGGCTACCCCCTTCTCTTCCTTAAGAATTTAGCCTTTCTTTTATCCTAGAATAAATAACAAATAAATTGATTAAATTTTTCTTATTATTTACTCACTTGAAAGTGAAAATTTGAGTAGATTAGAGTGCTTCACTTCAAATCGGGGTTAATTTTAAATTAAAAATAATATGTTAAAACTTGAGAAATGGTCAGCCATATACAAAGGAGGTTATGGTAAAATTTTCTTAAAATTTATGGATAATAATGTTTATTTTTATGTTATTCTAAAAGAGTAACTCCCACCGTTTGTGCATTCTAAAAGAAATATTTTTATTTACTCCATGTACATATTCACCTATGAATATGCATGGATATCATTGATATTAATTATTAAATTTAAATTCTATGCATAGAAAGATGCATATTGTAAAATTTTTATTATAAAAGTGTTGTTTCCATTGGATTTAAATTCTATGCATAGAAAGATGCATATTAGATATTTTTTATTATAAAAGTGTTGTTTCCATTGAATTTAAATTCTATGCATAGAAAGATGAATATTATAATTTTTTTATTATAAAAGTGTTGTTTCCATTGAATTTAAATTCTATGCATAGAAAGATGCATATTATAATTTTTTTTTATAAAGTGTTGTTTCCATTGAAATTAATTTCTATGCATAGAAAGATGCATAATGAAAATTTTTTATTATAAAAGTGTTATTTTCATTAAATTTAATTTCTATGCATAAAAAGATGCATAAAGAAATTCTTTTTATTTTAAAAGTGTTATTCCTATTAAAATTTATTTTATGCATAAATACATGCATAAAAGGATTTCTATTATATAAAAGTGTTATTCCCATTGACGTTGATTTTTATGCATAAAGAATTTTTATATCAAAATTAGAATTCTCTTTAATTCTATGTTTATTTTCTATGAGTATTTGATAAGTGAATAAATAAATACTCTGAGAGAGGAATTTCTATCATTTATATTCACTCAGATTGTAACGAGAAAATTCAAGAAGTCTATCGAAGTTGAAATATTCAGATAAATGATTAATTTATTTCTCATTAGAATTCTTGATTAAATTAGAAATCAGTTATGTGAATATTCAATAAATGAAATTCAGTAAAATAGTAACTGAAATATCACCCGCTTTTTGAGAAAGATAGTTCAGGAAGAACCTTATCAGACTCGAACCCTGAATCAGACTATGACCAAGACCAAGCTCTTTCGTCAGTTTCGAGAAAAGAAGATGTGACCAGTTCAGGAAAATACACTCAAATCTCCCACCAAATCTGAATCTAAGTTAAGACCCTTCGAATTGATCTGAGGATCAAGGTTACAAAATTCGAGGAATTCTGTTTTGAAATTCAGTATTACGATTACGAAGTTTTGGAGATACTAATTTAAGATATACTCATTGTATTCAAAAGAAAATCAAACTGAAAACTTGCATAGAAACCTTGTTTTCTTAAAGGACTGTCTTATGCCAAAATGGTGGAGGGAGTATTTGGTATGTATTTTTCTAAGGGAAGTTCGGTTGCAACAGCTAGGGGAGTGTGGACAGCTCACGCGGCAAAGCCTGAGGTCTTGAGTGACCAGCCTCGGTACGGTTAAAATGGTGCGCTTCTGGTACAATGGACAAGGTCCGACGAAGCGGTCCCTAAGTGAAGTGCCAGGACACCTAAGGAGGATCTTGGAGGGTTTTAACCAGGCGATGCACGGGCTCGTGGTGCCTAGGACACCCATGCGTATGTCGTGGAAGATTGTATGATGGACCAATGATTATTGTAATCTATTACTAGATCTAGTTGACCAGTTGGTCTCAACGGAGAGTCCAGAGTGATACTGTTTTTTTTTTTGAAACAAGGATTGGATGGAAATTTTGAGTTATGACATCTGCAATCAATAACTCTTTGTCAATGGATTGTTTTATAAGTTAAAGTTTAAAGAGGAGTGTGTGCGTATCTGTATTCAAAAGCAAAAGTTAAGAAAGGCATTCAATTATGGGTGGGTGAGTAATTGTCTGGTTCTACCAATTCCCGTTGGTTGGGCGGTAGATAAATCACCCACCCATAATTGAATGCCTTTCTTAACTTTTGCTTTCGAATACATATACGCACACACTCCTCTTAAAACTTGAACTTATAAAACAATCCATTGACAAACAGTTATTGGTTACAGATGTCATAACTCAAAGTCTCCATCCAATCCCTTGTTTTTCAAAAACAAACAATATCACTCTCGACTCTCTGAGCTGGTCTCAGCAACGAGATCCAGTAAAATAGATTACAATAATCATTCGTCCATCATACATATCTTCCACAACATACGTATGGGTGTCCTAGGCACCGCGAGCCCGTGCATTGCCTAGTTAGAACCCTCCAGGATCCTGGTCAGAACCCTCCAGGTTCCTCCTTAGGTGTCCTGGCACTTCACTCACAGGGACCGCTTCGTCGGCCCTCATCCATCGTACTAGAAGCGCATCATTTTAACCATATCGAGGCTGGTCAAAACCTGGGCAGGCTTTGCCGCGTGAGCTGTTCTTTGAACACTCCCCACCAGGTGTTGCAACCAAACTTCCCTTAGAAAAACACATACCAAATGCTCCCTCCAGCATTCTGGCGTAAGACAGTCCTTTAAGAAAATAGGGTTTCTATGCAAGTTTTTAGTTTGATTTTCTTTAGAATACAACGAGTATATCTTAAATTAGTATCCCCAAAACTTCTTGATCGTAATTCTGAATTCTATAACAGAATTCCCTGAATTCTATAACCTTGATCCACAGATCAATTCGAAGGGTCTCAAACTTAATTTCAGATTTGGCAAGAGATTTGAGAGTATTTTTCTAAACTGGTCACATTTTTTTCCCCTCGAAACTGACGGAGTTTGGTCTTGGTCATAGTCTGATTCAAGGTTCGAGTTTGATAAGAGTTTTCCTGAACTATCTTTCTCGAGAAGGGGGTGATATTTCAGTTACTATTTTACTAAATTTATTTCTTTGAGTATTCACTTAACTGATTTCTAAATTAGTTACGAATTCCAATGAGGAATAAATTAATCATTTATTTGAATATTTTGATCTCGATAAATGACTGGCCTTCCTACTCTCTAGTCCAACGCACTAAAACAGTGAATGCGTCCTAAATAACAACCACACACAGCCTAAACCCTAGAAACACACACCGAAAAGACATCTTTTTGTATGAAATAATTTACAATGTTTTATTCACACACCCACACAGACACACAAATGGAAAAGAACGAACTACTACGACCCAACAGATCATCAAGACACAACTTCACCATTCTAAACTGAATAAAGAAATTTAATGTCAAAATGGTTTTGTGTAAATTGTTTCCAAGAATTTAATGAAAAAGAACCGATATTTCCAACACTTCCACGTTTCAGTCAATCTGCAAACAGCATCACTGCATTCAACATTTGGCTAATCTTCACTTCACTCCAACTCTCTCTCTTTCACACTTCAAAACTCTTTCTTTCTTTCTCCTCTCTCTCTACTCACTATTCTCGTGAACTCTCTACTCACTATTCTCGTGAACTCTATTCTTCTTCTTCTTTCTTTCTCTTCCTCCTCCTAAAACACAAACACAAGAATAATGCACACAATCTAATACATTCTCTCACACTCTCATGCTTTTACTTTTAAGTATGCACCATGTCAAAGTGATCAAATCTCTTTCTCTCTCTTTCCTATTTTGCATGTACACACATAGTGTAGCCATATTGCCCTTTCTCTTCTTTCCTTCTTCTTCTACCCACACACAATGTCTCCTCTATGGTTCCCCACCTTCTCTCTCCTCATTTTAGCTTGAGAGCATGGAAACCTCCCACATGCACACACACGTTTCTTTCTCCCTCTCACAGTCTACCATGGGTGGCCTTCCTAGGTGTATGCTTGCTCTCTTCATGAGCATCCCCCTTAGTAGTGTGTTAGCAGTGCGGCCAAAGGCCCACACTTTAAAGCCTATGCTTGGCTCATTCCGTTGAGCTCTAGGCGGCCTTTTACATGTGTCACCAACTCCATGAGAATCACAGTTTGGCTCTGTCCATAAAGCCCATGGTAGCCTCACCATGTTAAGCATATGGTCGGCCAACTCCATGCTGACCTTAGTGCCCAAGCCATCCCGTTGGCCAACTCGTGAGGAGCTGTGCGCTTGCTTCATGTCCCTCAACCACCATGCATGACCAACACGCCAACTCCATGCACCACGGGCCATCTCTTTGCCTTAGCGCTCAAGGCCCACATGGCTGCCTCCACGCGCACAGCCAATCGTCGGCCAACCATAAGGCACACATGCCGTGGGATCGAGCACATCACGACTCTCAACCCCTTACTGTTGGGCACCGTTGTATAGAGCTCCAAGCGCACCAGCACTGCCACCAAGGTGTACACACTAGCGCATGGCCTCCTTCCACCAACCTGTCCAGCCAAGAGCAGCCCCTCGTGCTCGACCATGGTGGCCTCCTACACATAGAGGCGCCTCCACGTTACATGGAGGAAAGGGGTCTCCTTGCGCACGCATCGGCTCCCCACGACGCTCACGGCTGCAACCGTTAGGCGCTTAGCCTTGAGCACTCCAGCCCGGCCAACCATAGGCGCACAGCTATGTGACCCGCCAGCCGACCGGTGGTGCACCGGCCACCACGGGCCCTCAAGCACTTGGCGCCAACCTCACCATTGCTAGGCGCACCCGGCTCCAGTCTGTAGGCGACTAGCCCGGCTACTTCAAGCACAAGGGCCTGGCCTCCTCCTTGTGATGTGCAAGCGGCCCACTTCCATACAAGACACGCACACACCCATACTCTCTCTCTCTCTCTTTATGTACAAAGTTCATTAACAACAACAAACAAACAGGCTTACCTCCTCCTCCTCCTCCTCGTGTTCTTCATGCCAGAGAAAGAAACGCTCCCTCTCTCTTTCTCTTATTTATCTCAAGAAGTTGGCGGGTACCAACGGGTGCTAAAACTACCCACCCTTCCATTTTTAATTTGAAATTTTCCATTTGTAACCACATTAAGGTCTCCAAACTTGCGTTCCCACCTAACCATCCTCAAAGCTTGAGCTCAAAACTCATCATACTAACCCTCGTTCTCTTCCCCTCGATCTCTCTCTTATCTCTACCCACTTACATACAACCTCCTCTTTATGTACAAAACAATGTTAATCGTCACCATTCCCATGCAATGTGCATACACCAATGGACAACATCGACAATCATGATGCATGCAAATACCATGACATTCCACACACATATGCTTTCAAATACCATGGAAATGCACCTGAAATAACCACAATTGACCCTATTTAAACCCTAAAAATTGCTAAAAATGGCTTCGATCCAGGGGTCATCAATAGATTTTTTGAATTTTCTTTTTACAATCCGTGAGAGTATAAAACGATAAACATTTCTCCCTTAGAGTATTTACTTATTCATTTCAAATACTCATAGAAATAAAACATAGAATTAAAGAGAGTTCTAATTTTGATATAAAAATTCTTTATGCATCTATTTATGCATAAAAATCAACCTCAATGGAAATAACACTTTTATATAAAAGAAAATCCTTTTATACATAGATATTTATGCATAAAATCAAATTTAATAGGAATAACACTTTTAAAATAAAAATAATTTCTTTATGCATCTATTTATGCATAAAAATCAATTTTTATAGGAATAACGCTTTTATAATTAAAAAAATTCATTTATGCATCTTTCTATGCATGGAAATTAAATTCAAAGAAAACAACACTTTTATAATAAAAAAATTTATATTGTGCATATTTCTATGGAAAGAAATTAAATTCAATGAAAATAACACTTTTATAATAAAAAGATTTCCATTATGTATCTTTCTATGCATAGAAATTAAATTCAATGAAAATAACACATTTATAATTAAAAAATTTTCATTTTGTACCTTTCTATGCATATAGATTAAATTCAATAAAAATAACACTTTTATAATAAAAATTTTCCATTATGCACCTTTCTATGCATAGAAATTAATTTAAATGAAAATAACACTTTTATAATTAAAAAAATTCCATTATGCATCTTTCTATGCATAGAAATTAAATTCAATGAAAATAACACTTTTATAATAAAAAGATTTCCATTATGCATCTTTCTATGCATAGAAATTAAAATCAATGAAAATAACACTTTTATAGTTAAAAATTTCTCAATTATGCATCTTTCTATGCATAGAAATTAAATTCAATGAAAATAACACTTTTATAGTAAAAAAATTTTCATTATGCATCTTTCTATGCATAGAAATTAAATTCAACGAAAATAACACTTTTATAATTAAAAAAATTCCATTATGCATCTTTCTATGTATAGAAATTAAATTCAATAATTAATATCAATGATATCCAGCATATTCATAGGTGAATATGTACATGGAGTAAATTAGAATATTTCTTTTAGAATGCACAAACGGTGGGAATTACTCTTTTAGAATAACATAAAAATAAACTTTCTTTTTCACAAAATTCTGGAAAATTTTACCATAACCTCCTTTGTATGGCTGACCATTTCTCATTTTTATCAATCTATTTTCAACTTAAAATAGGACTCTAATCTACACAATTTTTAGAAATCAAGAGAGTAAATAATAAGAAAAGTTTAATTAATCTTTTTGTTAATCATTCTAGGATAAAGAAAGGGTGAATTGTAAAGAAGAGAAGGAAGTGGCCTCCTCATCAAGGCATAGCATTAGAATTTACTTCAATCAACTAAAAAAGCAAGAAAACCATAGATTTAAAATTGAAAAGTAAGAAAAATTTAGCTTACATGGAGTTGTAAGCTTTCCTTTGGCTTGAGGGATTGAGGGTTCTACTCTTGTTTGGAGCAAGAGTGGCCACCAATTACTTTGGAGAGGATTAAGCCAAAAACAATTGAATTATCAAGAAAATTCAATGTAATTGGCTCTAGGTAGGAGTAGAGTAACAGTGCATAAAAACCATTAAGCTTTTATAAAGGTGGAGGCTTCTATTTATAGGAAAAAGTGAGCCTCAAACCAAGCAAGTTGATTCTAGAATTTTCCAGATCAGTTTGGTCAATTTTTGACCATTTTTGGGTCAGCTCAGCTTACTTTGTGGAACTAGACTTGAAATAGGAGAGAGGAGAGATAAAATATCTCACTTAATTGATTTCAAATTGGGGAGTAATGATGAGAAAAAAGGCGCCTCCTTCGTGAGGGGGAATCCCCACTCTGTGGTGTTAAAAATTCATTTTTTTAAATGTTTTCTTTGGTCCTTAGTCCACTCTTCATCTTATATGAGTATTTACTCATTTTTGGGGATTTTTTCTTTTATTCTTCAATTTATCTCCTCCCTACATTTGGATTAATCTTATTGGTCCCTCAAAACCTTAATCCAAAATTTTTAGAAAATCTGGACCCTTAGGCCAAGGTCTTTTGAGCAGATTATAATTTATTTCTAATGCACTTTAGGAATTTCTTTTTAAACTTCTATTTTGGAGAAATTTATTTTAATAATAAAAGATATTTTTCCATCCAAAGATATCTAAAAACTGAATTATCTCTCTCTAGAATATTTTCTCTCTCTAGGCCAAAACAGGTAGAAACAAGATCTTTTATTATTCTGAAGAGGGGATTGATTACACAGGAAGAAACTAGACATCTTGAGGGGCTGGGGAGAATCTTACATGAAGGATGGGGAACATGAAGTGAAAAGTCAAGAAAAACATTTTGCAAGAGTTTGGGTAGGCTGAAAGCAGAAAGTGATGAAATGGGAGTGGTGGGCCCATACATATAGCTTTCAAAAGGACATGGCCATGGTAGAAGTTTGTATGGGCATGGCAACTCCAAGGTACGGGCGTACGCTTTCGATTTGGTACAGGCATATGATTTAAATAGTACGAGCATGGCACATTAGAGGTACGAGTGTATGATTTAAATAGTACGGGCATACACTTCGGAATCGGTACGAGCGTACAATTTAAATAGTATAGGCGTGGCACTAGAGGTAGAGGTTGGAATGACCATGGTCTTCTTTTGGTATGGGCGTGGCATCTGTTTGGTATGGCCATGGCCTTCTTTTGGTATAGCCATAGTAGTTGAGGTAGAGGTTGGAAAAGGCGTGGCTTTGAGTTGGTGTTGGCATGACCGTGGCAAAGTTTAATGAGAATGGTATGGCTGTGGTAGTTGAGGTTGAGGTTGGTACAACCATGGCAATGCCTTGGTATGGGCATAGCCTCTATTTGGTATGGCCATGGAAAAGTTGAGGTGTAGAATGGTACGGCTGTGGCAAGCTGGATGAGAATGGTAGGACTGTGGTGGCAAGCTGGATCAGAATGGTACGACTATGGCTTCTTCTAGAATGACGATTGGCAAGTTTTTTTTTGGGCACCCTACAAACAAGTTTTGTACCCGTGGGCTATGTAGCTAGCACCCCATTGTGGGTTTTGTAATGACTCCATGCCTAATTTGCCAAATGGAGGAGACAGTTCCAATTAGGTGATGGTGAGGTTAGTATCTCCTTGGGAGTTGAGAGGCTTGTAACGAGGAGTAGCTGAGATTGGAGAGGTTAGTATCTCCTTGGGGACTTCAGAGGCTTGTAATAACGAGGAGTAGCTGAGATTGGAGAGGTTAGTATCTCCTTGGGGAGTTCAGAGGCTTGTAACGAGGAGTAGTAGCTAAGATTGGAGAGGTTAAGGGCTAAGTGGGAGTACTCCAAGGTAGCTTGATAATGACGGGTGGGGGAGTAGCCAAAGTTGAGAGTATATCATTGTACATACTTTTTTAGTCCAGGCCAAAAGAAGCTTTTCTTTACAGACATGTAGGTCTTGATGAAACCTGGATGTCCTACTATAAGGCTGTCATGGGCTTCATTCAGAATTTGATCCTTAGTCCCCTCATCATTGGGAATGCATAGCCTGCTATTATAATACATAATTCCTTCATCCAGGTTGTACCCTTGAACTCAGTTCAACTCTCGAGGAGTTTTGCTTTCCTGCATAAGTAGGGTAGCAATAGGGCCAAAGAATCTATGCTGCATGATCTTCTCTCTTGCTTAATTAATCAATGGATTTGACACCACTATGATTGCAACAAGCAAGGAGGCTTTTCTACTGAGGGCATTCCACTTTAAGCTCTGATGATCTGTCATCAAAGTGAATCTTTGACCCAGTAGGTAATGTCTCCACAACTTCAGGGCATAGACTACTGAAAGTAGCTCCAGGTCGTGGACAGCATAATTTCTCTCATGCGTTCTGAGTTTTCAGGATTCATAGGCCACTGCATGACCTTCCTCCATGAGCGCACCTCCTAGGGCAAAATCACTGGCATCAATTACTACCTCAAAGGGTAGAGAGAAATCTGGCAACTTTAGAATGGGACTGGTTACCAAGGCGGTCTTCAGCTTATCAAAAGCGATGTGACACCTGGCAGACCATTGAAACGGGGTATTCTTCTTGAGAAGATTAGTCAGGGGAGAAGCTATGAGAGCATACTTAGGAACAAAAGTTCTTTCACTGTCTTTGGTTCAGGCCAATCTATGACTGCTTGGACTTTGTAAAATCTAGAGAAATTCCGTCTTTGGATACCAAGAAGCCCAAGTATTCAACATGGTCGGCAGAGAAAGTGCATTTGCTCTTTTTTGCAAAGAGTTGGGGCTTCCTTAGAATCATTCTTTGAGTAAACCAGAATATCATCAAAGAAAACAAGAACAAAATCATCCAAGTATTCTCTGAGAATGTCCTGCATTAGGCGATTGAATGTAGCTGGGGCATTTGTCAATCCAAACGGCATGACTGTAAATTCGTAGTGCCCATAGCGAGTATTGACGGTGGCTGTCTTCGTGATATCTTGCTCATTAATCCTGATCTGATAATATCCTGATTTGAGATCTATCTTTTTGAAGATCTGGGCTCCACTTAGTCTGTCTAGAAGCTCATCAATTTTGGGGATAGGATACTTATTCTTAACTGCCAGCTGATTGAGACCTCTGTAATCCACACAAAGTCTTAGCATTCCATCCTTCTTTTTCTGAAAGATAACTAGCGCTCCCCAAGGTGAAACACTGGGTCTTACAAACCCTTGTTCTGACAGTTGCCTAAGCTGTTCCTTAAGTTCAATGGCTTTAGGGATTGGCATTTTTTACGTGCACTGGGCTACTGGTTGAGCTCTGGGGGTCAATTCTATCACATGATCTACTTCCCGAATCGGAGGCATCTTAGTTAGCTCTGCTGGAAATAAATCATCATACTCACTTAACCATTTTGGTTCTTTAGCTTTTAACTTTCTGTCTACCAAATTCATTTTGACAACATAAATGAGCTGCTTCTTTCTGAGTCTTTTGAGTGACTTAGAAGCTTTTACTAATTGCAGATCTAGGGATCCAAAAATTTCGGTTCCTTGAACTTTGTTCCCGTGAAGGTCACGGAAGGAAATGGTTCCATTGTGATAGTGAATGTCAGCTTGATTTGAGTGGAGCCAATCCATTCCAAGGATTTCCGTCCAAAACTCCCAAAGGTAAGACTCTGAACTGGCAGTCAGTTACATTCCCATCTAGATTAAACTGAATACGATCTGTTTCATCGTGAGTGAAAAGAATCTTCCCACCACTGGCCAATTCAACTTGCATAGGTTTCCCTAATTTATGTTCTAAGACTAGCTTACACAAGCATCCTGGGGAAATAAATGAATGAGTACTGCCTAAATCAATCAAAAGCTTAAATGAGTACTGCCTAAATCAATCAAAAGCTTAAATGGCTTACCCTTATACTCCGTTGGAGTATGGATGACTGAGAATTGATGATTTGGCCCTTGGTTTTCAATTGCAGCATAAATTTGACCTCTTTCCTCTTCCACTACATCTTCTATTGTAACTGCTCTGCAGATGGGGTGGAACTCTTTCTCTTTGGTTACCCCAGTTCTGGGAGGGAGTTCTAAGATTACTCTGAATAGAGGTAGATGGCTGAGCTGGATTCCTCCTAGGATTGCCCTGATTTTGACGAGACGCGGAACCTGATTTGATTGATACGAAGGGGCTGGTCTCTGCACTCTGGGTCCTTGACATCCCTGTCCTGTTGACATGGCAGGAGTCGGGTAGTCTTTAAGCTGGTGGCCGAAACCCTTACACCCAAAACACCTATTCTCACTTCTAAGCTCATCCCTCCGAGTCCTTGAAAAAGGTGGGGCTCCTGAGAAAGTGCTCTGAGGGAAGGGTCTTCCTTCACTTCGGAATCTCTTAGCATCTTGATTCTGAATTAGGCCTTGCTACCTCTTTGGGGGTGGAAAGTTTGAAGCACTTCCTAGGGTTTGGAACCTTTTAAAGTTTGAGGGTATAGGCTTTGGCGGGACCTTAACAACAAATGCCTTGGCAAAGTCCTTTGCCATTCTGACAGCTTCAACCATTGAGACTCATTTGGCATTTTTCACTAAAGTATCCAATGGCTCGTTCATCCCTCGAATGAATCTGGCCATCACTCCAAAAGTGGAGAATATTTGAGGAGAAGGGCAAAAGCCTGATGGTATTAATTATCCAGCTATCCTGCTTTAGTTCCAAGCACTCATTCATTTTGGTTTCCAGGAAGCTCGGAGAACAAAACCTCTTCCTGAGGTAAGCGTTAAGATCTGACTAGGTCTGGGTATTTCAGTCGAGATGGTTTGTCTTGCAATGGTTCCTCCATGCAACCCTGGCCATTTCCACAATTTTCAATCTGGCAAGAGCCATCTTGCTCCTCTCATTATAACCGGTTACATCAAAATACTCTTCCATTGCCTTAATCCATTTTTCCACTGTTTCTCCTAACTGTTCTGCTTCACCCTTGAAGGGACCAGGTTGGGATCGGTGCAGGGCTTTACGAACATCCGGACAAAATAATATTTTTGTCAACTAAACTTTGTCAACAGATTTATGACTATTTAATTTTTGAGATTTATTTCTTAAACAAATAATATTCCATCATAATTCTTAGCCACCACCCAACCACTGGAATCAATAGAACCAAATAATTACTCACCCACCCATAATTGAATGCCTTTCTTAACATTTGCTTTTGAATACAGATACGCACACACTCCTCTTAAAACTTTAACTTATAAAACAATCCATTGACAAGGGTTACATATTTCATAACTCAAAATTTCCATCCAGTCCCTTGTTTCTTAAAAAAAAAACAGTATCACTCTAGACTCTCCGTTGACCAGCTGGTCAACGAGATCCAGTGTAACAGATTACAATAATTTTTCATCCATCATAAATATCTTCCACGACATACGCATGGGTGTCCTAGGCACCGTGAGCCCGTGCATCGCCTGGTAAAAACCCTCCAGGATCCTCCTTAGGTGTCATGGCACTTCACTCAGGGACCGCTTTGTCGGCCCTCGTCCATCGTACCGAAAGCACACCATTTTAACCGTACCGAGGCTAGTCAAGACAGGCTTTGCCACGTGAGTTATCCTTCAAACAGTCCCTAACAGCTGTTGCAACCGAGCTTCCCTTAGAAAAACACATACCAAATGCTCCCTCCAACATTTTGGCATAAGACAGTCTTTTAAGAAAACAAGGTTTCTATGCAAGTTTTTAGTTTGATGTTCTTTTGAATACAATGAGTATATCTTAAATTAGTATCCCCAAAACTTCTTGATCGTAATTCTGAATTCCATAATAGAATTCCTCCAATTCTGTAACCTTGATCCACAGGTCAAATCGAAGGGTCTCAAACTTAGTTTCAGATTCGGTGAGAGATTTGAGAATATTTTTCTAAACTGGTCACATTTTTTCTTCCTTGAAACTGACGAAGGAGTTGGTCTTGGTCATAGTTTGATTCAAGGTTTGAGTCTGATAAGATTTTTCCTGAACTATCTTTCTCGAAAAGGGGGTGATATTTCAGTTACTATTTTATTGAACTTCTTTCTTTGAGTATTCACTTAACTGATTTCTAAATTAGTTATACGAATTCCAATGAGGAATAAATTATTCTAATAAGGAATAAATTAATCATTTATTTGAATATTTTGATCTCAATAGATTTTTGAAATTTTCTTTTTATAATCCATGAAAGTATAAAACGATAGAAATTTCTCTCTTAGAGTATTTACTTACTCATATATCAAATACTCGTAGAAATTAAACATAGAATTAAAGAGAATTCTAATTTTGATATAAAATTTCTTTATGCATAAAATTCAACTTCAATGGAAATAACACTTTTATATAAAAGAAAATCCTTTTATGCATCTATTTATGCATAAAATCAAATTTAATAAGAATAACACTTTTAAAATCAAAAGAATTTCTTTATCTATAAAAATCAATTTTTATAGGAATAACGCTTTTATGATAAGAAAAATCCTTTATGCATCTTTCTATGCATGGAAATTAAATTCAATGAAAACAACACTTTTATAAGAAAACAAAATCCATTATTTATCTTTCTATGCATAGAAATTAAATTCAATATAATAACACTTTTATAATAAAAAGATTTCCATTATGCATCTTTCTATGCATATAAATTAAATTCAATGAAAATAAAAAATTAATAATAAAAAAATTTCCATTATGCACCTTTCTATACATATAAATTAAATTCAATGAAAATAACACTTTTATAATAAAAAATTTCCATTATGCACCTTTCTATGCATATAAATTAAATTCAATGAAAATAACACTTTGATAATAAAAAAATTTCCATTATGCATCTTTCTATGCATAGAAATTAAACTCAATGAAACTAACACTTTTATAATAAAAAGATAATTTCCATTATGCATCTTCCTATGCATAGAAATTAAATTCAATGAAAATAACACTTTTATAATTAAAAAAATTCCATTATGCATCTTTCTATACATAGAAATTAAATTCAATAAAAATAACACTTTTATAATAAAACAATTTCCATTATGCATCTTTCTAGGCATAGAAATTAAATTCAATGAAAATAGCACTTTTATAATAAAAAAATTTCCATTGTGCATCTTTCTATGCATATAAATTAAATTTAATGAAAATAACACTTTTATAATAAGATAATTTCCATTATGCATCTTTCTATGCATAGAAATTAAATTCAATATAAATAACACTTTTATAATAAAAACATTTCCATTATGCATCTTTCTATGCATAGAAATTAAATTAAATAATTAATATCAGTGATATCCATGCATATTCATAGGTGAATATGTACATGGAGTAAATTAGAATATTTCTTTTAGAATGCACAAACAGTGGGAATTACTCTTTTGGAATAACATAAAAATAAACTTTCTTTTCCACAAAATTCTAGAAAATTTTACTATAATCTCCTTTGTATGGCTGACCATTTCTCATTTTTATCAATCTATTTTCAACTTAAATTAACCCCAATTAGATGAATAGGACTCTAATCTACACAATTTTTAAAAATCAAGAGAGTAAACAATAAGAAAAGTTTAATTAGTCTTTTTGTTAATCATTCTAGGATAAAGAAAGGCTGAATTGTAAAGAAGAGAAGGGAGTGGCCTTCTCATCAAAGCATAGCATTAGAATTTACTTCAATCAACTAAAAAAACAAGAAAATCAAGAAAACCATAGATTTAAAATTAAAAAGTAAGAAAAATTTAGCTTACATGGAGTTGTAAGCTTTCCTTTGGCTTGAGGGATTGAGGGTTCTACTCTTGTTTAAAGCAAGAGTGGCCACCAATTACTTTGGAGAGGAATAAGCCAAAAACAATTGAATTATCAAGAAAATTCAATGTAAGTGGCTCCGGGTAGGAGTAGAGTAACAGTGCATAAACACCATTAAGGTTTTATAAAGGGTGAGGCTTCTATTTATAGAAAAAAGTGAGCCTCAAACTAAGCAAACTGATTCTAGAATTTTTTAGATCAGTTTGGTCAATTTTTGACCATTTTTGGGTCAGTTCAGCTAGCTTTTTGGAACTAGACTTGAAATAGGAGAGAGGAGAGATGAAATATCTCACTTAATTAAATGAGAATGGTACGGGCATATGATTTAAATAGTATGAGGAGATATGAAATAGGAGAGAGGAGAGATGAAATATCTCACTTAATTAAATGAGAATGGTACGGGCATATGATTTAAATAGTATGAGCGTGGCACATTGGAGGTACGAGTGTATGATTTAAATAGTACGAGAATACACTTCGGAATTAGTATGAGCGAACAATTTAAATAGTATAGGCATGGCACTAGAGGTAGAGGTTGGAATGACCATGGTCTTCTTTTGGTATGGGCGTGGCATCTGTTTGGTATGGCCATGGCCTTCTTTTGGTATAGCCATAGTAGTTGAGGTAGAGGTTGGAAAAGGCGTGGCTTTGAGTTGGGGTTGGCATGACCGTGGCAAAGTTTAATGAGAATGGTATGGTCGTGGTAGTTGAGGTTGAGGTTGGTACAACCATGGCAATGCCTTGGTATGGGCATATGCTTCTATTTGGTATGGCCATGGAAAAGTTGAGGTGTAGAATGGTACGGCTGTGGCAAGCTAGATGGAAAAGTTGAGGTGTAGAATGGTACGGCTGTGGCAAGCTAGATGAGAATGGCACGATTGTGGCTTCTTTTAGTATGATGGTTGGCAAGTTTTTTTTGGGCACCCCACAAACAAGTTTTGTATCCCTGGGCTATGTAGCCAGCACCCCATTGTGGGTTTTGTAATGACTCCATGCCTGGTTTGCCAAATGGAGGAGATGGTTCCTATTAGGTGATGGTGAGGTTAGTCTCTCCATGCCTAGTTTGCCAAATGGAGGAGATGGTTCCTATTAGGTGATGGTGAGGTTAGTCTCTCCCTAGGGAGTTTAGAGGCTTGTTTACGAGAAGTAGTTGAGAATGGAGAGGTTAAGGGCTGAGTGGGAGTTTAGAGGCTTGTTAACGAGAAGTAGTTGAGAATGGAGAGGTTAAGGGCTGAGTGGGAGTACTCCAAGGGAGCATGATAATGATGGGTGGGGGAGTAACCAAAGTTGAGAGTATATCATTGGTATATGGACCATGGGCTTCTGTTGGGGGGCAAGGGGTCATCGTGAAGTTTTTGATCTTGTTTCTCCTATGTAGTATTAGCTACTGCAGAGGCCACTTTGGGCTTCCATTGGAGAGTTGGTAACTATGAAATGACAAGAGTAGGGAGTTTGTATCTTGGTGATTTGGGGACCCAAATTTGGTGATTTCCCTTATAGTAATGTTGAGCCTTATTCAGAGGCTTTGGGATCCACCGTTGTTGGGCCAGGCTTAGGATGTGAGCAAGGATGGTTTGGCCTTGGGGAGCATTTGGGCCGCGGCGATTGTCTTGGACCTTGTGGGCTTGGGGTTGTCAAATTGGTTTCCTTCAAGAGGGACGAGGAGATTGTGTTGCTGATATATGAGCATGGGAAGTGGATCATCGAGGGATCCACAGAGTGGAAGTACCTTCATAATACCCTTGCACTATGAGAAACCTTTTAGGTACCCACTCTTGAGAGTGCTTGCCCCTGTGTGCATCTATTAGAGTTATTAAGGGGGTTAGTGTTGTTAGTTTTGTGGGGGAGGGGTTCCATCGGTTGTGGTTTTTGAGAGTTCAGACTAGGCAACGGCCCCAAGTGGGGTATTTGAGAGGATATGCGAGACCGTGGTGTGTCCAAAGTGGGGAGCGGCCTGTTTGTAAGATTCCTCCCTCTAGCTTTTGAGGTGTGCAGGTATAAGAACCTCCCCTTCTGATCTTAAAATTATTCCCCTCTCTGAAATAAAAGAAAGATCCTGTTTTACCTTGTTCTGGCCTGGAGAGAGAAAATATCTAGAGAGAGATAATTCAAAATTTAGATATTTTTAGATTTAAAAATCCTCCTCGTGTCAAAAATGGTTTCCTTTGAAACACAAATTCAAAAAGAACTTTCCAATGTGCAATTGAAATTAATTGAAAATAGGTATAAAGGACCTTAGCCTAAGGGACTAGATTTTTAGAAAATTTTAGATTATGATCTAATTAAGGTTCCTAATGGACCAATAAGATTAATCCAAATGTAGGGAGGAGATAAATTGAAGAATAAAAGAAAAACCCTCAAAAAATTAGTAAATGCTTACATAAGATGAAGAGTGGACTAAGGACCAAAGAAAATAATTAAAAATTTAAATTTTGACACCTCAGTTTGTGGGGATCTCCCCTCATGAACTAGGTGCCTTTTTCTCATCATTATCCCCAATTTTTAATCAATAAAATGAGATATTTTCATCTCTCCTTTCTCCTATTTCAAAACTAGATCCCAAGAACTGAACCAAAAATGGTCAAAAATTGACCAAACTGATCTGGAAAATTCTAGAATCAGTTTGCTTGGTTAGAGGCTCACTTTTTCCTATAAATAGAAGCCTCCCCCTTTGTAAAAGCTTAATGGTGTTTATGCATTGTTACTCTGCTCCTATCTTGAGAGCCATCTACATTGAATTTTTTAATAATTCAATAGTTTTTGGCCTAATCCTCTCAAAAGTGAATTGGTGGCCACTCTTGCTTCAAACAAGAGTAGAATCCTCAATCCCTCAAGCAAAAGGAGAGCTTACAAGCTCCATGTAAGCTAATTGTCTTACTTGTTTAATGCAAAATCTATGGTTAACTTAATTTTTATGTTTTGCAGATGTTGAATTAAATTCAAATGCTATGCCTTTGAAAAAAGGGCCACCCCCTTCTCGTCTTTACATTCCAATCTTTCTCAATCCTAGAAAGATTACCTAAAGGATTAAATAAACTCTTCTTATTGCTTACTCTCTTGAATTTAGAAAATTGTGTAGATTAGAGTTCTAATTTGGGTTAATTTAAGTTAAATAAAGAATGATAAAAATGAGAAATGGTCAGCCACCATACAAAGGAGGTTATGGTAAAATTTTCCATATTTTTCTGGAAAAGAAAGTTTGCTTTTATGTTATTCCAAAAGAGTAATTCCCACCATTTGTGCATCTAAAAGAAATATTCTAATTACTCCATGTACATATTCACCTATGAATATGCATGGATATCACTTATATTAATTATTAAATTTGATTTTAATGCATAAAAAGATGTATAAAGGAATTTTGTTTATTACAAAAAAGTTACTCTCATTAAATTTGATTTTATGCATAGAAAGATGCATAAAGGATTTTTTTAATTACAAAAGTGTTATTCTCATTGAATTTAATTTTTATGCATAGAAATATGCATTAAGGAACTTTTTTTATTACAAAAGTGTTATTATCATTAAATTTGATTTTTATGCATAGAAAGATTCAGAAAGGATTTTTTTTATTCCAAAAGTGTTATTCTCATTAAATTTGACTTTTATGCATGGAAAGAAGCAAAAAGGATTTTTTTAATTATAAAAGTGTTATTCTCATTAAATTTGATTTTTATGCATAGAAAGATGCATAAAGAAATTTTTTTATTACAAAAGTGTTATTCTCATTAAATTTTATTTTATGCATAGAAAGATGCGTAAAGGAATTTTGTTTTATTATAAAAGTGTTATTCTCATTAAATTTGATTTTTATGCATAGAGAGATGCACAAAAAAAATTTTATGCATAGAGAGATGCACAAAGAAATTTTTTTAATTACAAAAGTGTTATTCTTATTAAATTTGATTTTTATGCATAAAAAGATACATAAAGAAAAATTTTTTATTACAAAAGTGTTATTCTCATTAAATTTGATTTTATGCATAGAAAGATACATAAAGAAAAATTTTTTATTACAAAAGTGTTATTCTCATTAAATTTGATTTTTATGCATAGAAAGATGCATAAAGGAAATTTTTTTATTACAAAAGTGTTATTCTCATTAAATTTGATTTTTATGCATAGAAAGATGCATAAAGGAAATTTTTTTATTTTAAAAGTGTTATTCTCATTAAATTTGATTTTTATGCATAGAAAGATGCATAAAGGAATGTTTTTTATTACAAAAGTGTTATTCTCATTAAGTTTGATTTTTATGTATAGAAAGATGCATAAAGGAGTTTTTTTTATTACAAAAGTGTTATTCTCATTAAATTTGACTTTATGCATAGAAAGATGCATAAAGGATTTTTTTTTAAATTACAAAAGTGTTATTCTCATTAAATTTGATTTTTATGCAAAGAAAGATGCATAAAGGAAATTGTTTTATTACAAAAGTGTTATTCTCATTAAATTTGATTTTTATGCATAGAAAGATGCATAAAGGTTAAAAAATTTTGCAAAAGTGTTATTCTCATTAAATTTGATTTTTATGCATAGAAAGATGCATAAAGGAATTTTTTTATTACAAAAGTGTAATTCTCATTAAATTTGATTTTTATGCATAAAAAGATGCATAAAGGATTTTTTTTTAAATTACAAAAGTGTTATTCTTATTAAATTTGATTTTTATGCAAAGAAAGATGCATAAAGGAATTTGTTTATTATAAAAGCATTATTCTTATAAAAATTAATTTTTATGCATATATGGATGCATAAAGAAAGTCTTTTTATTTTAAAAATTGTTATTCCTATTAAATTTGATTTTATGCATAAATAGATGGATAAAAGGATTTTTTTTTAAAAGAGTTATTCCCACTGAAGTTGATTTTTATGCACAAAGAACTTTTATATCAAAATTAGAATTCTCTTAAATTCTATGTTTAAATTCTATGAGTATTTGATAAATGAATAATTAAATACTTAGAGAAATTTCTATCATTTTATAATCTCATGCATTGTAAAAAAATAATTCAAGAAATCTATCGACATCGAAATATTCAGATAATTGATTAATCTATTCCTCATTAGAATTCGTAACTAATTTAGAAATCAATTAAGTGAATATTCAAAGAAAGAAATTCAGTAAAAAAGTAATTGAATTATCAAACTTTTTCGAGAAAGATAGATCAGAAAAATTTTATCCGACTCGAACCTTGAATCAAACTATGACCAAGACCAAACTCTTTTGTTAGTTTTGAGGAAAGAAGGTGTGACCAATTTGAAAAATACACTCAAAACTCCCGCCAAATCTGAAACTAAGTTTGAGACCCTTTGAATTGATCTGTGGATCAAGGTTATAGAATTCGAGGAATTATGGTATAAAATTCGGAATTCCGATCAAGAAGTTTTGGGGATAATGATTCATAAAATACTCTGTGTATTCGAAAGAAAATCAAACTAAAATTTTTCATAGAAATGAGATGTGATGTGAATAGATGTGATGAGATGCGCGATGTGAATCAGATAGATGTGAATGAATGGATGAGATGTAATGTGATGTGAAACGGGATGTGATGTCAAGAGAATCAGGATGTAAATGAATGATATGGATGTGAATGGATATGAATGTGTATGTGAAGAATGGATGTGGATGTGTGTAAGAAGAATGGATGTGGATGTGTATGGTGAATCGGGATGGGAGTGAATGAGATGTGATGCAAATTGGGATAGATGTGATATGTGATGTGAATGAATATGATGTGACATTGTGGATATGGGTAGATGGCAAGTGGATGAGATCTGATGTGGATAAATGAGAAAAGATGTGATGAGATGGAAAATGATGTGTTGAGAATGGGAATACATATGAAATAAATGAGGATTGATGTGGAACAATGTGGAAAGACGAGAGTTCGTTATAAAAACTGTATTTATGACCTGTTATTAAATGACTATTTTATGTACAAAATGCTAGGGAAGCATTTTGACCGTCTTGTGAATGAGGTCGTGGAGACCTAACTGATAAAGTTGCAACAGCTGACGAAGAGTCAATGGAGGACCTCTCGCGTAGCAAGGTCTTTAAAAATTAGGATTCAACCAGATATTTTGGAGGATTATGATTAGTGGTACTATAGTTTCATTAAAAGATTGTTTTAAAGACAGTTGAATCTGTGAGAAAGGCAATTTCATATTGGGTGTGTAAGTGGTGTGACTAGTTTTAAGTTTGCATGAATATCCGGCTAGGGGGCCTGGGAACTCTTTTCCATGGTACCCGGGACAAAACCTAACCAAATTCTTAAATGGATCCCATCACTACAGCGGTTGTGGGTGGTTGGCTAACCCACAGGATTGGATGGGGTTAGGCTGGGCTGATGGATCCCTAATATGAGACTCAATTCTGTTATGGTACGATAGATGAAGTAAATCCTGAATAAAAATTGTTCTATTAATGAGGAAAAAAGCGTTGGTCTCTCTATAGTCCAAGTGCAAGTCTTTTCCTTGATCTAACTATGGGACTTATGGGTTCGGTCAGATCAGTTCAGTTAATTAAGACTCTTGACTACGTTAGAGTAAATTAAGACTCTTGACTATGTTAGAGTAAATTTATCTTGGAGGAATCGCCCGTGCTTTTCGGGCGAGGGAAGTTTTTTCGGGTTCGGTTTTAGAAGAACCGATGGATTAGTCTCTTGTCCGGATATCTGTGGGTGAGGCCCCGAGTGAGGGACCTTGCCCCATGCAAGAAGTGCTACTTCTACTGCTAGCACCCCTGGATTCATTGCACGGAGGGGACAGGGATCTTTCACCGTTTTTGACTGGTATGGATCGGTGTGGATTGGAGGGCGGAATAAAGGTGGGTGAGTATCCTCTTGGCATGACAGAGCAACAGGCATGGGTTCTTCATCCATCATTAGGACTGTAACTTGGCCTAAGGCCAGTTGTAGGGTAGTTGTCCTTGCATCCTAGTCGATGTTGCAACAGTTATGTCCCATCCAGCCTCTTCCAAGAAGAATCTCTTCACGCATGGTTCCTATACAGATATTACATAAAACTTCCCTTCCTCGAAGGAATTTTTTCCAATGTGAAACAAGATAATTGTGATTGTGCACCTAAACAGTGAGCTTCTTGAGAGGCCGCTGTTGTGACTGTGGCAGGAGTCTCTCCTCCCAATCTTCTTCTTCAAGGTCTACAACTTAGGCCATGTTGAACATAATGTTTTTCTCCCAAAGTTTAGCTTGCCTCTCTTTAGCCTCTTGTTGGGCTACTTGTTTCATTTCTTCGTGGTCATTTTTTCTTTGTTTTTTGTCATGAATGGCCTTGAGGGTGGTTTTGGTTATAGTGGGCCATAGTAGCTTTTTAATTTTCTACCATTGAAATATCCCGCCATTTTGACGCTGCCAAAATGGTCTCTATGCACACTGTGCCTTGCAAGAGACATGGTCTTCTTCTTCAGCACAAAAACCCATACAATGAAACTCAAGCTCAGTGGCTTAGGACCTTTCCTAGTCACTCAGATACCCCTTGTTCATTTTCTTGTCCTTCAGTTGGTCATCGAAACATTGTTTATGCCTCAGTTTTTCTACAATCATGCTATAGACGATGAGGAGGCGTGTTTCATCAAGCTTTTTAAGCTCAAATAGGTGATAGCCTAGGGCATTCCCTATTAGTAAACTTGGGACCAATAACTCCATTGGCATAACCACTTCAGTACCACAGGTCAAACTGAATAGGTGATAGCCTAGGGCATTCCCTATTAGTAAACTTGGGACCAATAACTCCATTGGCATAACCACTTCAGTACCACACGTCAAACTGAATGGTGTCGCATTGGTAGCAGCCTTGTAGGATGTTCGATAGTGTAAGATTCTTCCCTCCAGCTTTTGAGGTGTATAGGTGTAAGAACCTCCCCTTCTGATCTTGTAAATATTCCCCTCTTTGAAATAAAAGAAAGAAAGATTCTGTTTTGCCCTATTTTGACCTAGAGAGAGAGGTAATCCAAAATTGAGATATTTTTTGATATAAAAATCCTCCTAGTGGCTAAAATGGTTTCCCCTGAAACAGAAATTCAAAAAGAACTTTCCAATGTGCAATTGGAATTAATTGAAAATAGGTAAAAAGGACCTTAGCCTAAGGGTCTAGATTTTCAAAATTTTTTGAATTATGCTCCAATTAAGGTTCCTATGGGCCAATAGGAGCAATCTAAGTGTGGGGAAGAGATATATCCAATTTATAAAAGAAAAACCTCCAAAAATGAGTAAATGCTCACATAAGATGAAGAGTTGACTAAGGACAAGGTTTATTAGTAAAAAACTGTGAGTATTACTAAAAAAATGAGATATTTTGGGTATAATGATTCAATTTTGTCACCTTGGTTAAGGAGAAGGAGGGCTCTTCAAGGAGGCACCTATTTCACTTGTGTGGTGGAGTTTTAAACTCAAAAATATTGTGATATTTTTATCTCTCCTCTCTCCTAGATCAAACCAAATCAAAAGGGAGCCAAACTAGGTCCAAATCTTGTCCATTCAGCCAAACTGAACCTGGAAAATTCTAGAAACTAGTTGAACTTAGTTAGAGGCCTCCCTCACCTATAAATAGATCCTTATCCCTTTGTAAAAAAAATAGGAGAACTATACTATGCCAGTATTATACTGAAATAATGATATTTTCTATTATCCTCTAAAAATCCTCTACAAATTGAAGAGATTGGAGCTTCTCTCTCTCTCTTCAATCTTCCTTGGTGACTCCAACAACATACCAAACCAATTGATTGGTTGGGGGCCTTTACTGTGATCAAAGAATCAAGTAATTTAGGAGGTAAAGTGTGGATTATTGTCTTCTTTTTCTTAAATCTCCAAATGTTTCTCTTCTCAACCCCTCTCAAGCTTGAGAAGCATTAATTTGAATGGATTTTGAATACTATTGAAGTTCTTTAATTTATTGTAATGAAGGAATACATAAATTTCCATTTATGCTTAATTTATAATGGTTTTTAAGCATTTCTCTCTCTCCCCCAAAGAATGGTCATTCCTATGACCTATTCTCAATTCAAATGAAGGTTCTCATGAAGCATTTCTCTAATCTAAAAGTAATTTCTATGCTTGTCTAATTGGAGGCCAAAATAATGGCTTTTAATACTTTTATGCTATTTAATTTATGGTAAAATTAAGAATCAATCCATAATTGAATAATGATCCAATTAGTGGTTATTCTAGTTACATGAATAATACTAAACTTTATTCTTTCAAATTTATTGAGAATTATTAGTAATAGCACAGCGGAGCTATGGTAAAATTTTTGGATAAAATAAACACATAAATCATTTTCATTCATAATATGAAAAGAGGACTTCCTACCATATTCTAGGAATAATCATCCTAGATTAATTGAATGATTCTCATTATAATCATGGAAATTTTGATTTTTATGTTTATGCATAAATAGTTAATTAGAAAAAAAAGAAATTTCTAGTAATCCATTTTTATGTTAAAAGAGTAATCCCCATGACAATGGAAACCCATGTATTCCAATGAACTAAGAGAAAAAATTATGATGCTAAAATAATGTATATTTTATTTAAAAATTAAAGAAGGATTCTAGTTAAATTTATCTTTTTGTATAAATAAGTTTAAATGATGAGAGAGGAATTTCCACCATATTGGAATTTAAATATTTAAATGAGAAAAGTGTAATTTTTAGCATATTGAAATTAATGGATATTGGAATTAATGGGTAGTTGACATAGAGGTCATCCATAAAGACCTCGCGGAGTTTCTGAAGATAGTCCTTGTAGGCTGTGTGCAAATCAGCTGCTAGAAGGTGCTGGGGGCATTAGTTAGCCCAAATCCATGACACGGTATGCATAAGTTTCCCATTCAATAACAAGGGCCAATTTTGTGTTGATCCTTGGGATTGATCAGTACTTGATTGTAGCCGGATACAAGTAAGGGATAATGATCCCATATAGTGGCAACATTTACCTTTTTGAGGTCTACGTACACTCGTACCTTCCCATTCTTTTTCGGTACTATCACTATGGGCAATACCCATTTTGTGTGCTCAATTTCATAGATGAATCCGGCATCAATGAGTTGATCAATTTCTTCTCAAACCATCTTGGAGTACTTTGGATTCATAGGATAAGCTCTTTTCTTGACCGATATTGCTCCATTGACCATTAGAATGGTGTGTTTGACTACTTCGAGAGGTACACCCTTCATATCTGTGTACTTCCATATGAAGAAATCCTAGAATTTTGTGAGTAGAGGGATGAGTTTGGTCTCTTCCTTGGTCGAGAGGTCATTCCCAATGTATATGGGCCTCGGGTCTTCACCTTGGCTAGACCGTCAGATGAGGTTCCTGGCTCTCCATTGTGGGACCTTTGGGCCAAGCCATATTGCACAAATGTGTCAGCCATGTGGAAGGTTTTGAAGTGTTTGGGCACTTGTTTAGTCTCTTCTGCCCTAATGCTTTCCTCTTCTATCAATTTTTGGCTTCCTCTTCTATCAATTTTTGGCTTCTTTTTTTGCCAACGCTAACTTCTTGTTATGTGCTTTGCATGCATAGTGAAAAAGCTTTGGGGGTTTGGGTCGGTAGTCAATGGGTTGCATTGACTTGGGGGTGGTCTTGTGGACTAGGAGGTAGTTATTTGTGAACTCATTTTGCCATATTTGGTTGAAGTGTTCATGTGTTTCAACCGCCCCTACATATTTTAGCTAGTGGGTGTCTGAATCGATAGGGAAAACATAGCGTTCTTGGCCAGGGAATCCATCAGGTTTGCAAGTTCTATGTGAGTGTGTTCGCCATGATGGTTCTACCTTATTGGCCTTTTCAAGTTCATGATTGGCGACATCAAGAACGTATGTAGTGCTAAGCATGTAGAGAGATAATTCTTAGAGTCTTCTGGCTCCGAAAGAGGTGCACATTCCTTGCTATCCTTTTCCTCAACTATTGTTTTATGGCACATTTGACATAGCTAGACCGTAGTGGATTGGGTAGTTGTTACTGGGTCCTCTGCAAAGGTTTGGCCGCTCATGGGATGTACCTTTCATAACGTGGGTAGGTTGATCTTAACTGTCCGATCTTTTCTCTGAATGTAGATATGGTTGGTATCCCAGTCATGCATCATTTTTGTTTCCCTCATGAAGGGTCATCCAAGGATGCAATTGTATGAAACTGGTTGTTGACCAAAGTTCATCACCATAAAGGTGTGTGTTCCATGGGAACACTCACGGGAACATGGATTATGGAAGGAGGCCAGAAGCAATTAATGCGAGAGAGCAAGATTACAGCCATGGGAACATGAAGACGCACATAATTTTTCCATATTTTTGTGCCAAAGTGCAATGTAAATCGTTTTAGGCCAATATGGGTTCTAAATGAGAGTTCTAAGTGTATTAAGCAAGGCTCACTTATGGGGTTGTCCGCCCATGTGTGAAAGAGGCCTAGGGTTAGGGTTAGTGACCTCTCTACAAAAGAGAGGTTAGCTAAAGAAAGTGGATGTTTTTGCCATTCTCATAAGCTATTGAGTGAAGCTCTTGAGCTCTCAAGCTATGGCAGCTCTCTCTCTCTCTATTGTACTCTAATGAGCATCAAGCTCCAATGAGTATAGCTCCACTTCTTTCTCTTAATCTGTTTTAGCATCATTGAAGTAGATTAATCTATGATTAGTTGAATGCTTCTTTCTTTCTCTTGTGTATGCTGCATGCTTGTAGTGTGTGTGTGTAGTCTCCATTGATGCAAGCTCTTGCCCACTTCTTTGGCAATGAGTTATTCATGGATAGACTCTCTCTATGAGCTTGTGGGTTTGTGAATGTTACATTCTCTGCTTGCTTAAGCTTGTGGGTTAGTAGATGCATGCTTATGGATTTGTAGGCATTCGGGAAAGCTAAGATTTAATCAATGTTTGAATGGGATTAAGAGAGTGCTATGCATTGCTTGTTGTCTTGATTAGTGTAGTGGATTTGTAGACATTCGGGAAAGCTAAGATTTAATCAATGTTTGAATGGGATTAAGAGAGTGCTATGCATTTCTTGTTGTCTTGATTAGTGTAGTGGATTTAAGGGATTGAGAGATTGATTGAGGTGTTGAATGGTTGAATCGTCAAGTGGTGGTTTGTGTATGTGAACTCTCCCTCATGGGATAAGCCTCCATGCACTAATCGGGTCGAGTCCTCGAATTGACATTGTGTTTCTTAACACATTTGTTGATCGGTAGTACTCTATGAGCACTATATTGCACGGTAGAGAGAACCGCTCTACAATGGCACCGCTGCTGGGGAGCGAGTGCCTACATTAGTTGAGCACCGTACACACACTACCACTCCTTATTAAGCTCCAGTCTGTTTTGCAGAACTGTTGGATAGGAGAGCAGGCTTTGGGACTAATTTTGGTACTTATTTAAGACTAATCTGCTGTTAAATTCTCTTTATTTGTCTTGCAATTTGAGTGCGATTGGTTGGCTACACTTCTCCCTCGAGGTCAGGACAAGGATTCAACACACGGGAAGGATTGGAGGTAGGCGCTAAACCTGCAAATTTCAATTTGTGTGCAAAAAAGAGAGGCCTGTTTTTGCATTTCTGTCATTCTGTTTAAGGAAATTTTTTACAGTTTCAGTTTTTTGCATGTTCGTTTTATTTTCTGTTCTTAGCTTAGCTTAGTTCAGTTTTTTGCATCATTAATTTTGTGCATTTGAGTTCTCTGTTAAACCTGCATTTTAGTTCTCTGTTAAACCTGCACCTGTAGAGGAACTGAAATCTGTAGACACATATGAAGATTGAACATTTCGAATTTGCTGCACATGCATTTAGTTCACTGCACATGCATTGAATTCGCTGCAAATCTCACAACTGTACACGCATTTAGTTCACTGCGTGGAGAGACCCACACACTGCCACCATAAAGACCGCCACCGCACACCGGATAAGGGAGTCTGGAAAATTTTTCATTTTCTGCTGCAAAAATCTGGGAGGTTATCTAACTTTTTGAGAGGAGTTAGACGACACCCATCGTCAAAATTTCGGTCCCGGAACCATTTTCCCATAGTGAGTCAGTATTGAAAACTGGTAAATTTTAGGCGATTTTCGATCCAAAAAAATACGCTATTTTTTTTGGCCTAATGTGTTCGAGGGGGTTCAAAATGGGTTCTGGCAAAGTTTGAGCCAACTTGAAAATTTTTGGATTTTTTGAAAAAAAAATAATAAAAAAATTATTTATATAAAAAAAACCTTAAAATTTGACCTTATGCACTTGCGGTCGGGACGTCATATAGACACTCCCATAGGGCCTAGGACACCTTCTAGAGTACCTACGCAGGAAAGTGGGACCCAATCGGTAGGAAATTTGGCAGATATTGCTGAAACCTTTTTCGAATCCCAAAAGTCAATATTAGGTAATTTGGAAAAAATCTCACATTTTGGGAATCAATTACTCCATATAGTTTTGGACATATCTTAAACATACTAACTCCAGATTTTTCGGAGATCATAGATTTAGATTCTCCTCTTCAAGATCTTTCCGATGATATGTCACATGAGGGGGTTTTGACAAACTTTTGGATAAGTTCACTGTCTGAAGGCTGGGAAAAGAAGAAATGCCTCTATAGCTACCTACCCAGCAGCCTTGGAAGACACAACAGCGCAAGGGGCACCACCAACACAATGCTGGAAACAGAAGTTTCTCAAAATACCACACGGATTCAAGCCAGAATATACACCAGCACCTTCAATTCAGAACCCTTAGATTCCCTTTCTTTCTCAACTCACTCAGCTCACCACGATTGGCTATTCTTTATTTCATTGCCCACATACCCATTGCTCACAACACTTACACTAAGAACCATTTCCCTGCTCTCTTAACACCATATGCACACACCCAACAGTGGAAAGAAAAGTTGCTTAAGACTTATTGCATAACACTAGTTACAAGGCCCACTTCAGAGACAAATCCCAACACACATGTCCTTAATCACATGGCAGGTCAAGACTTTTATTTGCACAAGTCTCCAAAGAAAAACTTTCTTCTCCACAGCCGGCGTCAACACCTTCGCTCGTGGTTCCCCTCGTTGACGTCTCCTGGTGACAGCTCCTCGCCAGCTTCACAACAACGTGTCGTAGGGGACCACCTTCTTGGCAACTTCAGTCCCGCAATTGCCGTTGCCTCCAGCAGCAGCCACACCTTTCTGCCTTCGCTCGATCACTCGATCTGCCTTTTTCACAAGGCAGCCACTCTCTAGCTGTTCCCAACTTCTGCAAAAAAACTAGCCTCACCACCCTTCGTAATGTTCCCTCCACTCTCGCCAACCACTGCCTCTCCTTCGCTAGCCGCCAGCCAGCTCTGCACACCAGGTGTCGTAGGCAAGTGTGCCAGTAGCCCAAGCAAACCAACGCCTACCCTCTGTCACCAACCACGAAACTGGTCGCCGGGCCTACTCCTTCTCTTTTTGGCTACCCGCCACCACCGGCCATGTCCAAGACAAAACAAGGTGACTCTCCAGCCAATTGGCAGCCCCCAGTCGTCACTAGCAGCCAACACCTTCGCTGCAGTGGTTACCAACCATGCTCGCAGCAGGCAGGCAACCATGCTTCGCTGCAGTGGTTACCAACCATGCTCGCAGGCAGGCAGCAAAAAGAATCTGTTCTCTGCAGCTCTCTCCTCTGTCAGTATTTCTGCACCCACACCCTCTGTCTGTCGCGACCAGCCACCAACTTCAGCAACCCTCTGTTAACCCTGCACCCTCCAAAGAAAACCTACCTCCGCTCACCCCCAAAAACATACTTTTTTCAAGGCGGCAACTCTCCGTGATTTTGTTCTCTTCGCCAACCTTCTGAAAGGTTGCGCTGGCGAAAGAGCTCACAGCCAAAGCAAGCGGCCAGCTGGGCTCTTTTTTGCTTGTCACGTTTGGGGGTATTTATATATATATATATATATATATATATATATATATATATATATATATATATATATATATATTAGAAGATGGTTGCCATGCCACAAACCTTCTTGAGTGTGCCAATCTAGGCCTTTATCAAGATCTTTTGTAACATCGGAATCCACACATAGACTACATCTCATCACCATGCCTATCATGCCCAAACCCCAACCTTGTGGAGACACACAGATATTCCAAAAATCTACACAACGCATCCAAACACGAGCATAAAGAGCAATTTATATTTAGCTGGCATCCCTTGTAAATTTTAGTATTTGCAGTCTAGATTGGGCTCTCTCCACGTAAACCAGCATATGTACATCTATCTCCACCAGAGGCTCATCAAAGCCCTATCATTGACATCCTCATGCTCTTCCACCTCTTGTTTACACATATCCAAGACACCCTCTTGACAAATAGAAAGCTCATACAATAAAAACTTCAAGTCTCCAAAGAAAAATGCATGCACTAACTCACTCCAAAGCCATTCAGTCTGTACATTTCCCAAGGCATTCAGGGCAAAGTTTTATTGCACACCATGCATCCCATATGTACACAGACTCAAAACACCTTTACAGATTTTTTCCTAACATACTTTTCCCAACCCCCAGCCTGCTGAATCATTCATGATCAGCAGTAAAAAGCATTTCAAGACCTAAATCCATATCCAAAAACTGCCCTTCATTGGAAATCACATCTTCAAATACTGCATCCTGTACAATCACCATCAAACGTGCATAATACTTCTTCAGCCTGTATCCATTTACCCTGGAAACATGTAAAGTCCCATCTAAATCTGCCAATTGATAGGTACCATTTGCAAATCCTTGCATCACCAAGAAAGGTCCCTCCCACTTAATTTGAAACTTCTTATGAAAGGAATTATCCAGCCTGCTATTATAACGTAATACCAAATCATCCTTCATAATTCCTTTGCTTTTAATTTTCTTGTTAAACTTCTCCAACATCCTTGCCTGCATATCTTCATAATGCTTCAAAGCATTATCCCTATTTAGCTGTGCTTCTTGTAAATATAACAGCCGCTCTTTAAGGGCATCTTTAGGTTCTTCCAAAAGCTTTTCCAACATTTTAACAGCTGGTATCTCCACCTCAATAGGCAATAAGGCTTCCTTTCCATAAACAAGATGAAATGGAGTGAAACCCATACCAATCTTAATTGCTGTCCTGTATGCCCACAAGGCAGCAGGTAACTCCAGATCCCAATTCTTGCCTTGTCGCTCTGTCACCTTAGATAAAATCTTGATCAATGCACCATTGAAACGCTCATTCAGGCCATTACATTGTGGATAGTAAGGTGTGGTAAAACTGCGACTGATCTTCATTTTTGTACACAAATAGTCCATAAGCTCTGCTCTGAAACCTGGACCCTGATCAAAAAGCAATTCCAATGGCACACCATATTTACAACAAATATCCTGATATACAAACTTTGCTACTTCCTTAGCAGTAATTTGTTTCACTGCCTTTGCTTCCGCCCATCTAGAAAGGTAATCAACTACAGTCAAGATGTAGCACTTCCCTCGGCTAGTAATAGGCAATGGTCCCACAGCATCAATTTCCCATTTTTCAAAAACATCATAAGCAAGAATTTTCTTCCTCATTTCAGGCTTTAATATCCGTCTACTGTGAGCTTGGCATTGTTTGCATGACCTGTACCAATGATTAACATCCTTATGTACACTTGGCCATACATAACCTTCCTGCAATACCTTATGCAAAGTAATCTTTGAGGCAAAATGTCCACCGCATGCTCCTTCATGGTTTTCCTTAAGAATTTTGTAGATTTCTTCCTTCCAAGGTACCCGTCGCATTATCAAGTCAATTCCCTTCAAATACAAAGCATCACCAACCATCACATACCTTGCAGCTTTCCTGATGAAACCATATTTTTTTGATCTTTCAATACCATTAGGAATCATTCCTGTTAACAAGAACTCCTCAACATCCTGTAAATTCTCCCTGCCACAATAAAATGATGCATGAGCTTTAAGAACAAAAACTTCACCAATCATTCCCTGGGCTGCTTCATGAGCCTCCTCATTATGGCCTCGATCCACATGCTTAAGACTCCAAGCTTCAAATTCCTTTAACAAACCTTTAATCTTGAAACACATTTCTTTGAGTAACATATTCTTTGACTTCCAGACTCCCAATACCTGTTTTACCACAAGCAATGCATCTCCTCCGAATGCGAATCCTGTGTACACCATGCTTCAAACATATTTGCAATCCAACTTCCAAAGTCAGATACTCCGCTTCATTGTTGCTATGTGCATCCACCTTAACACCCTTCTTAAAAACAAGGCAACCCTGTGGATCATAAAGCACCAAACATCCTGAGGCTGCATCATGGCTTTTCCTGTAAGAACCATCAAAATATAATAAGTGTGCATTCAGCAACTCAGCCGCATCCTCAACTGGCTTCTTGATGGTTTCCTCCTTAATAAGAAGAGGACTCTCCTTATATGTCAGTATATCAGCTAAGGTAGCCCTGGTACTCTCTTCCACCAAGAATGAGAAAGTAAACTCCTGCAACTCAATCACCCACTTCATCATAGCTTTAGATAAATTTGTGCCATTTATCAACTGAGGCAAAAAAGTGTAGCTCATCAAAAACACAAAGGGGCGAGGCAACAAGTAATGCTGGAACCGCCTACATGCATACATCACACTAACCATAACAAGTTCCACCTCTGATAACAACCTTTCTCTAGCAAGTTTCACCCTGCTAGCACAGTAGACTGGTTGCATATAATGTGATTCTTTCCCCTTTTGTAACAACATAGCTCCAATTGCATCTTCACCTACTGAAGGGTTGACATAAAATACCTGTTCCCAAAGGATCATGCTTTGCTGCTTGCTGCAAAGGATATAACAACTGTGAAGATAGAGAGATGAATCGAGCCATACACTTCACCTTTTGCACAAAAGTAGCCAGTTGCCTTGTATTCTTTGGTGTAGGGAGAAGAAGAAGAGACTTGACTTTATCAGGATCCGGATCAATACCATTCTCTGAAACAACATGGCCCAAGAGCTTCACCCTCGGTTGAGCCAAAAAACACTTTTTTGGATTTACCACCACACTCATCATACGCTGAAAAACGGTATCCAGCCTATCACAATGCTCTTGCCTGGAGCTGTATATACAAAAATCATCAATAAAATCCTTGACAAACTTGTTCAAAAAAGGAGATAATACCCAATTTGCCCTTTTCTGATAGTAGGCTAGCCCATTCATCAATCCAAAAGGAAGAACTTTGTAGCAGAAACATCCCCAAGGTGTAATGAAAGTCGTCTTACGCTGGTCCTCTTCTGCAATCTTTAACTGGAAATAACCTAAAAACCCATCACAAACACTATACCTTTCATATCCAGCTACAGTATCTAAGATCTCATCCAAAAAAGGTAGGGGATAAGAATCCTTCTTTGTAGCAGCATTCAAAGGCTTGAAATCCATACATATACGCCACCTGCCATCTTTCTTTGGACTCACCACTGTAGGACTTACCCACTCAGCTGTGTCCACTGGTGTAATGAAACCTGCACTCAACAGCTTATCAACTTCCTCTCTCAGGGCCTGCATTTGTTCTCGTCCCATCCTGCGAAGCTTCTGCCTAGCTGTTTTTACACCTTCTTTCAATTCAATCCGCAAATCTGGCCCTTTAAATCCTCGAATCTCCCTATAAGAGGTGATGAACAATTCTGGAAAATGAGACAGCATATTAACATATCTAACCTTTTCTCCACTCGAGAGATCCGGACTCAGCATTCCTTCAATCAGCTCCTGCTTCTTCTTCACTTCTATCTTTGGCTGCAGTAATTCCTCGATCACTTCATACGACTCCAAGGTATCTTCTCCCTCAGCACCCACTTCATGCACTTCTTTATCTTCATTACCTTGTTGCTCTGATATTAGGAAAGCCACATCTGCCTCTTCTTCACTAGAAGCAGTGGTCGATGAATCCATCTTCGATTTAGAAGTACTGGTGGTAGTTTCCTCTTCACTCAAATCCTGTGGCCTCTCCCACACATCATTCAAAGATCTCCTACTATGAATCTCAAAAGATTTTTTATTACCCCACTTATTATGCAAAGAAATGGTCCCATACCTCCAGTCTTGTACTGCACCCACCACTCGCAACCAGGGTCGTCCAAGAATAATTGGAAAAGCACCAAGACCTGCAGGCATCACATGAAAATCTACAGTAGCTTTGACATTAAAAGCTTCAATTTCCAACTCCTTTACCATACCAAGACATTTTACCTTTTGATGATTAGCCATCCTGATTTGAAAACCAGAAACCCCAGACACTCTCAAGCCTGACTGCTCCACACATGATTGGGTAATCACACAGATTTGAGCTCCTCCATCTATATAGGCCTGACCAAGGTTCCTACCTTTACTCCACACCTCCACAATAGGGCAAATATCTGGAATCTCTTCTAAAGATAGTACTTTAACTGACCTCTTCTCTGACTCCTTTTCCATTGGATTCACAAGTCCCTTCCATTGCCTTCTCAATTTTGGCACCATCTCCACCAACTGCCCAAAGGTGATGTTGGCCTTCCTGTTCACCAAATCAGATTTCAAGTCATAGCTAGTTTGCCCATCCCCCACCAGTGGGAAGTCTGACACCTAGAACCTTCTACGAGGCTTCCGTTTCCTTTTGTCTTTCACATCTTCTCCTTCCTGTTGCTTCCCCTTCTTACGGCTGGGTCTAGCCACCCCTTTTCCTTCTCTTTCATCCGTTGTGCGCTTGCCAACGGGCATCACATCCCCTTCTTCTCTCACCTGAACATTCTCCAGAGTAACAACATTCACAACCTTTGCCTTCCCCTTCTCCTCAGCTGTGATTCCACTGGGGCCTGCTTGATCCCTGATATCAATTCCATAATCATTTGACCTGTCAGGTAAAGGTAGTGGGTACATATCACCACCCATTCGTCGCTGAGGCTTATCACAATCTGTACTCAGATGACCAAGCTCACCACAGTTCCAGCATGTAGGGATGAAACGACGGCCCCTGCCGCCGCGACCACGTCCATACCCTGCTTGTCCATCTCCCCCTTCATGATTATTGCTTCTGCCTCTACCACGTCCACCACCTGTACTTCCCATTAAATTTAAGCTCAAATTCTTCATAAGATCAACCATCTGTTTCATATCCTGTCGCAATCCCTCATCAGAACCTGCAGGAACCATAAGTACTCCTTGACTAGCTTGTGGCACCATCTGCATAGCTTGGGCTTCAGTGGGCTTCATCCTCTCAATCACTGCATTCATGGGTGTAGCCTCCACTCTACGAATCTCCGGCTGTGCTACAACTGGAATCATCCCCAGCTGATTCATCCGTTGCAACTTCCAATCCTTTGATTTGGCAATTTCCACCGCATCCTCATAAGACCTGGGCTTCTTCAATTCCACCTTCCAGCGAATACTCCTCTTAAGCCCGGCTACAAACTTGTTTTTCTTCATCATCTCAGGAGGTACCTGGTCTTCCCCTAAAGCCCTGCATAAAGTCTCCCACAGCAAAGAGAATTTCTTCACATAATCATCAATTGATTCCAACTCACCTTGTGTCAGAGCTTGCACCTCATGCCAAACCTTGTCGAGGTCTTCTACCTTCTTGAACCTGTTGCTAAGTGCTATCTTTAATCCATTCTCAGTCATATCAATACGTGGAACAGTAACCCTCAATGACTCCTCATAAGCTCTGTACCAGGTCCTTGCATCCCCTTTTAAGCAAATGCTCAGTAGTCGCAACACCTGTACCAACTCATTGATGTGGTTGCTTATGCATGCAACCTCCATCCTTTCCAGGAAATCTGCCACATCTTCATTAGGACCACCATAAAACTCTGGATAAGACATCATTTTAATCCCCAAACTTCACCTTGAAACCCAAGAAAAACACCTTCCCTGAAACTCTCAACTCCTAGGGCATACACCCTGGTACACTGAAGAAAATAGCAGAGCTATCCTGAGTGGGGGCACCAGAAAACTGTCGGGAGGCTGGGAAAAGAAGAAATGCCTCTATAGCTACCTACCCAGCAGCCTTGGAAGACACAACAGCACAAGGGGCACCACCCCCAACACAATGCTAGAAACAGAAGTTTCTCAAAATACCACACGGATTCAAGCCAGAATATACACCAGCACCTTCAATTCAAAACCCTTAGATTCCCTTTCTTTCTCAACTCACTCATCAGCTCACCACGACTGGCTATTCTTTATTTTGTTGCCCACATACCCATTGCTCACAACACTTACACTAAGAACCATTTCCCTGCTCTCTTAACACCATATGCACACACCCAAAGCTTGTATAGTGGAAAGAAAAGTTGCTTAAGACTTATTGCATAACACTAGTTACAAGGCCCACTTCAGAGACAAATCCCAACACACATGTCCTTAATCACATGGCAGGTCAAGACTTTTATTTGCACAAGTCTCCAAAGAAAAACTTTCTTCTCCACAGCCGGCGTCAACACCTTCACTCCTGGTTCCCCTCGTTAATGTCTCCTGGTGACAGCTCCTCGCCAGCTTCACAACAATGTGTCGTAGGGGACCACCTTCTTGGCAACTTCAGTCCCGCAGTTGCCGATGCCTCTAGCACAGCAGCCACACCTCTCTGCCTTTGCTCGATCACTCGATCCACCTTTTTCACAAGGCAGCCACTCTCCAGCTGTTGCCAATTTCTGCAAAAAGCCCAGCCTCACCACCCTTCGCAATGTTCCCTCCACTCTCGCCAACCACTGCCTCTCCTTCGCTAGCAGCCAGCTCTGCACACCAGGTGTCGTAGGCAAGTGCGCCAGTAGCCCAAGCAAACCAATGCCTACCCTCTGTCACCAACCACAAAACTGGTCGCCGGGCCTACTCCTTCTCTTTTTTGCTACCCGCACCACCGGCCATGTCCAAGACAAAACAAGGCAACTCTCCAGCCAATTGGTAGCCCCCAGTCGTCGCTAGCAGCCAACACCTTCGCTACAGTGGTTACCAACCATGCTCCTCGCAGGCAGCAAAAAGAACTTGTTCTCTGCAGCTCTCTCCTCTGTCAGTAGTTCTGCACCCACACCCTCTGTCTGTCACTCATGACCAACCACCAACTTTAGCAACCAACTTCAGCAACCCTCTGTCAACCCTGCACCCTCCAAAGAAAACCTACCTCCGCTCACCCCCAAAAACATACTTTTTTCAAGGCGGCAACTCTCCGTGATTTTGTTCTCTTCGCCAACCTTCTGAAAGGTTGCGCTGGCGAAAGAGCTCATAGCCAAAGCAAGCGGCCAGCTGGGCTCTTTTTTGCTAGCCCACGTTTGGGGGTATTTTATATATATATATATATATATATATATATTAGAGGATGGTTGCCATGCCACAAACCTTCTTGAGTGTGCTAATCTAGGCCTCTATCAAGATCTTTTGTAACATCGGAATCCACACATAGACTACATCTCATCACCATGCCTATCATGCCCAAACCCCAGCCTTGTGGAGACACACAGATATTCCAAAAATCTGCACAGCGCATCCAAACACGAGCATAAAGAGCAATTTATATTTAGCTGGCATCCCTTGTAAATTTCAATATTTGTAGTCTAGATTGGGCTCTCTCCACGTAAACCAGCATATGTACATCTATCTCCACCAGAGGCTCATCAAAGCCCTATCATTGACATCCTCATGCTCTTCCACCTCTTGTTTACACATATCCAAGACACCCTCTTGACAAATAGAAAGCTCATACAATAAAAACTTCAAGTCTCCAGTAGCTGCTCCAAAGAAAAATGCATGCACTAACTCACTCCAAAGCCATTCAATCTGTACATTTCCCAAGGCATTCAGGGCAAAGTTTTATTGCACACCATGCATCCCATATGTACACGGACTCAAAACACCTTTACAGAATTTTTCGTGACATTCACCATGCTCCCATTTTTCAAATGGGAATGGGATTTTTTCCAAATTATCTAATATGGTGTTCCAATCTGATACCCTTTCGAGGACAACTAGCTCATTGTCTATGGACAATCTAGGGCCGTCAAATAGTCATCCACCATGGGGTTACCACTCAATGTGAGACTTCAATATGTCTACACGAATGCTCAAGGAGCTGAGATTTTTAGGGATCCACAACAACGGTATCTCGTTAAGATCGCAGACTTTTTCTCAGAGCTTGATAGAGCACGTCTAGTCAATAACCAGGGTAACATGTACATGGGTGGAGATGGTGTTCGCTATACGAATTCACCTATCATCCAGAGAATGTGGAAAAATTAGGGGAGCTCTCTAAAAGTGAGTTATTAGACTTATCAAAGCCTTCCAGAGCAAGGGAGTCTAGAGATGATTGGCTCATTGAGCCAGACATGCCTGGACCATCCAATGCCCAGTCCTCAAAGCCATCCATAGATGATTTACTTTGTGTATATCTAAATTTGGAAAGGGACAGGAAAGGCAAGAGCAAAATGGATCAGGGGGCTGAGAACCAATGGGAGTTTGTACGGCAAATTCCAGTGACAAAGGTCTTTCAGGATGACCCACTTCAAGAGGTCTATAAGGACTCTTTAGAAGGATATTATGCCACAACTAGATTGCCAGAGCTAGATCTTCCTCTAGCACTTGTGGTGGTAGTCGAGAAACTTGTGGTGCACTTGTGGTGGTAGTCGAGAAGCTTGCAGGACACATGAACCGAATCGTTGATAAATGGGCCAATGAATACTGAACCTTAGATTGGAAGGAGATTCGAGAGCTCACGTGGAAAGGACAACCATTATTCATGGAAGTGTTCTCAACAAATACAGCTAAACCAGGAGAGACAGCCTTTCTTGGAGAAATTGTTGCCCCTCCCCTACGAGAGTTCACTAGAGAGGGACCCTCAACATCAAAGTGGACCACTACAAGTAGCCCAACTCTAGCACCAAGATATTATCCTACACCAAAAGTGCGACCACAGATCACACCACAACAACGTTTCTCTCACTATGACAATCGGAGGGTAGGGGAGCCAACTATGACAATCGGAGGGTAGGGGAGCCAACTCGGCCTCCCATAAATGCACCTCCTGAAATGCGGGTAACAAGATCTTTGGAGGGGGTTGGTGAGGTAGGTAAAAGGGGACCCACACCAATTTGGGATGCATGTGGACCATCTTACCAAAGAGAGAAACAGTTCCCACTGAGAGTGAGAGGTCGTAGACCCTATGATGAGTATTCAAGACAAGTAAGGCCATCAACTCTTCAGAAACTGGTAAAGAAGTACGAAGGGTCGGGAGATCCATATGACCATGTAGCAGCATTTAGGCAAGCAGTTCGAGCTGACTGACAAGCATACGCAAATTGAAGGATTTGGGCTCACTCTTGAGGGAAAGGCCCTTGCTTGGTTTCAGGCACTAGAGGCTTCAGACAAATCTTCTTTACGAGTTTTGGAAGAGAGATTCATTGCTGCTTTTTCCTTGACGGGGATTCAACATGACACGGTAGCAAACATCTACTCTTTCAAGCAAGGCAAGACTGAGGGTGTTAGAGACTGTGTAAATAGGATGAAGCAGTACATTAATCGTTGCCCAGAAGATGAGAAGCCCACCCAGAGTTGATTAATTTCTCTCTTCTTAAAAGGACTAAAAAATTCAACACTGCACACACATCTCTATGCAAAGAAGCATACAAATTTGAATGAGTGTTGCCATGATGCTATGGATTTCAAAGATAACTTCAAATTCCAAGATGGTACTGGCCCTGAGGTGAAACCTAGAGATCAGTGGGGTGATGACCAAAGTTTAGGGTCTAGAGCGCTAGTAAATCCAGACCACATAGCTAACCAGTACTAAGGAGATTGGGACAATAGGTATGCAGCCACAACAACAACAGCAATGAATGAGGAGTGTACTACCTACAGGTCCTCATCTTTGTGAAGCATGTGGCGGTAACCATAAAACCGAAGAATGTAATACCTTTTCTCCTCTAGTTACAAACCAACCCACAAAGAAGTGGTGCCAGGCCTGTGCTTGGAACTTTACCCACACCACACAGGAATGTACTCGCATTGCAAGAATGAGACAGGAGCGTGAGCAGCAAAGGGGTGCAGTGGCTCCACAAATGCATCAACAGTATACTAATTTTGAACGTAAGCCACCGATGGCACAAGAGCAAGCATGACCTCTACTTGGAGCTCAACCTCCTACTCCTGGGACTGCTCTATGTGTAGAGACTTGGTAAACCCAGGCTATGTGGAGGAGGAATATGCATCATATTCATCCAAGGAAAATCTTTTTGAAAGTCCCGCATATCCAAGCTAAGCACTGGCAGGGGAACAAAATTCTTTGATGTTGCTAGGCGGCTACCAACCTAGGACTCCAGGCCCCTCAGGTCAATGGCAGCAAAGGAAAGTAGAAGCCAAACTAATGGGCCCCTCTTATGAGTGCGGAGAACCCCATTGGGCTCGTGATTGTCCACATCGCACAAGGCAAGCAGCTCGATCCAATACAACAGTACCACAGTTTCCACCAATTGAAAGATATTGTCTAGGGTGTTGTGTAGAACACTTTCCAAAGGATTGTTTTGCTGAAACCACATGAGGAAGGCACCTCTCAACCAAAGGTCTCACTCAACTTTGTAGGGGCAATTCCATCACCACCTTCATCAGAGAATGAGGATGTCATGCCACTTAGAGTCATGACTAGATCACAGACACGAAATGCCGAAATGCAGACTGATGAGACACCTCGAACTCAGGATGCAAAGGCAAATCTAGTGGACAAGACCCTACATTACAATAGAAAAAGGACCACTAGGAGGAAAAAGAACTGCAACAAGCAAACTAAGAATGCATCCACTAGTTCTCAAGAAGTCTCTAAACAAAACATGAAGGATCAAGCGTTTACATCCCAAGAAGTGCATGAGGAGCATCAACCTCAACCTGGGCCTAGTGCTAAACAAGATGAGGCTAGTACAACCGAGGATAATTCTGGGGGTTCTATTTTTGTGGATAAGGTGAATGAGACTCTAGATGCCATCATTGATGCTCATAGAAGTCACATTGCAGCTTTATCTGAGCTACCCAAGAAGCTTCAAGAATACCCAAACCCTCGCGGGCGAGGAGAAGATCAATCTAGTTGTACATCAGCAACTCATTAGGGAAGCTCAATCAATACTTGAGGGCCCACCTCCACCTATCCCTCGAGGCCCAACCTCTCTTAAGCCAACATTAGAAACCATACCAGAAGTGTCATCAAGTTGGGAAATGAAAAGTGAGCTGATCTCACAAGCTCATAGCGAGAAGTCTGCAACAATTGCCACCCCATTTAAAGAAGATATTCTGACACCACCTAGCCTTGCCTTCCCATGCAATGATGAAGTTATTGATGCTCACGAGGACATGGCAAATGAGATGTGGGCAGAAGGTTAATGAGAATATGTCCTCTATTATTTCACCTCCATTCTCTGAAGTGGATTTTACTAGGGGCACTGAAAACAACTTTAGACGCCCAAGCATCCAGGAGGAAGTTCAAACAATTGTTTCTCCTAGAAGTAAGCA
The DNA here is from genome assembly GCF_041138505.1 of Cibotium barometz. Lineage (NCBI taxonomy): Eukaryota > Viridiplantae > Streptophyta > Polypodiopsida > Cyatheales > Cibotiaceae > Cibotium > Cibotium barometz. The sequence continues at coordinate 17,787,886 of NC_141074.1, forward strand.
TACAATGAAAACCTTACCATCTTATTTGGGAGAATATGAGAACTGTTCGCAAACCTTGAGGATACCCTCCATGCATAGAAGGTTGACAAAGGAGATGGATATGGGTATCGTGCAAGCTATTTTGTCAGCACCAGTGGCTTGTACCTTACCTTTGCTTGATTTGATAAAACTTCGACCTGAGTTGTGGAATGATATTGCCACATGTTTGTCAGAGCACGTATTGCTACAAAAGGGTCACCATCATTGTACTATACACCCTGAGACAAAGCATGTTATGCCAGTTCCTATCAACAAAGTAGGAAAATTTTGTGAGGACGATCAGGGAAATGCTACCCTCCCATTAGAAGTACGAAAAGTAGCTTCAACTGCAATACTTGACAGTGGTGCAGGAGTGGGCATTGTGACAAGGACCATTTGGGAAAAGTGGGGCAATGCGCTTGCAGTTGGCAGATGGAAGCTTAGAACATCCCATTGGGCTGCTAGAGAACATATTGGTCACCACATGTGGGATTGAATATGAGCACACATTTGCAGTAGTGGATTTTGGAAAACATCCAAACTATGAAGTGATATTGGGTAGACCATTCATGCGACAATTTCAAATGATTCAAGATTGGGGATACAATTATTTGTACCTCCGACATGATTCTGTCATCACAAGGGTCAACCTAAAGAATCACTCATATCGTGATGTAACAAGGTCTCCGATAGATGAGTTTGATTCTGCTTCATCTGAGGGCTCAAGAGTTACATTGTCAGATAGGCGAGAAGATCTGTGGATGTGTGGAGCCTCACGTAGGGATTTCAACACTGAGAGACTTAAGGATAATCGAAGTGTATCAAATGAGGCATACATTCCACAACCCTTCCCTGAGCACTTAATTGATCCCCTAGAATGGAGTCATGTCCTTACAACATTATCGACATGTGCTTTACCTAAGCCAATTCAATTTTGTGACTCAGATGGATATGACATTATTCCTATACGAATGGTACAACCACATGACCTTCTAGATGATTTGTACTATGGGGATGCATCCACAACAGCACTGCATGTAGAGGAAGTCTCAGTGGAGGATTTAACACTCGAATCTACTAATGATGCTGATAAGGAAGACGGATGGGACTCTGATTTTGATGATGATGTGATAATCCCTGAGGAAGAGTTAGGAAAGGCACGCCTACTCTTGAGAGGAAGGGAGGTTCAAGTAGAGATCCCTCGAAGCCGACCTAAACGTAAATGCTGTAAGAGCCATAAGAGAATCCGTAAACAATATGAGAGGGAACGATGTGAGAGAAAACAAAAAGAAGACGAGGAGTTTAAGAATGAACACTCTCGACCACCACCTCACTTCTCAGGAAAGAATGGATATCTATACTATGAGAGAAAACAAAAAGAAGACGAGGAGTTTAAGAATGAACACTCTCGACCACCACCTCACTTCTCAGGAAAGAATGGATATCTATACTATGTCCAAGCATAAGATAGTATCAAAGACCAAGTAAAACAATCAGATGGATTCCAGCCAGGAGAAAAGCTAAAAACTGTTAGCAAAAATTGGAAAAAAAACGAAGAAACCAAAACCAAAACTCAAGTCTCAAACCGATTCAAAAGAGAGTGTCGGAAGTGCAAAGGTAACGGTAAAACAAAAAACTCTGATGCAAGATTGCAAAAGAGAGCTCAAAACCGCATGGTCTTCAATTAGTGATGACTCAAGTGGACAAGAACAATGTCTCAATGTTCCCCCCAACTTCACACAGTACACTCTTCAAGATCGGAAGATTGTTCTTCAACAGCCCATGCGACAAAAGCCAAGCATGCCAGGGGTTTCATATGATGGTCCAGAAGATGCAAAAAAGATTGATATCGCTAAGCTAGGAGAAGAGCCTCGCTATGTGTGGATTGCCATAGACTTGTCCTTAGATGAGGAGAAGTTATTAATTCAAACAATAAAGGAGTATCGCGATGTTTTTGCTTGGAGTTATAAAGACCTCAAAGGAGTTGATCCAAGCATATGTCAGCATACAATTCCATTGCGAGAGGATGCAAAGCCTTCCAAGCAACGTCCTTATACTTACAATGAGAATTTTACACGAAAGATAAAAGAAGAAATAGACAAGCTCTTAGAGGCAGAATTTATCTATGAGATTGAACACACTGAATGGGTCTCCCCTATTGTAGTGGTGCCCAAGAAAAATAAAAAACTTCGAGTATGTGTAAACCTCAAGAAGGTAAATGCAGCTACTGTACGTGATCATTACCCCCTTCCAATCACGGATCATGTTTTGGAACGAGTTGTAGGGAAAAAGGCATATAGTTTCTTGGATGAATTCTCCAGTTACAATCAAGTGTCAATTGATCCAAAGGATCAACACAAGACAGCCTTTGCTACTGAAGATGGCATCTTTGCCTATCGTGTTATGCCATTTGGTCTAACAAATGCACCAGCAACCTTTCAGCGGTTAATGAGTCATGTATTCAAGGAGTACCTTAGGCAATTTCTTGAGATCTTCATGGATGATTTATGTGTTCACTCACAAGAGCGTGATGATCATATAGAACACCTCAGACGTGTTTCAAAAGTGTCAAGTTTATCGTATATGCTTGAATCTTGATAAGTGCAAATTCATGGTAAGACAAGGGAAAATTTTGGGCCATATTGTTTCTCGCAATGGGATTTCAACAGATATGGATAAAATTGATGTCATTGTCTCATTACCTCGGCCTATCAACCCTAAAGGGGTACAAATATTCATGGGACATTGTGGCTATTATCGTCGATTCATCTACATGTACTTTGTCCTAGCTAGACCATTATATGCTCTTCTTGTAAAGTTTAATTGGACTGATGAGTGTGAGGAATCCTTTAAAAAGTTGAAGCAAGCATTAGTGATTGCACCCATCTTACGGGCACCAGATTGGAACCAAATCTTTCATGTCCATATTGATGCTTCAAACTTTGCAATTGGATGTATTTTGGCTCAATTGGGAGAACATAATAAGGATTTCCCAATCTCATATGCTAGTCGACAGTTGAACAATGCTGAGAAGAATTATACCACAACAGAAAGAGAAGGTTTGTCCATGATATATGCAGTGAAAAAGTTTCGCCATTACCTTTTGGCAAACAAATTTATATTTTTTGTGGACCATCAAGCACTGCTATATTTGGTGAATAAGCCCTGTGTAACTGGAAGGATTGTGAGGTGGTTTGTCATCCTTCTTGAGTTTGATTTTGAAGTGGCAGTCCGAAAAGGAACAACTCATCTAAGGGCACATCATTTATCTCGAATCACCTCTGGAGAAGCTCCTGTGGGTGTGGATGATGATATGTTAGATTCAACACTTTTCCTTGTAGAGACAGCTCTTAAATGGTCTGAACCCATCTTAGAAATTTCGACAAGTGGGCAGATACAACTAGCGGGTCCTAATGTGGACCTATGGCGACCATTCAAGTTAATCTCAGGGAGATTATATCGTCAGGGTAATGATGGAGTGTTGCGGCTTATACCTAACCCTGACCAATATGAGGAGATCTTGGAATGGGCACATGAGGGTATTGGTGGAATCCATGCATCAGCTACTACTTGTGTGCGACGTATAACTCAGGATGGGCAATGGTGGCCTACCATGCATGCGGATGCTGAAAAATTTGTTCGTAACTGTGCTTCATGTCATATTCAACAACCAATTCATAATGTCACATTATTCCAAATTTCAACTACACCAAGTTGGAGTAAGTATATTGTGGACTATATTAAGCATGGTCATACTGATCGAACAATTCCTAAACATCGAAAGCGTGCTATTAAAGTTGAAGCGGCCAACTATCTGCTGATAGAGAACTAACTCTACAAGAGGGGCAAGGATGGTAACTTGCGCATGTGTGTATGTGAAGCTAACTACTTGAAAATCTTGACGCATTCACATACAGGTGTTGGGGGTGGACACTTTTCAGGCAATACCACAGCTAAGTTGATTAGGTGGTCTGGGCTTTGGTGGCCAACCTTACAAATGGATGCCTAAGAATATGTGAAACGTTGCGACGATTGTCAACGGACCAAACCTCCCATCACAAAGGACAATATGCCATTGCGGCCTATGTTAAGCACACGTGCGTTTGCCAAATGGGGTATTGATTTTGTCGGTCCCATTAAACCTCCAGCTCATCACACGCATGCCGAATATATTATAGTCGCAACCGACTATTTGACCAAATGGGTAGAAGCAAAGGCTACACAGTAAAAAATGATGCCAGAACCACAACCAAGTTCTTGTATGAGTACGTGTTTACACGCTATGGCTTACCTATTGAAATCGTTAGTGATCAGGGTGTGCACTTTGTGAATGAGGTAATAGAGTTTTTACTTCAAGAATTTATGGTAACAAGTGTTCTGCACCCTATCATCCCCAGACCAATGGTCAAACTGAGAGTACTAACAAGATTCTCTACACAGCACTCACAAAGATTGTTGAGGGACATAGGACTGATTGGGAGCAAAAGTTACACTCAGTTCTTTGGGCATATAGAACAGCCTATAAAACATCTGTGGGCACAACTCCATTTGAGCTTGCTTTTGGACTAGATGCAATTCTTCCCATTGAATTTCTTGTACCTACTCTACGAGTTGCTAAACAATTAGACTGGACTGGTCATGAGCTTTCTCAACGCATTGATGAATTGGAAAATCTGGATGAGACCCGCTTATTGGCGGTAATGGGGATGTATGCCGAGAAGAGGAGACAAAAGCAATTGTATGATCGAAATGTGACAATTGGCCGATTTAAAAAGGGGGACCTTGTGCTCTTGTACACACTTAAGAAGCATAAGCGAAAGCTCAAGAAACGTGGCCTAGGACCGTTTGTGATTAATGAGCTTACTCCAAGTGGTGCAGTGCATTTAGAGACACTAGAAGGTGAGCAAATGCCTAACTTCATTAATGGAAGTCATCTCAAGAAATACAATGAACCATTAACTGAAGCCATGCTTCAACAAATGCATGCTTTCCACACATGGAAAGAAGCACATGACCTACTTAAACGTCAGGCTCAAGACGAGGCTAAAGCTAGAGTTGCAAAAGCCAAGGAGCGTCGCGCAAGGCTTCTGTATTGGCCTTACAGTTGGCTACTGATGTGAACAATATGTCGATCCTTTCAATATTCACGTGTCTTCATCTTCATGCGACTACCTACTTTGTCTCTGCCTTAATTGACTCTGGTGCAGATTATAATGTTCTCTCATTTGACACATGGGTAGCTTTGGGACAACCAACACTTGTGCACATTCTTGTTGACTTACGAAGCTTCTCAGGTGAAGATAACCCTATAGAGGGAAAATGTGTCATTATGATGTCCATTCAGGATCACCAGATGTCAGTTCCCTTTTATGTGGCTAGTAAGTCCAAGGCAGTGTTATAGGTTGTTCTTGGTCGATCATGGTTAAGTGCTACCAATTGTTCATTAGATTGGAAGAATAGACAATACAAATTGCAAATTGATTCTCATTGCATCTTGGGATCTGCTGCTCCACGAGTTGTATCATGTCAAAAGGGTGGTAGTTCTACCTTACACAACCCACTTTCAACATCTACTCTTCAAGCTCTCCAAGACAAATGATGTGGATAATCGATGAGTCCTCAAGTGAGGGCCATGGCTGGCATGTTCCAACTACTCTAATCACTACTCAAAGAAGGCCAGGCAAGAAGGAATTGTCGATTTGGCTACCCAAAGATGCGTACAAACTTGTACCATCTAGAAGAGTTGTTAAACCTCCTAAAAAGAATATATTTTCCAAGCCTAAGCCTCAGATTGTTACTCATTGGGTCCCAAAGCATGTTCTTAAAGCACAAGGCTATTATGAGGGTGCAACAGCACTTTGGCTTCCCAAATGTCATGGTTTGCTAGAGCCAAAAGAGTGTATCAATAAGATTTCAAAAGCCACTCTTGGTTTTTCATATCAGTGGGTGCAAAGGAAATCAACACAACCTCTTCAAGATAGGATAGGTGGTTGTAATAGCACCTACAAATCTACTTGTGTTGACCTTCCCCAAACATGTATTGAATCACCAGTTGTCCCAACTTCTCCTTGTTACACACTTCCACTATCAACTTGTGTACCTAAGACAAATCCAACTTTACATGAGTCTCCTTTGAGCACAGATTCTAGCACTTCACTGCTTAAATTCTCTTATCTTGCTCAAATTCCTTGACAATTGCTATCCTTCCCACCTCTTAAAAAGGACATACACAAAACCAAAGGTAAGGCATTAACACTACAATTGAAGCTCTTTGGTAGATCAGTGTTTGAATAGCCTCACTTTTACTAATGTGGTTCCTTATGCCTTTATAGGATTGTGTTCTTTTTGAGATGATCTTATCTATATTGTTTTTGATAGGGATTGTAATGATGGATATGCGTGTATAAAGTTTAAAGTTTCTAAATTTCATTGTTCTACGGCCAAATACCTCTTGATGGATACTTGGCGAGATACATGTCCAGCATGCATTGACCCTGATAGTGCTCAACCTGAACATCGTGGGGGTTATAGTGCTCCTCCTTTTCAAACTCATTCTAGGTACTTTTATGCTCCCTTAGGTGAAAATTGTTGTGGGCATCACTTTGTCACTTTATTCTATCAACAGCATCACCCATTTCTACATTGTCAAGAGTGTGCACGACTCGTATTAGGAGAAGCTTCACACATTTGTTGGCTATGCCGCTCTTACTTTCGATGATATGGCACGGGCTTAATGAAACAAATTGTGGGAATTACACCCCAACGCCATAACCTTCTTGATGTGAGAGTACCAGAGAGAGGACCAAATCAACATAGATTACCTGAGGAGGTTCAAGCACAACAATGGAGGGATACATGCATAAATGACTTGCAACCACCTATCTTGCAAGCCTTCCTTCCCCCAGCCTCAACATGCCAATTTTGGATCACTATGAGTACCTATATTGAGCAATTCCAAAATCGGAATTGTCTGCTTAACCTTCCCATAGAACCAATGCCATATTTTAGCGAGGAAGCACTCCTTTCTCTACCACCTTCTCCAGAGGCCGGCTTTTGTATAGGGTTTTCCTTGCATCCTGAAGTGATTGATACCATCTTCCCAGCAGAAGTGGACACGGATCCACCACCAGTGCAAGGGTAAGCTCATCGACTCCACAATAAGATCAACAAGCCAGGGCACTTTTCTCCCACTGGGTTTTTCCCCTCGGCTATAATCGGTGATTGGCACCAATAAAAAATTTTATTCTTTTCTTTTCTTTTTTTGTGTGTTAATAAGACATTTTGTAGAGATCTCAACTACACAAGAGCATACAAACACGCCCCATTAGTCCACCTACCATGCACACAAATTAGAAAGGGGGGAGACATGCAATGCCTACAAAGAGCAAAGACAAGCAATCTGCACAACATCAACGAGCACTACAACAAGTGTATTCAAATCTTAATCTTTTGTTCTTTATGTGCTTTTCACTTTTGCATATATTGTTTGCATGATCACACACAGTTGGCTGGTTTAAGTTTTAAATGAGTTGTTACCATGTGGTGAGTGATTTCTAGATTCTTAGAGGACTTAGTAGAAGGTATTTCTATTTGAAGACGGTGTAAGATATATGCCAACGGAGTATGCCAAGTTCTTATGCTCTCAAAGTATATTAGTTATCCTTAGTGGTAGCTACCTCTTAGGTATGGGCTAGGTGCTACGATTAATAAAAAATTTTATGAAAATCATGCCCTAAAAAATATATACAAGTGAATCGAGACATGATGTGTCTACAACCATGTGGAATGCTTGGTAGGACCTTGGGTTGTCTTAGCACCTGAGGGCCGATGCCTTGGTTTCCATGGGGTGAACACTGACGTCTAAAAGATTAAGAAAAAACCTTCAAGGACTCTATCTCCTTGATAGATGCTGGTAGGACCCTGGGGTACATTATGGGCCCTCGAGACCGATGCCCTCATCTTCATGGGGTACTCCTTATGTCAAAAAGAAAGAAAAGGGTTTGTCGCCCTTGAGATACTTAGCGGCCTTTAGATTCTCTTGGCGAAGGTCTCTTGGCCATTGCTTGGGTCTCATTGGGATGGAACCTTCCTCTTTATCATCTTTTACACACACACCAAATGAAAAAGAAAAGAAAAGAAAAGAAAAAAAAAGAGGTCCAATCACCATTGCTCATATTTAGGAGTAGGTTTGCCACTTAGGAATAACTTAAATACTTGTAGGACATTGAGACTGCGGTCATAACCTGTGGTGTGCAAGCACACTTGCCTTTGCATAGCACTATCTACCACTTAGTCTCACTTTGACTAGTCTTTACTCACTTCTTTTAGCACTCTTTAAAACTCTAATCGGCCTTTCACTTGTATGCTCACGTGTGAGATTGTCATTGATGGTTTTTTTTCTTTTTTTCTTTTTTTCAATAAATGGCTTTACTTGTCTTCCATTGTTTTTTGCAGCTTTTTGCTTCTATCGCGCCGCCTGAGGACGTGCGCGATTTAGGAAGGGGGGAATGTTCCATGGGAACACGGATTATGGAAGGAGGCCGGAAGCAATTAATGCGAGAGAGCGGGATTACAGCCATGGGAACATAAAGACGCACATAATTTTTCCATATTTTTGTGCCGAAGTGCAATGTAAATTGTTTTAGGCCAATATGGGTTCTAAATGAGAGTTCTAAGTGTATTAAGCAAGGCTCACTTATGGGGTTGTCCGCCCATGTGTGAAAGAGGCCTAGGGTTAGGGTTAGTGACCTCTCTATAAAAGAGAGGTTAGCTAAAGAAAGTGGACGTTTTTGCCATTCTCATAAGCTATTGAGTGAAGCTCTTGAGCTCTCAAGCTATGGCAGCTCTCTAACTCTCTCTCTATTGTACTCTAATGAGCATCAAGCTCCAATGAGTATAGTTCCACTTCTTTCTCTTAATCTGTTTTAGCATCATTGAAGTAGATTAATCTATGATTAGTTGAATGCTTCTTTCTTTCTCTTGTGTATGCTGCATGCTTGTAGTGTGTGTGTGTAGTCTCCATTGATACAAGCTCTATGAGCTTGTGGGTTTGTGAATGTTACATTCTCTGCTTGCTTAAGCTTGTGGGTTAGTAGATGCATGCTTTTGGATTTGCAGGCATTAGGGAAAGCTAAGATTTAATCAATGTTTGAATGGGATTAAGAGAGTGCTATGCATTGCTTGTTGTCTTGATTATTAGTGTAGTGGATTTAAGGGATTGAGAGATTGATTGAGGTGTTGAATGGTTGAATCCTCAAGTGGTGGTTTGTGTATGTGAACTCTCCCTCATGGGATAAGCCTTCATGCACTAATCGGGTCGAGTCCTCGGATTGACATTTTTGTTGATCAGTAGTACTCTATGAGCACTATATTGCACGGTAGAGAGAACCGCTCTTCTACAGTGTGGCGTGTGGCGAAAGGTGATTCCAAGGATCTTTATTTTCAAATTCTTTAGAAGACCAATGCATCTAGTGGTGGTTCCATCTGCAAGTTTTACCAATAATGTCATGTCATCCATGGGTAGTGTCCCCAATTTTTCCCAACATTGTTTGGTGACAATGCTCACTCCTACCCACCCCATCCAGGATTACAGTGACCTGGAGACCATCGAAGGTTATTGGAAATATAGCATTGAGTTCATTGCCTTCAAAATATTGTTCGAGTTTATTGACTTGAACTGTGTGGGTTCCAGTGATCTCGTGGGGTTCTATGAGTCCATCTTTCTCTATCCCATTAGAGCTACGCATTAGAGCTATCTAGATCCACGAATTCTTGCATGCCTTCCCTGAGGCATCCCGCCATCCAATCTTTTAGATCCTTCCATAAGCTTGGGCTACCTTGAATGTAAGATTCCTCCCTAGCCTCTCAAGATGTCCAGCATCTTCCCCCTATAATAAAATCCCTCTTCAAAAATATAAAAGATCTTGTTTCTACCTATTTTGACCTAGAGAGAGAAAATATTCTAGAGAGAGAATATATAGATTTTGAATATTTTTGGATGGAAAAATATCTCTTCTTATTAAAATAAGTTCCCTCGAAATAGAAGTTCAAAAAGGTTTTCAGAAGGTTCATTAGAAATCACGTATAATCTGTTCAAGAGGCCTTATCCTCCTAGGGGTCCAGATTTTCAAAAAAATTCAAATTAAGGTTTTGAGGGGCCAATCAAATTCATCAAAATGTGTGGAGAAGATAAATAGAAGAAATAAAGAAAATCCCCCCAAAACTGAGTAAATACTCACATAAGATGAAGAGTGGACTAAGGACCAAAGGAAAAGCTTTAAAAAATGGATTTCTGACACCTCACAATGGGGATTCCCCCCTCATGAATTAGGCGCCTACTTCACATTTATAATGGAGATTTAAATTTTCAAAAATTGAGATATTTCATCTCTCCTCTCTCCTAATTCAAGTCTAGTTTCAAAAAGTAAGCTAAACTGACCTAAAAAATGGTCAAAATTTGACCAAACTGAATTGGAAAATTCTAGAACCAGTTTGCTTGGTTTGGAGCTCACTTTTTCCTATAAATAGAAGCCTCCCCCTTTGTTGAAAAATAATAGTTTTTATGCATTGTTACTCTACTCCTCCCAAGAGCCAAGAACTATGAATTTCTTAATAATTCACTAGTTTTTGACCTTTCCCTCTTCTAAAGATTGGTGGCCACTCTTGTTACAAACAAGAGTAGAACCCTCAAACCATCAAGCCAAAGGAAAGCTCCCAAGAATTTACGTAAGTTAGAAATCTTACATTTTTCTTTATTCTTTTTATACTTTTTAATTTCTGTGTTGTTTGAAGTGATAAATGAATGCTATGCCTTGTGGAAAGGCTTTCCCCCTCTCTCATGCTTAAAATTGGCCCTTCTTTATCCTAGTTAAGTGAACTAATAGTTGGAATTAAACTTTCATATTATTTCTCATTTAAAAGTGAAAACTGTTTAGTTTAGAATGCTTAAAACCAATTGAGGTTAATTGTTAAGTAAAAATAGGTAGGAAATTTTGAAAAATGGTCAGCCATACAAAGGAGGTTATGGCAAAATTTTCAAAAAAAATTAAAAATAAGTATTATTTTTTTATTATTCTAAAAGAGTAATCCCTATCGTTTCTCTATTCTAAAAGTGTCATTTTCATGCATAGAAGATGCATATTGATTATTTTTTTATGCATAAAAGAATAAATTTTTTATTATGAAAGTGTTACTTTCATCAAAATGGATTTTTATGCATAAAAGAATAATTTTTATTATTATGAAAGTGTTACTTTCATCAAAATGGATTTTTATGCATAAAAGAATAATTTTTTATTATGAAAGTGTTACTTTCATCAAAATGGATTTTTATGCATAAAAGAATAATTTTTTTTATTTATGAAAGTGTTACTTTCATCAAAATGGATTTTTATGCATAAACTGAGGGGGAATCCCTATCCTGAGGTGGCAAAAATTAGTTTTTTAACTATTTTCCTTCGTCCTTAGTCCACTCTTTATCTTATGTGAACATTTACTCATTTTTGGGGGGTTTTTCTTTTATTTTTCAATTTATCTTCTCCCTACATTTGGATTAATCTTATTGGTCTATAGGAACCTTAATCTAAAATTTTCAAAAAAATTAAATCCTTAGGGTAAGGCCTTTTGAACAGATTATAATTTATTTCTAATGCACCTTTTGAAATTCCTTTTGAGCTTCTATTTTGGGGGAATTTATTTTAATAAGAAGAGATATTTTTTCATCCAAAAATATCTAAAAATTGATTAACCTCTCTCTAGAACATTTTCTCTCTAAGCCATAATAGGTAGAAAAAACAAGATTTATTATCCTAAAGAGGGGATTGATTACAAGGAAAGATACTGGACATCTTGAGGGCTGGGGAGGAACCTTACAGATCGATTCTGACCAGAGGTGTTCAGGCAGCTCAGCTGCAAAAAGCATGGAGCGTGCCATATCCATGACCGTTCCGTTTCTTGCACTCGACCACTCCATTCTGTGAGGGAGAGTTGGTGGAGGTAAGTTGGCATTGAATGCCATGATCTTTCAAGAACTGAGAAAATTGATGGGAGATAAATTCACCCCCATTGTCTCACTCCCAATTGAGACGCCCATTTGATTTGTGACTGACCGAACCCATGTGGAAAAGTATTGAAAAGCGTCAAATTTATGCTTTAGAAAATATACCCACATGTATCTTGAATAATCATCATCAACAATCAGCATGTAGTATAGAGATCCATTCAAGGAAGGGGTTGGGGATTGGCCACTCAAGTCAAAATGAATCAACCAAAGGATTCCCAAGGCCCGTGATGAGTAGCATGTTGTGGGAATGGGGAGCGATGTTGTTTACCCAGTTGATAGGGCTAACAGACATCCTTTGTCAGTTTGAGGACGGGTATGCCTTCAACTAACTTGTCTCAAGATAGCTCATAGAGAGTGGAATAGGGTAGATGACCATAGCAAAAGTGCCATAGTCATTCAAGGTCGACGGAGGGATCTTGGGTCACATAGGCCCGAACTTGATGAAACTCTGAGGCAACAGAAGATGGGCTCAGTTAGAAAAGTGGACAGTCAGTACAAACGATCCTTCTAAGCTTGTCCTTTGACAACAACAAGACTAGTAGTTTCATCAATTACCTCAACAACTCGTTTGTTGAAGTAAACACCACGATCGAGTTGAGTAAATTGGGAGACAGGAAGAAGGTTGAGACCTAAATTAGGGACAAAATAGAAATTGTCCAAGGTAGCCTAGTTGGGGCCAGTGTTGGTGTCAAATAAGATAGTGCCAATGGATTTTATGGGCATCATTGTGTTGTTGCCACATTGAACTTCTCCCTTAACGGGACGCTGAGAAATGAAAATGTCAGCATTACGTGCCATATGGTGAGTAGCGCCACTATCAACTACTCAAGAGATAGGATGACCACAGAGAAGAGTGGGATGGGCCTCAATAATGGGCACGCAGGGATTATCAGGTAACTGACAAATCTGAATGAGGGCAGAGGCCTTTCCCTGCGGATGGCCTTGTTTAGGCCTTCGTTTCTTCCTTTTTGTGGACTGGTAGCTGGAATCAATCTTAAAAGTGAACTGAGCAATATTGGCTGAGGGGCCAGGATGAGGTGTGAGGGAAGACCAGTCAGACATCTCTTTAGGAGTGGTGAAAGAAACAAACTGGGAAGGTGGGTCGTGAGGAGGAACCTGACTATTAGCTCGCCAGTGGGAGGAATGTGGGAGGAACGTGGCCAAGTAGAACCATTTCCTTATTTTTGGGTCCTTGGAGGGAAGCTTGGTAGAGTAGGTGCAGGATTGCTACCCCCTCTCGATCGCCAATTTGGGGCATTGCTGCCACCTTGGTTGTTTTGATGGGTGGAGGTAGTGGGGTTGGAGTTGTTGCTACCACCTTGGTTGTTTTGGTGGGTGGAGGTAGTGGGGTTGGAGTTGTTGCCTCTATTTTCCTTGTTTTTAAAAAAACACTCATCATCAACATGGCCAGGTATCTCGCAAGAAGTGCAAAATTTATTCTTTTTGGGAATATTTTGCTAGTAGGGAATGGGTGTGGAGGCAGGATTTTTGGAATTAGTGTGGTTGCTAGTTAATTTGCCTTGATTTTCTAAGTTGCTGTTCCCTTTCCCTTACTGTCCTTTTTGAGTAGAGGTTGTATTGGACACAAGGGCCCCCTCTTGAGTGGAGGGAGAGGATGACTTCTTGGGATGAAATTGGTCATGTAACCTAGCGAAACACAAGAGTTGGCATTCACTCTCATATTGGTTAGGCGGCATAGGCTCTAAACTAATGGTCTGTGTGACAAAAGTAAAGAATCTAGAGGGTAATTTGTTTAGAAGAGTGATAACCTCATCTTCCTAGGACTTGGCATTACGCCAGTGGGGGTGGTTGGCAAACTCGGCATTAAGGAACCGATATTCAGCCACCTTGATGGTCAAGTCATCCCCTTCTTTGATAGAGAAAATTTGAATTTGATGCTCAAGATCAATGCAACGTGTACGATCACATGCGGCATCTCTCTCTCTGTGAGGTGTGCCCATCTATGAGAGACATAGGAGAACTATTGGAGTTGTGAATGGAACTCGAGCAGGAGGCCTTGCATAAGCTCCACTATAGGACTGGCATTTCTAGCCTCCCAATGGCTGATGACTTCACAGGAGGCACTAGAGAAGGGTGGGGTTTTGGTTCAAGGCCCTTTACTAGGTTCCAGGAACCTTGGGATGTGAAAACTTGTTCCATAAGATTAGCCCAGGTAGTGTAATTAGACCCGTTAAAACAAGTCTTTTCAGTGAAAGCATTTCTGGACATAGAAACATGAAAAGAAGATGGTGGGGGAATCCAAGAAGGCTGGTGTCCATATCCAGAGTGTAATTGTTGAGGAGAGAAACCTGACAATCCACCAAGACCAGGCATGGATGAAGGACCTATCAAGGGTGCTCCATAAGATGGAATCAAGTTTTGGGTGCTCAACATAGGAGGAATACTAGGTTGAGGTACAAAACCTAGAGAGGGCACATAATTGGGAAGAACACCGGTACCAGAGATGGGTCATGGTAAACCACCTGATACCCTAGAATGCTAGGTGGAACTGCAATGCCAGAGGGCATCGTGTTAAAAGATGACTGGGATGGGTAGTAACCATACGTAAGACCCAAAAGAGGAGCAGGCAGTGATGATTGCATGCCAACACTATTAGCAAGAGGTATGGGTTGGGAGGGAGGGTTTTGAGTTTGAATTTGGGCAGTATTCCATAACACATTAGGAGTTGGAACAGAAAGTGAACCAAAGGAGAAAATAGTGTTACCTCCTTGAACATCGGAAGTCGGAGAGTGAGTTATACTCCTAGACCCTCCTCTATTAGGGTTCACAAAATGCCAAGGATCAAGGGTAGTTGATGGTACCATTTGTTGAACCTGTGCCACAGAAGAAAATACCCAAGCAGAGTTAGGAACATACGTACTATTAGGCACATAATATGAACCTGACGCGGTCATCGACAGAGATGATGATGGATCTCCAAGAACGATCAAGGAGGTATATGTCCTTCATGGGAAAGTGTCCCATACACCGAAGTCCAGTTTGTCAACTAGAATGAGAAGTAGAGCTCTCCAGTTGAGGCTGAATACCTGGGTCCAATACTGGCACACTGGCTGTGGGCATGTATCCTCCTCTTGAAGTAACGGCTAATAAGCTTGGAGAAGAAAACCCATTAACCCATACACCAAGGGTGAAGAGGGTGAGTGGGTAAAAGTAGGCTGGTCATCTCCCAATGAAGAAAGACCTCGAACAGGGCTCTCCAATGAATGAGGAGTTCCATCCTCTGTGTGTGATCTATATCGGAATAAGGGGAATCAATATCTGGTAGTATGAAAAGCTGATCCTCCGAAATCGAGGGTAGACGATCCATGGTGTGTATTTTCTAGGTCTTCGATCCTTTTGCTCATGATCTCTCTGATACCATGTGAGGACAAAAGAGACCAAAGGACCAAGTATATGAAAGATCAAAAGTAAAACACACACTATGCAATGGTGTTGTGAATATAAAAGATGAAGTCCAGTACAGGATCTCTATGTGAGACTCTAAATAAGCAGAAAGAGCTTCTATCCCATAAAATGCAGTTAACAAAGCTGGAGTGACCCTAATGAAAGTGCTAATATAAGCCTGGTGCAAACGCTAAGGACAACTTGATGAAGGTGACGAAGTCAGCCTGATGTAGGCGATGCAGAAGAACCTAATGTAGGTGACATCGACACAGTGGAGAGGTAGATGTAGGCGGCCAGACTTGTGGGATCCCCCTCTAGGGGTGCCGGCAGTGGAAGCAGCGTCAGCCTCCCATGCGGGGTGGGGATCCACACTCAAGGCCTCCCCCACGGATGTCCAGGGACGAGAGTCTAGCCCGGCGGTTCCCTCGCCTTGAAGGCACGGGCGATTCCGCCATGGGAAAATCTTCTAATGGGGGAATTAATCTAACAGGTCAAAGTCTTAACTATTCAAACTGATCTGACCAAACCTGAAATCACATGGTCAGATCAAGAAGAGACTTGCACTTGGTCCATAGAATCACCGCTTTTTTCCTCCTTTAACGAGGCACAGCCTGCTGATCCTTTCCCATAGAATAAGGTCTTCTCAGGACTTAATCTTAATTGTTTCACAGGAATCCCCTGATCCAGCCTAACTAACCCCAACTGCGGCCCATGGGTTAGCCAACTCATCCAGCCTAATCTTAATCTTAATTGTTTTGCAGGAACACCCTGATCTAGCCTAACCCCAACCACGGCCCATGGGTTAGCCTATTGCCCGACAACTGTATTGGTGGGATTCCTTTATAAAGATTTGGTTGTGTTTTGCCCACGTACTGAGGAAAAGAGTTCCCAGGCCCCCTAGCCGGTGATTCATGCAAAAATTAAGGTAGGCATACCACTTACACACCTAATATGAAATTGCCATTTATAACAAATTTAGTTGTCTTTAAAACAATCCTTCAATAGAAATCATAATATTAATGATCCGAGTCCTTTGTGTTACACAAAATATGTCATCTGGACTCTCCGTTGAAGACCAACTGGCCAACCAACGAGATCCAATATCAAAATTTGACTCCAAAAATCTTTCTCTTTAGACCATTCGAATCTTCCTCAACGCACGCATGGGTGTCCTAGCAACCACGAGCCTGTGCATCACCTGGTCAGAACCCTCTAGGATCCTCCTTAGGTGTCCTAGCACTTCACTCAGGGACCGCTTTGTCTCGGTCCTCACCCATCGTACCGAAAGCACACCATTTTAACCGTACCGATTCTAGCTGTTGCAACGAACCTCCTCTTAGTAAAACACATGCCAAATGCTTCCTCTAGCATTCTAGCGTAAAACAGTCCTTTAAATGAAAACAGAGGTTCTATGCAAGTAAAATTCCCAGTTTGATATTGGTTCTGCGAAACTCCTTTTTCCTTAATTCCCAATTTCATAATGAGAATCCTTGATCTCTCATCAGGGTAATCTACCCATCATCTTGGTGATTTCGGTCAAAGGAAAACTAGTTTAGTTCAATGGTAGTCTATTCTTTGTATTTAGGAACTGGAATTGGTCACGAAGTTTTTGCTTGATTCAAAGCGAGAGATGGACAAGTAGGTTTATTGTTCGTCCCTCTCGTAATCTAACCAAAATCATTCGGTGGACAAGTAGGTTTACTGTTCGTCCCTCTCGTAATCTAACCAAAATCATTCGGTTTAGTTCTAACAAGGGTTTCCTTTAGAGATAATCTAACCAAAATCATTCGGGTTTAGTTCTAACAAGGGTTTCCTTCAAATAAGCATCTATTTTTGGTTAAATACCAATTTAGTGATTTAACCAATTAAATTATTCAAAGACTCTCTTTCTACCACTTAATTTCTCAACCTTAATTCCCTAGGTAGAATTATGGTGAAAATTTATCTTTTTACACCAAAACTTAATTCAAATCTTTCTTTACTCAAAAATCATAAAGATTTTTCTTTTAACTAAATACCAATATCCATTTTTTTGAATAAGCTTGAAATCCCTCTTTTTCTCATTTAATGAGTGCAATCCGAATACCGTGGGAATTCTTCTTTTGTCATAAAATAAATCTATCTAAATTTCCTCTTTCAATTAAATAAAAATATGCATTATTCCAATTATACCAAGAATTCCTCTTTTTCCATTTAAATGATTGAATTCCAAATACGGTGGGAATTCCTCTTTCATCATTTAAATTTATACATGCATTAAATAATTTTAACTAAAATTTCTCTTAAAAATTAAATAAAACATCTATTAATCCTAATATGACAAGAATTCTACTTTTTCTTTTTAATGATTGAATTCCAAATATGATGGGAATTCCTCTTTTATCATTTAAATTTTTCTTATGCATAAAAATAAATTTAACTAAAATTTCTCTTAAAATTAGATAAAAATGTCCTTCAATCCAAATATGACAAGAATTCAACTTTTTTCCATTTAAATGATTGAATTCCAAATATGATGGGAATTCCTCTTTTATCATTTAAATTTATTCATGTATAAAAATAATTTATCTAAAATTCTTCTTAAATTTAAAATAAAATATCTATTATTTTAGTATTCTAAATTTTCTCTTTCTCCATTGGAATGCATGGATCTCCATTATCATGGGAATTCCTCTTTTATCATAAAAATGAAAGTACTAGAATTTCCTCTTTTTCTCTAATTAACTATTTATGCATAAACATTAAAAATCAATTTTTCTCATGGATATGATGAGAATTATTCATTTAACCTAGGATGACTAATCCTAGAATATGGTAGGAAGTCCTCTTTTTATATTATGCATGAAAATGATTTATGTATTAATTTTCCTAAAATTTTACCATAGCTCCGCAACTATTACTGATAATTTTCAATAATTTAGAAAAGCGTAAGGTTAAGTAATACAATATGATATAGAAAAAGTCATAGCAACCCACCTTCCAAGGATCTGATTCACCTTGATGTTAAAACTGCTTTCCTCGGTTCTGCTCGTCGCTGAGGCTTTTGCCCCCTGCTCAAGCTGCCTTCGCCTTTCCCGCCTGCTCACCCCCCCTCCCCGCTTTCGAGCCTTCGCCTTTCCTGCCTGCTCGCACCCCCGCCTCCGTGCCCCTGTGCTCTTTGCGCCCCCCTCCCTCCCTTTTGCGCCCATCGCCGCCTACCCCCGTCTGCTTCGCGCCCCCTGCTCCCCCCTTCCTCCACGTCCCGCCCCCTGCCTGCTGCCCCCGCCCCCCCTTTTGTGCTTTCCCCTCCCCCTTTCGCCCCCCGCCCCCTCCCTCTCTGTCTTCCGCCCCTCCCCCTTTGTCTTCCGCCCTTCCCCCTCTTCCCCTCCCCACTCCGCTTTTTTTTTGTGCAGCTTGGTCTTGCAGGACCCTCCGTTTTTCGCTTCGCTCTCGACTCAGCTTTAGACTCTAATGGAGGTTCCTCCCACCCCACCTTAGAGGGACTCTTCCGCAGCCCCCTCGCCCACCCCCCCTGAGGATACCCCATCAGGCTTTCTCTTTCGTCGTGAGAAGAGGAAGCGAGCCTCGCCGCAGAGGGGGAACGCCTCCAGGCACACTCCACCATCTGCCATATAGTTGACTTGCCCCAGCAGAGCGGAGATCTGGGATCTTCTCCAGGCCCGCCTTCTTGTAGATGTGGGCAAGATCTTGGACATTCAGTTATTACTGGGCCGCGGACACTATCAGATTGAGTTGAAGACAGCCTAGAGCATGGCCCAGGTCCTAGCCATGAGTCCCCTTGACATCAGGGGCACTCGGGCCTTCTTCAGACATTGGCAGCATGGTTTCGACCCAACAGCGACCGAGCAGGGAGAGCGCCTATTCCGTGTCACAGTTTGCTTTCTTGGACTTCGCCGAGTACCTTTTACTCCTTTCTAGGATAGGATCATTGGTGGGCTTTTGGTGCTTGAGACTGGCCCCACAGCAGCTTCAGTGGTGGCCAGAGCAGCTGGCCTACCTTCGATCAGAGTTTTGGTTCCAGACATCTCCTCCCTTCTGAAGGTCATTTAGTTACCTAGGATAGGGGGGGATGGATCGATCAGAGAGTGGAGTTTTTGGGGCTCCCAAACTAGTGTTTTATATGCAGGTAGGTCGGCCACCTACACTCGCAAGAGACCCCGACCTTCACTGCAGCAGCAGCAGCAGACCTCCGATGGCCCACCCACAGATGCGGCTCGGCAGGTAGCCTCTGGGACACCTGCTCAGCCCACAAATACCTCGGATTGGCAGCCTGGACAGGGGCACCGTAGAGGGAGACAGCCACAGCAGCATGCCGAGAGACTGACGTAACAGCTGACACAGCCTCAACATCATCGGGTTCCAGTGAGGAATAGCTTTGCTCCCCTCCAGGAGGAGACCCCAGCGCAGACTGAGGATCAGGAGATGCCAGCACACCCCTTCACCCCCACCCCCACCCCCCTCCCCCGTCCCCCCCTCCACCCTCGCCTCCTCCCATTCTCGCTCCCGCATTTTTAGCGACTCCTTCCCCACCACCTTCTCCCCCCCCTCCTCCCCCTCCGCTCACCTCAGCTCACCTCAGCTCCCCGGGAGGCACTGGCAGTACCCTGGCGCTCACCTGTAGTGTCTGGCGGGCACTGAGAACCGACCTTGCTCGTGCACCGCAGAGGAGACCTACCATGCCGACTCGTGCTTCACGGATATCCTCTATCCGCAGTCCGCTGAGTAGTCTCGATAGTAGACAGCGCTCGAAGGCTTTCGACTACTCCTTTACATGCCTTTTTGGAGCGAAGGGCCCCCATGAGCCAGCATCCATCAGAGTTCATGTGGTGATACCTCCGGCCCGAGAGGGGAGGAGGCACTTGATTCAACGGTGGCCTTCTCCTTCCCTCTTTGTGGCACTAGCGACTGGGAGTGGACTCTGGATCTTGCTCTTAGTATTTGAAGACTCAGGCAGTTGAGTTTTCTCACCATGTGAGCGATTTGGAGATGATAGACGTGATAGGCCGACTCTGGGAGTTGGCACATTTCTTTGATACCGGGAGTGCGAATGCCTCCGGGAATCGACATTTGGTGGTTTGCATAGTGGCAGACCTAGCGTGAGACCCTGGCTATGTATGCATACATGAGGTTTCTCTCTCCGAGCGGGAGGCAGTTGCTATGGGACACAGCCCACTGGCGCCTGGTGCGAGATTCTTGCAGCACATCGGGTGGGCAGATTTGTAGCCGCTCGGATGGGGATTACTCTCCATCCAAGCCGCTTGTGCGAAGGCTTGCCATATGGCTGAGACAGCCTCCACCTCAGTAGGTCATCCATGAGGATCATCTCATGGAATGTACAGGGCCTTGGCGGTGCACACTATGTATGTTATCGTGGTTGCTTGAGGCAGGAGCTTCAGAGGTGCCTGGTTGGGGGCAGTATTGATATTCTGATGATGCAGGAGCACCATTTGAGAGAGAGCAAGATTCGGAGATATGGTTCGGTGATGCCTGGTAGATGGGACACATTTTGGTCTGCAGGTTTTGGCCCCTTGGTAGGGAGGAGTATGTATGGTCATTGCGGATGTATGGCGGCAGGCCATTGTGGATTGCGGGGTCATTGTGCCTGGTAGAGCGCAATATGTTATTCTGAGGATGCACGATGAGCACTTTAGTGTGCTCAATGTCTATGCGCCCAACCATGCTAGTGCCAGAGCAGAGTTCTGTTACAGATGCATTGCTCGAGGCCGCACATTGGTGTGTCGGGGGAGACTTCAACATGCTTGAGGACCTGGCCAATAGGGTGGGAGGCAGTCATGTTACAGTGCACGGCACGGAGCTTGCAGCTTGGGAGCGATTTTGTATGACACTGTGGATCACTGATGCCTATGTGGGTGACAGGTTCGGGGAGCGTGATGGCTCCGTTGGCATTCTCGCTGCTGGCACCCCTTTTTCAGACCATGCGCCAGTTATTTTGACACTTGAGGAGAGGACACGGGAGACTAGCTTGCAGTTGAGGATCCCAGAGAGGATACTTACAGATCCCAATCTTTTTGAGGACATTGAGAGGATATGGCATGATAGCCAGAGCTCTGACCGAGATGCAGCAGGCTAGTGTGCCTAGGGACTCATCGAGCTCAGCTCTTTTTTGCATGCTACAGCCTTGACACAGCTGGGAGAGACACGAGAGCGGGAGCGTCGCTTGAGGCATAGCCTTGCTTTGCTCCAGCGTCTTCAAGAGCAGCTGCCTACATGTGAGTGGGTGGCGTCCCAGCTGAGCCAGGCATGCGAGGTTAGAGAGGCAAAGGAGCAAAGACACAAGTTCTACTATCATTGCCGGGTCTCTCAGTGGGACGCAGCTTGGTGATAGAGTGACTGGGGAGTTTTTTGAGATCACCGAACCCCGCCATGCTCGAGCAAGAGTATGCCAGCTCAGGAGGCAGGACGGATCATTAGCCACTAAGCCCGGGGAGATTAGAGCTATTGCCACCACTGAGTTCTATAGAGACCTACTTCCAGTGGAGCTAGCCACGGCGGAGGCACGTGATGCTTGCAGACAGGCTGTGTGGGCCCATGTGCAGAGGAGGGTCACAGATCGTATGTGCATAGTTTTGGGTGAGCCTCGCTGATCAAAGTAGATCCTTGTTGGGGAAGCTTATTGTTCGGGGACTACTTCCAGGCGCCTTGGAAGGAGATTCTTTTTCAGCGGCTGCAGGCTAGAGCTCTCCCAGCAGGGGGCACTTGGGCACCAGAGATACGATGGATCTTCATAGAGATGAGGAGGACAGGCCTCAGTAGAGGATGGGAGGACAGATTTGCCTTGAGCATCCTACGAGCTTGGGAGTTGCTGAGACCGGGGCTTTCTCAGAGACCTCCCACTTGTGATCAGGAGCGAACCAGACAGCCGCTCATCTGGAGCCCCGCGGTACGCACAGAGTAGGGTCATATGCTGGGTTCTCGGCCTCATCTAGCCTAGGGACCATTGGCAGCAGGCCCAGTGTGTGGAGGGGGCAGAGGGACCTCATAGTTGGTATCAGTTGTTGAAAGCTAATAAGGATAAACAAATTCTTATCAAAAATTGATAATAAAAACTCAAAAAAGCATTTTTTTCATAATGTATTTTCATTCCGTAAGCTTCTTTAATGAAGAATTTTTAATCAAAGAAATTGTTTTTATAGATGGAAGTTCCCTATTTATTTGGTATTCCCGACCTCACCCAATCTCAAGATATGACTGTGTTCGCCTTCAAGCATCTCATTTCTTCCACTTCAACTCGAACAAGCCGAGCAAGACTCACACGCCATTTTGAGGATGTATATTTTCCTAACCCAGCGGAGAGACAACAGCATAAGTGGTTTGCAGGGCAATATGTCCACGCCTCTTGCAACCACCGTGCAATGCTGTGGCAGAACCTCTCATTGGCAATGATTCTGTTAAAGCTAAAAATGGTGCGTGGCATCATTCTATATCATTGGACGCCTCGAAATTTCAGACTTTCATGCCAAGTCTACAGACTCCTTAGTTGTTTTATTCCTAAGGAGAAAATAATAGCTCCCTTGTCAGTAAGTGAACGTTTGTATCAAGGCATGGCTATGGCCCACAGTACCGTCGTCTTATGCGACTCCTGAGGAGATTTTGAATTCTGGAGCCAAGCTGCTCTATGTACATATTGCAACTTTTATATAAATAAAGAAATGTTTTCCGGAGAAAAATTCCCTATTGTATAAGTGATTGCTTATGGACGATCTGATAAAGAAAAATCTATTATCGGACATATGTCATAGATCTCCAATAAGATCATTGTCTTGTTTAAGAAATTGTTTTCCAAATCTCATAAGTCTTAGGATCTCGTGGATGATATCAAAATAAAAATTCAATAATATATAAATTTTTGGCAGAATCATGAGACGAGGAAATCGTGGTCGTCAGCCAGATCGTCTCTCTGAAGATGACGAGCTTGACCCTGATGTTCGCAAGGCTCTTCATAGGACTCAGCCAGGACCATTCAAAGGAGAAGGAGAGAACCTAGGCGAGGCTGTGGAGAAATGAGTGGAGAAATGAGTGGAAGCCATGGAAGAATATTTTGACGTCACAGGCTATAATGAGCGGAGCAAAATGGCTCTTGCCAGGCTGAAAATAGTGGAAACAGCCAGGGTAGCATGGAGGAACCACTGTGTCACCAACCGTCTGGACAGAAATACTCAGTCTTGGAACGACCTAAAAACCTATTTGAGAAAGAGATTTTTGTCCCCCTGGACTTTTGGAAATCAAAATGAACGAATTCTTAGAGCTAAAGCAGGGGAGCAAAACCATATCACCAAGCCTTTGCTCTTCACCTCTAGATGAAGAACAACTCATGGCCAGGTTCATTCGTAGTGAAGCCCCCAACCAATCAATTGGTCCACCAAGAGGAGAAGAGCAACTTCAAGAGTTGTTGGAGAGAGAGAGAAGCTCTAAGCTCCCAAGGAGAGAGGAAAATTTAAGTGATAATAGAAATATGATTATTTTAAGATAATACTAGCATGATATAGCTCCAATATAAAAATACAAAGGAATGAGGGTCTATTTGTAGGTGAGGGAGGCCACTAACCAAGTCCAACTGGTTTCTAGAATTTTCCAGCTTTAGTTTGATTCAATTTGGACAAGATTTGGACCAGTTTCGCTCCCTTTTTGATCTAGTTTGTTCTAGGAGAGAGGAGAGATAGAAATATCACATTTTTTTGAATTAGAAAACCCAACCACACATGTGAAAAAGGTGCCTACCTCAAAGGTCCCCCTCTCCTTACCAAGGTGTAAAAAATGCATCATTTCTCCAAAATATCTCATTTTTTTACTAAGATCTCTTAATTTTTAGCTAATAAACCTTGTACTCAGTCAACTCTTCATCTTATGTGAGCATTTACTCATTTTTGGGTATTTTCTTTTACTCTTTGGATTTATCTCATCCCAACACTAGGATTAATCCAATTGGCCCATTGGAACCTTAATTGAACCATAATCCAAAAATTTCTGAAAATGTAGACCCTTAGGCTAAGGTCCCTTATACCAGACGAGAGTTCATTATAGAAACTGTATTTATGACCTGTTTTTAAATGATTATTTTATGTCAAAAATACTGGGGAAGCATTTTGACCATCTTGTGAATGAGGTCGTAGAGACCTATCTAAAAAAGTTGCAACAGCTGACGGAGAGTCAGCAGAGGACGTCTCTCGGTCGAGGTCTTGACCAGGCTCGATTCGATTTAAATGGTGAGCTTCCGGTAAGCGGCCTATGAGTGAAGCACTAGGTGACCTGTGAAGGATCCTAGAGGGTACTGACCATAGGGTGCTCGGGCTCTGGGTCGCCAAAGATACCCACACGTACGTCCTGGAAGATATTGGAATAAGGAGTAAGAGTTGTTTTCTGAATTCGGGCAAGGATCTGGTTGATTGACCTTGCTAGTTCTCAAACAGATGAGTCCATGGCTCTTTTATATTGATCTGTTGGTTGATCTTGCTGATCTTCGATGGAGATTCCATTTTGATTTTCATAAGTGAATATATTACCGGGTACTATGAGCTAAGAACTATTGAAAAGACCCCTGAGTGAACAGTGGTGAGCGTTTTGGTTGCCCATGATGCCATAAGTACATCGATGAAGGAAAAATTGGAAATTAGGATCCAATCGGATATTTTTGGAGGATTACGATCTGTGATACTATAGTTTCATTAAAAGATTGTTTTAAAGACAGTTGAATCTGTGAAAAATGCAATTTCATATTGGGTGTGTAAGTGGTGTGACTAGTTCTAAGTTTGCATGAATATCCGGCTAGGGGGCCTAGGAACTCTCTTCCCTGGTACCCGGGACAAAACCTAACCAAATTCTTAAATGGATCCCATCGCTACAGTGGTTGGGCGGTTGGCTAACCCACGGGACTGGATGGGGTTAGGCTTTGGCCAAGTGGATCAAGTTAAGGGATGACAAATTAAAAACCTATATAATTGAAATTCCCATGGAGGAATGTTTAGATGGAAATTTCGGTCTGATGGACCATTATTATGTTAAGCATATGAATGATATGATTTGAAAGATTTGTTATCTGATGATGAGTTCTATATAAGGGATCTTTATCCCATGATTCTATTGGGTTCACTAGACCATAAGGAACCCCAGAATCAGTTGGATCTAAAGGGAAAAAGTTGTCCTCTAGTTTGCAAGATGAGGACATCTCACGTTTTTTAAGTGGGATAGGATGTCAGATTTCTCCCTCCAGCTTTTGAGGTGTGCAGTGTAAGAACCTCCCCTTCTGATCTTATAATTATTCCCCTCTCTGAAATAAAAGAAAGATCCTGTTTTACCCTATTTTGGCCTGGAGAGCGAAAATGTCTAGAGGGAGGTAATTCAAAATTGAGATATTTTTGGATATAAAAATCCTCCTAGTGTCTAAAATTATTTCCCCTGAAACAAAAATTCAAAAAGAACTTTCCAATGTGCAATTGGAATTAATTGAAATAGGTATAAAGGACCTTAGCCTAAGGGTCCAGATTTTTATAAATTTTTGGATTATGGTTCAATTAAGGTTCCTATGGACCAATAAGATTAATCCAGAAGTAGGGAGGAGATAAGTTGAAGAATAAAAGAAAACCCCCCCAAAAATGAGTAAATGCTCACATAAGATGAAGAGTGGACTAAGGACCAAAGAAAAGAATTAAAAAACTGAATTTTGACACCTCAGTGTGGGATCTCCCCTCATGAAGTAGGTGCCTTTTTCTCATCATTATCCCCAATTTTTAATCAATAAAATGAGATATTTTCATCTCTCCTATTTCAAAACTAGATCCAAAAAGTAAGCTGAACTGACCCAAAAATGGTCAAAAATTGACCAAACTGATCTAAAAAATTCTAGAATCAGTTTGCTTGGTTAGAGGCTCACTTTTTCCTATAAATAAAAGCCTCCCCCTTTGTAAAAGCTTAATGGTGTTTATGCACTGTTACTTTACTCCTGTCTTAAGCCATCTACATTGAATTTTTTAATAATTCAATTATTTTTGGCCTAATCCTCTCCAAAGTGAATGGATGGCCACTCTTGCTTCAAACAAGAGTAGAATCCTCAATCCCTCAAGCCAAAGGAGAGCTTACAAGCTCCAAGTAAGCTAATTTTCTTACTTGTTTAATCCAGAGTTTATGGTTTTCTTACTTTTTATGTTTTGCAGATGTTGAATTAAATTCAAATGCTATGCCTTTGATAAAAAGGCCACCCCTTCTCCTCTTTACATTCCAACCTTTCTCAATCCTAGAAAGATTAACTAAAGGACTAGTTAAACTCTTTTTATTGTTTACTCTCTTGAATTTAGAAAATTGTGTAGATTAGAGTTCTATGAATCTAATTTGGGTTAATTTAAGTTAAATAAAGAATGATAAAAATGAGAAATGGTCAACCATACAAAGAAGGTTATGGTAAAATTTTCCAGAATTTTGTGAAAAAGAAAGTTTGTTTTTATGTTATTCCAAAAGAGTAATTCCCACCATTTTTGCATCTAAAAGAAATATTCTAATTACTCCATGTACATATTCACCTATGAATATGCATGGATATCACTGATATTAATTATTAAATTTGATTTTTATGAATTGAAAGATGCATAAAGAAATTTTTTTTATTACAAAAGTGTTATTCTCATTAAATTTGATTTTTATGCATAGAAAGATGCATAAAGGAACTTTTCTTATTACAAAAGTGTTATTCTCATTAAATCTAATTTTTATGCAAAGAAAGATGCATAAAGGAACTTTTTTTATTACAAAAGTGTTATTCTCATTAAATCTGATTTTTATGCATAGAAAGATGCATAAAGGAACTTTTTTATTACAAAAGTGTTATTCTCAATAAATCTAATTTTTATGCATAGAAAGATGCATAAAGGAATTTTTTTTATTACAAAAGTGTTATTCTCATTAAATTTGATTTTTATGCATAGAAAGATGCATAAAGGAATTTTTTATTTACAAAAGTGTTGTTCTTATTAAATTTGATTTTTATCCATAGAAAGATGCATAAAGGATTTTTTATTATAAAAGTGTTATTTTTATAAAAAATAATTTTTATGCATAAATAGATGCATAAAGAAATTCTTTTTATTTTAAAAGTGTTATTCGTATTAAATTTGATTTTATGCATAAATAGATGCATAAAAGGATTTTTTTAAGAGCTATTCCCAGTGAAGTTGATTTTTTGCATAAATAGATGCAAAAAGAAATTTTAAATTAAATATAGAATTCTCTTAAGTTCTATGTTTAATTTCTATGAGTATTTGATAAATGAATAATTAAATACTCTAAGAGAGAAATTTCTATCGTTTTATATTCACATGGATTGTAAAAAGAGAATTCAGGAAATCTATCGAGATCGAAATATTCAGATAAATGATTAATCTAATTCCTCATTGGAAATTGTAACTAAATTAGAAATCAGTTAAGTGAACATTCAAAGAAAGAAATTCAATAAAATAGTATGTGAATTATCAAACCTTTTCGAGAAAGATTGATCGAAAAAATCTTATCCGACTCAAACCTTGAACCAAACTATGACCAAGACCAAACTCTTTCGTCAATTTTGAGGAAAGAAGGTGTGACCAGTTTAGAAAAATACACTCAAAACTCCCACCAAATCTCCAACTAAGTTTGAAACACTTTGAATTGATGTGTGGATCAAGGTTATAGAATTCCAGGAATTCTGGTATGAAATTCAAAACTCCGATCAAGAAGTTTTGGGGATACTGATTCAAGAAATACTCCTTGTATTCAAAAGAGAATCAAATTGAAAACTTGCATAGAATAGATGTGATGAGATGTGATGTGAATAGATGTGATGAGATGTAATGTAAATAGATGTGATGAGATGTGATGTGAATCAGAAAGATGTGAATGAATGGATGGATGTGAATGTGTATATGAAGAATGGATGTGAATGTGTATGTGAAGAATGGATGTGAGTGTGTATGTGAAGAATGGATGTGAGTGTGTATGTGAAGAATGGATGTGTATGTATGTGAAAGAATTGATGTGGATGTGTATGTGAAAGAATGTGATGTGATGTAAAAAGATGTGATGTGACATGAATATATGTGGATGTGAAGTGATAGATATGAATGTATGGATAGATGTGAGTAGTCATACATGTGAACGATTGGATGGATGTGGATGAATGAGATGAGATGTGTATGAATGAGATATGATGTGGACAGTGATGTGATATAATGTGGATAGAATAGATGTGATGGGATGGTTATGAGAATGAATGTGGTGGAAATGAATGAATGAATGTGGTGGATATGAAAGAATTAATGTGATGTGATGTGATGGATGTAAATGGACGTGATGTAAATGAATGTGATAGACGTGAATAGATGTGATATGATGTTAATCGGGATGTGAATGAATGAGATGTGATATGATGTTAATCGGGATGTGAATGAATGAGATGTGATGTCATGTGAATCAGGATGTAAGTGAATGAGATGTGATGTAGATAGATGTGATATGTGATGTGAATGAATATGATGTGATGAGATGTGGATATGGGTAGATGCGAGTGATGATATCTGATATGCGGATAAATGAGAAAAGATGTGATGAGATGGAAAATGATGTGATGAGAATGGGAATACATATGAAATAAATGAGGATTGATGTGGAACAATGTGGAAAGACGAGAGTTTATTATAGAAACTGTATTTATGACCTATTTTTAAATGACTGTTTTATGTCAAAAAGGCTAGGGAAGCATTTTGACCGTCTTGTGAATGAGGTCATGGAGACCTATGTGATAAAGTTGTAACAACTGACAGAGAGTCAACGGAGGACGTCTCACGTAGCAAAGTCGACCGAGGTCTTGACCAGCCTCGGTTCGATTTAAAGGGTGAGCTTCCGGTACAGTAGATGAGGGACCAAGGAAGCGGCCTAGGAGTGAAGCGCTAGGTGACCTACGAAGGATCCCAGAGGGTGCTGACCATACAGTGCTCGGGCTCTGGGTCACCGAAGATACCCACACGTACGTCGTGGAAGATATTGGAACAAGGAGTAAGAGTTGTTTTCTAAATTTGGGCATGGATCTGGTTGATTGACCTTGCTGGTCCTCAAAACGGATGAGTCCATGGCTCTTTTATATGGATCTGTTGGTTGATCTTGCTGATCTTCGACGGAGATTCCATTTTGATTTTCATAAGTGAATATATTGTTGGTACTATGAGCTAGGAACTATTTAAAAGACCCCTGAGTGGATAGGTGGTGAGCATTCTAGTTGCCAATGATGCCATAAGTACACTGATGAAGGAAAATTTCGAATTTAGGATTCAATCAGATATTTTTGGAGGATTATGATCAGTGATACTATAGTTTTATTAAAAGATTGTTTTAAAGACAGCTGAATCTGTGAAAAAGGCAATTTCATTAAAAGATTGCTTTAAAGACAGTTGAATCTGTGAAAAAAGGAAATTTCATTAAAAGATTGTTTTTCACAGCTGAATCTGTGAAAAAGGCAATTTCATATTGGGTGTGTAAGTGGTGTGACTAGTTCTAAGTTTGCATGAATATCTGGCTAGAGGGCCTGGGAACTCTATTCCTTGGTACCCATGACAAAACCTAACCAAATTCTTAAATGGATCTCATCACTATAGTGGTTGGTTACCTAACCCACGGGACTGGATGGGGTTAGGTTAGACTGATGGATCCCCAAAATGAGACTCAATTCTATTATGGTACAATAGATGAAGTAAATCCCAAATAAAAATTATTCTATGGAAAAGAATCAACGGTTGTGCCTCTCAATGAGGAAAAAAGTGTTAGTCTCTATGATCCAAGTACAAGTCTTTTCCTCGATCTGACTATGGGACTTACAGGTTCAGTCATATCAATTCAATTAGTTAAGGCTCTTGACTACGTTAGAGTAAAAATATCCTAGAGGAATCACCTGTGCTTTCCGAGCGAGGGAAGTTTTTCGGGTTCGATTTTGGAAGAACCGAGGGATTAGTCTCTTGTCCGGATATACGTGGGTGAGGCCCCGAGTGAGGGACCCTGCCCCGTGCAAGAAGTGCTACTTTCGCCTGCTGCTAGCACCCCAAAATTCATTGCGCAGTGGGGGACAGGGATCTTTCAGTGAGAGAGGGTAAAAGAAAGAGAGTTTAGATCAGCTTCAACCAACAATTGATTCTCCACAGACCAAAAAAACTCTATAAATTATAGCATCATTGCGTCGAAGAAAGCTCCACCTCTGGAAACTACATCAGAGGGTTCTCCACTCCTCAAGTTCCAACAACAAGACTGTAATAGACCAAATCACCATAAAAAAGCCTGATGCAAAGACTCTTTCCTTTTCCACAAATCCACTCAAACCTGTTCTCTTGCAAACCAACACAATCTAGCCAAAGCTATCTTTGTAAATCTACCATCTTCTATGTAAAAAGAGAGTCGTGGATGCTGCAAAACAAAAAACTAGACCTAAACTCAAAAAATTGACTACACCATTGCGTCCGGAGCGTGCCAAAACCCTAAGATTGACTTTTGGTTCACCTATTTCTGACATCGGATGAGAAATCTATGAGTAAAACTGTGTTTTCTTGTCTTTCTCTGCAATTGCGACGCCCTCTACTTCACTTCCACGACTTCTTCTCCCCTTCTTCTAGATTTTTTCCTCTAATTTTAGCCCACAGAGTTTTTTCTTTTCTTTCTCTCCACTCTTTTACTTTGCATGCTATAAAAACCACCCAAAATTGCCTTAAAAACCTGCTAAATACATAAAATAGTAACTACCTGCTTTCCAAATATGAAAACCATATTATTTCCATAATTGAAGACCTCTAAATACATCACCCTTGATGTCTATTATTCTTTCTAGAACAAAACACACATGACCACACGACAATTGCCATCACCACAGTGTGTTATCCGCTCCTCTAACAACCAAAACTGTTTTTCTTGCTGCGGGTTTTTTCCAAAACCCCATCTCATGAGGCACAAAAAACTCCTCACATATTTGCCCCAACCCCATTGTGAAACACTTTCAAGTGTTTCACTCCATCTTCTTTGATTTACATAATTTAGACGTGATACGGCCTCAACCTTAGGCCATTGACTTTGCTTGGATGCATAATGCCATCAAGATGCTTTAAGATGCTTGGATGCATCCTGCCATCAAGATGCTAATTGGTAGCTTCCATTAGAGAAAGCTTCATGAATAACATATGGACCTTCCCATCTTACTCTAAATTTTGTCTGAAAGGTGGTGTCAAGAGCGCTGTTGTACCTTAGCATAAGCATACCTTTTTTCAACTCCTTATTGCCCACCTTTTCATTAAATGCTTCAATCCTCTTGTTTCTCATCTTCTCATACCATTTGATGGCTTCATCCCTATCCAGAAGAAGAGAGTGAAGGCTAGTCCATCTCTTCTTCTCTTGCTCTTCCTGCACCAAATCATGCTGCAAAATAAAATCAAGTGATGGAAGCATCATATTTATAGGTAGCACACATTCTTCACCATACACTAACTGATAGGGGGTGAATCTTGTAGCATTCTTCTCTGACACCTATATGCCCATAATTCTCTATCCAAATACATGTCCCAATCCTTTGGATGCTCCCCTACAAGCTTGAATAGAAGTTTTTCATTTAAAACTTTCAAACGAGCCCATTACATTGCGGATGGTAGGGAGTTGTAAACCCGTGCTTTATGTTCAACATCTCTATGAGGTTCTTCATCAAATCAGCTCTAAACTCCTTCCCTTGATCAGAAACCAGCTCCAAAGGAACCCCAAAATGAAAACAAATTATCTCATAAATGAACTTACACACCTGTTTTGATGTAGCACTGCTTGTCGCTCTTGCTTTTGGCCATCTAGTCAAATAGTCTACTGTAGTGATAATATAATGTCTCTGATTTCTTGTACTGGAAGAGGGCCTATCACATCCACACCCCACTTTTCAAAAGCTCCATAGCTTAAAATATGATGCATAGGTTCCGGAAGTAACACCTTCTTTTGAAAAGATTGGCATGCTCGGCCACATAAGCTTGGCCCGCCAAAATCTCTCTTTGTAATTTTACGCGTCCCTCCTCATGGCAAGCATTCAAGAATTCCTGAATTTCATCATGACACAAAACTCTATGCAAAATGCCATCAATCCCCTTGTGAGATAAAGACAATCACCAATCAAGACATACCTCATTGCTCTTTTGACAACAACTTTTCTTTCCGAGACCTTTAAACTCTTCCTTGCAAAACCTATAAGAAGTACATACTCCTCTTCATGAAGAGACTCTCTACCTTGATACAAAGGCTCTTGAATCTTCACAGCATGCACATCTTTGATGATTACTTGTTTTGCCAACTCATGTTCTCTCTTGTTTTCATCCCTGGATACATGCCATATTTGGAAAGCTTGAAAACTGTTAAGAAGCCTCCTTACCTTGAAGAATCAGCCCTTCATCTCATCCTTGTTGACCTTCCAAGTGCCATGTACTTGCCTTATAATGAGCATAGCATCACCCTTTACAATTAGCCTCCGAACTCCTCTTCTTTTACATTCTTCAAGACCCAACCATAGGCTAAAATATTCGACCTCATTGTTTCTCATCACCACTATCTCTTGGCATCCATACCAAAGCTCTTTTCCCTGCTTATCTACAAAAACAAAACCAACTCCTCCTTTGCCAATACTCCTCTTGAAATCTCCATCAAAAAATAAAATACCATTTATGTCCTATAACTCTTCATGTATTGTAGAATTGGGAACAATCTGCTTCTCAACATCCTTTATAGTCTTGGATTTTATATATATCTCCTTATAGGTGAGCATATCAGCCATATGTGCCCTCACACTATCCTCCTTTGATTAAGCTCATATCAAATTCTTGAAGAGGCATAACCCATTTGTGCACCTTTGGATTGTCACCTGGATATCTCAACACATGAGGCAACAAGCTACAAGAGGTAAGTACCACAAAAGGCCTATAAATCAAATATGATTTCAGCCTCTTAGTAGCATATCTTTAGATGGATTCCAATCTATTGATGAAAGTCCTATATAAGAACTCTCTACTCCTCAGTGGGGGCACCAAAATGTGTGATGGTTCTAAGAGATGGCCTCTATAACACCTCTAACAACTTCACAAGAAAAAGAACCAAGAAGAAACATTCACAAGAACTTCAATCAAATCCTTTAAGAGAAGCTATAGATGGATAAACATAAGATAGAAGCAAGTATTATTGAGAGACTGGATATAAAGCTTCATAGGCAAGAATAATACATCAAACAATTGCATATAGATGACTATATGAAATAAGACTGTGAGAGAGGGTAGAAAGAAAGAGAGCTTAGATCAGCTGCAACCAACAATTGATTCTCCACAGACCAAAAAAAGCTCCAAAAATTACAGCATCATTTCTTTGAAGTAAGCTCCACCTCTGGAAACTACATCAGAGGGTTCTTCACTCGTCAAGTTCCAACAACGAGACTGTAATAGAACAAATCACCAATTTAACAAAAGCCTGATGCAAAGACTCTTTCCTTTTCCACAAATCCATTCAAACCTGTTCTCTTGCAAACCAACACAATCTGGCCAAAGCTATCTCTGCAAATCTGCCATCTTCTATGTAGAAAGAGAGTCGCAGTTGCTGCCAAAAAAAAACCAGACCTGAACTCAAAATATTGAGTGCACCATCACGTCCGGAGCATGCCAAAACCCTAAGATTTACTTTTGGTTCACCTAATTTTGACACCGGATGAGAAATCTTGGATATTGAGGGCCACAAGCATCCAATCCAACTCAGCGTAGGGCTTATACAAAAGGCACTTGCACTCCCACATATGGAGCAGCCATATGTATGCCTAGTCAACACCCTTAAGCTCACCCATAGCCTATATAGGGGGAATGCTAACAAATATGGAGTTGAGTGGGGCAACATTGCTCAAGATGACCTTGTGATGCCAGCATGAGCTCTACAGTTTCTCCTCACCACAAGGTGGACTGACAGGTTTAGCAAGTGCAGCTTAACAACCTTAGCTCATGCGCACTAGGGGCAACAGGTCAATTGGTCTGACTACCTCTTCCAAGAGCTCCATTCAGCCTGCTCCAACCCTCAAGGCAAGTTGGCGGCGGCAGTAACATTACTCATCAGGGTTCTCTATTATGCAGTGGGATGGGAAGAGTTGCCACGTCCAATCCAGTTGAGCGGACCGGATTTTGTTGTTTCTTTGTTATACCCTCCATCCAACTCTACTATTTCCCCACTAGCCAAGAGTCCACACCATGAACCCGCACCTACAGAAACAGCCTCAACCACTCCTAAGCCCCAGGTCCACACAAGAAGAGCTCGCTGCCACTGCAGCTGCTGCAGAAGGCTCTCTAAGAAAGTCACAAAAGAGGAAGAGGAGCGCCAAACACAAGATTTTCTTAACAAGAGTTTATATGAGACCCCATCCCCTAACAGGTTCACGGAGATGTCTCCTCATGATC
This sequence comes from Cibotium barometz, assembly GCF_041138505.1. NCBI lineage: Eukaryota > Viridiplantae > Streptophyta > Polypodiopsida > Cyatheales > Cibotiaceae > Cibotium > Cibotium barometz. The sequence goes on from NC_141074.1 coordinate 17,822,833, forward strand.
AGGCCGGGTCTTCATTCCCCAGCAGGTGACACCCAGAATACAATCAACAGTCTCCGTTGGGCTCGTGTAGGCAGTTTCAGTTCCAGCCAGAATTATGCAAAGAGTATCCATGTGCAGCCGGCGATGTGCCTAACTTTCCCCACGGCTTTGCCAACATGGCATGGGAGCTCATCCAATAGATGATAGACTACATATCCCAACAGCAAGAAGCATTAGGGAAAATTTGGACTCACTTTTGGGCCTTTTAAGCTCTTTGAGGTTCTAGGGAATATTCCATAAGGACCAATGAGGGTGAGCTTCCGTTTACGGAACTTTTGAGGTTACTTTTTTGGTGGGGAGGCCATAACTTGAGCATAAAAACTCAAAATTTGTCAGAGGTTGGTGCGTTAGAATCCTCTCATCAAGATCTTTCCAATGATATGCTACATGATATAGTTTTGAGGTACTATGGATAGAGTTATCCATGATCCCCCTTTTCGTAATAGAATGATGACTTCTTAGAGGGCCCAAAAATGAGTCCACATTTTCCCTAATGTGGCACAACTTTCATAGAGGGAAATGTTATTAGCTAAAGCCCAGGAGAGATCGGTGTCGTAGGAGTTATACCATACCAATGTACATTTCATGGAGCTACAGAAAAAGTTTGACCAGCAAATCAAGCAGCTGGGCATAGCTATGAATAAAATTATTGAGACCCAGCAACAAGTCAACCAAGCCCATGCCACGGCCACGACAGTCCACAAAGAGCTCACAGTCATTGAAGTACCACATCAGGAGGCCATGAGCCGGGCCTAGATAACAGAGGATGCTCTAGCCTGCACCATCGCAGATTTTGCAAAGTATCGTGATTTAATAGAGGCCACCATCCATTGCCTCCATGAGCAGCTCGGAGATGCTGAGACCCGATCCACCTAGCCACCATCATCCACTCCATCAGCTCCTTTGTCCATCTCAATCAACCACAAGATGGATGCGCTCATGGAGGCCACCACAAAGCTCCCCATTTGGTATTCCCCCCTCAAACCCCTTATCAGCTCATTGATCTACAATTCCAAGCCATCCGCCTTAACCTTCTCCAACACAATATATATATAGAAGAGTCCCTCTCCCACCCACAATATACATATGCTCTATCCAATATCCCCATAGATAGCCTCACTCTCATCCCCCATTTTTTCTTCCGAGGGATGTTCACCTTCCAAAACCCTCATGATATCTTTGAACTCCCCTTCTAGCCTCTTCAAGCCAACCTCACAGCTTGGAGTTTACTACTTCGATATGGCTTCCCTGCCACATCCCAATATGATCTCATCAATTTATCTTTACCAGATGGCGTCTACCCCTACCCCTATCTCCCCGTCATCCCAATCCTGTCCCTCCTCAATGATCCTCTACCACCCTACTCGGTACCTGGCTTACTCATTCTCTACCACCACTGCTTCATCCAGATTGAATTCATGGAGGCCATTGGCATATGCCAATTCAACAATAGCCACATCGCCTTTCCATGGGAGTACAACGAAGCCGACGCTACCGCCACTATCAATTTATTATATGCTCACGATCCTCAGGTTTCCACTGCAACAGACAACAACAATGACGGCACTAATGGGCAGGGCGGCTTACCTCCTCCAAACCCACAATATTCTTCATAGCCACACACCCTCCTCCCACATCAGGCTTCTTGTCTATAGTCTTGCAGTAAAGAAAATCCACTTTATAATTGATTGTTGAAAACTTATCGTTATTAAAAGATATATTATTGTGTATTTAGAAGCAAGCCTACTGTTTATTTCTTGGAATGGATTAAGAGATGGATGTGTCTATACCATCCTAGCAACAATTTTACTACTAATGTATTGTGTATTTAGAAGCAAGCTTACTGTTTATTTCTCGGAATGGATTAAGAGATGGATGTGTCTATACCATCCTAGCAACAATTTTACTACTAATGTATAGTGTATGATGGCCTTCCTCTGTGAACAATTTCACTACCAATGTACATAGTGTATGTTGAATTTCTCTGTGAACACTTAACTTTTAGTGGATTTCCTATAAGTTATATATGAATCCATTATACATCAATAAACATTCTCAACTATACCTGGTTGATTTGACATACTTACACCTATCTCTATGTCGATGGGTATACTTTGTAGATGAGAGGTTGGGACACTTGGAACGTATAGTATATATCAGAAATCATATAAAAAATTGAGAGGAAAAATGTGAATTATCAAGACATTACTTGTTGAGATTAATTACCTTCTATAAAACATCAAGAATCATTGATTCCTTGACTTTACTTATTTGTGTCTCTCCTATCGACATTCGTAATCTAAAAAACTATTAAGTAAATGTACTTACAAATTAGAGATAGAGTGTTGAAGTTTGCATGTGAATACCTAGGATTTTGAGCTTGATTGGTGTCAAAGGCTTTAATTGTAAGATTCCTCCCCAGCCTCTCAAGATGTCCAGCATCTTCCCCTGTAATCAAATCCCTCTTTAGAAATATAAAAGATCTTGTTTCTACCAGTTTTGGCCTAGAGAGAGAAAATCTTCTAGAGAGTGACAATTCAGATTTTAAATATTTTTGGATGGAAAAATATCTCTTCTTATTAAAATAAGTTCCGGGCCCCTGAAACAGAAGTTCAAAGAAGGTGCATTAGAAATCAAGTATAATCTGTTCAAGAGGCCTTATCCTAGGGGTCATGATTTTTTTGAAATTTTAAATTAAGGTTCCTATGGACCAATAAGATTCATCCAAATGTAGGGAGGAGATAAATAGAAGAATAAAAGGAAAATCTCCCAAAAATGAGTAAATACTCACATAAGATGAAGAGTTGACTAAGGACAAGGTTAATAGTTAAAAAAGAGAGATATTTAGATGAAATCATGCATTTTTGACACCTCAATATGGGGGAATTCCCCTCATGAAGGAGGTGCCTATTTCACATGTGTGGGAGAGTTTTAAACTCCCAATTAATGAGATATTTTTATCTCTCTTCTCTCCTGTTTCAACTAGATCCAAAAAGTGGACTAAACTGACCCAAAAATGGTCAAAAATTGACCAAACTGATCTCGAAAATTCTAGAATCAATTGGCTTGGTTAGAAGCTCACTTTTTCCTATAAATAGAAGCCTTCCCCTTTGTTGAAGCTCAATAGTGTTTTTGCACTATTACCCTACTTCTCCCAAGAGCCAAAAACTGTGAATTTACTCATAATTCATTAGTTTTTGACCTTCCCTCTTCTAAAGATTGGTGGCCACTCTTGTTTCAACAAGAGTAGATCCCTCAAACCATCAAGCCAAAGGAAAGCTCTCAAATTCTCCTTGTAAGTGGGATATTCTTCTCTTTTCTATTTCATTTTATGGTTTTTTATGATTTTTGTCTTCTCTAATATGAATATGATGTTATGCCTCATTGAAAAAAAGGTATTCCCCTCTCTTTTTTAGTTAATCCAACCATTCTTTATCCTAGAAGAATGATTAATGGATAAAATCAAGTTTTTCATAATATTTCTCTTAAATAAGTAGAAAATGTTTACATTAGAATGATTTAAATACTCTTGGTGACATTCTAATTAATTTTAGAGAGTTAAAAATTGAAAAGTGGTCAGCCATACAAAGGAGGTTATGGTAAAATTTTCTAAAAATTATGTAAAATAAGTTTTCTTTTTTAATTCAAAAAGAGTAATTCCCATTGTATATGTATTCTTAAAGTGTTATTTTTCATCCTAGGTATAGAAAAATGCATACTAAAAATATTTTATTGAAAAAAGTGTTACTTTCTTAGAATTAAATTCTATGCATAGAAGGAAGCATATTGAAATTTTTTATTTTGATTATAAAAGTGTTATTTTCATCAAAAATGATTTTTATGCATAAATGGATGCATAAAAGAAATTCTTTTATATTAAAAGAGTGATTTTTATCATAAATGATTAATATATGCATAAAAGATTTTTTTCTATATTAAAAGTGTCATTTTCATAAAAAATGATTTTTATGCATAAATTGATGCATAAAAGAAATTCTTTTATATTAAAAGAGTGATTTTCATCCTAAATTATTTGTATGCATAAATATATGCATAAAAGATTTTTTTAAATTAAAAGTGTGATTTTCATCATAAATAAATTTTATGCATAAATGGATGCATAAAAGAAATTATTTTATATTAAAAGAGTGATTTTCATTATAAATGATTTGTATGCATAAATATATGCATAAAAGATTTTCCTTTATATTAAAAGAGTGATTTTCATCATAAATGATTTTTATGCATAAATGGATGCATAAAAGAAATTCTTTTATATTAAAAGAGTGATTTTCATTATACATGATTTGTATGCATAAATATATGCATAAAAGATTTTTTTTAAGTGTGATTTTTATGCATAAATGGATGCATAAAAGAAATTCTTTTATATTAAAAGAGTGATCTTCATTATAAATGATTTGTATGCATAAATATATGCATAAAAGATTTTTTATATATTAAAAGTTTGATTTTCATCATAAATGATTTTTATGCATAAATGGATGCATAAAAGAAATTCTTTTATATTAAAAGAGTGATTTTTATCATAAATGATTTGTATGCATAAATATATGCCTAAAAGATTTTTTTATATTAAAAGTGTGATTTTCATCATAAATGACTTTTATGCATAAATGGATGCATAAAAGAAATTCTTTTATATTAAAAAAGTGATTTTTATTATAAATGATTTGTATGCATAAATATATGCATAAAAGAGTTTTTTATATTAAAAGTGTGATTTTCATCATAAATGATTTTTATGCATAAATGGATGCATAAAAGAAATTCTTTTATATTAAAAGAGTGATTTTCATCAATAAATGATTTGTAAGCATAAATATATGCATAAAAGATTTTTTTATATTAAAAGTGTGATTTTCATCATAAATGATTTTTATGCATAAAAGGATGCATAAAAGAAATTATTTTATATTAAAAGAGTGATTTTCATCATAAATGATTTGTATGCATAAACATATGCATACAAATGATTTTCATCATAAATGATTTGTATGCATAAACATATGCAGAAATTCTTTCATGTTAAAAGAGTGATTTTCATTATAAATGATTTTTATGATGATAAAAGTGTGACTTTCATCAGAATTGGATTTTATGCATAATTATATGCACATAGAATTTTTATAACTAAATAAGGGTTCTCTTTAATCCTCTGTTAATTTTCACAAAAATTAGAAAAATGAATAAGTAGATAATAGGTGAGAGAAAATTCTACTGTTTCATATTCACTAAGATGGGAATGAGAAAATTCAAATAAACTATCGAAGTTGAAGATCGAGATAATTGATTATTTTATTTCCTCCTAGGAATTCATGTTTAGTTTAGAAATCTATAAGCAAATATTCAATGAACGAAATTTAGAAAAAGAGAAATTGAAATATTACCTTTCGAGAAAGATAGTTTAGGAAGAACCTTTCCAGACTCAAACTCTGATTCAGACTTTTGACCAAGACCTAATTGCTTCGTCAGTTTCGATCAATGACGATGTGCCCAGTTCAGGAAAAATACACTCAAATCACCCACCGAATCTGAAACTAAGTTGAGACCTTTGATTTTGATCAGAGGATCAAGATTACAGAATTCGAGGAATTCTGCTTGGAAATCCAGACCTGTGATCTAGAAGTATTGGGATACGGAATTAAGATATAACCATTGTATTCAAAAACAAAATCAAAACTAAAAACTTGCATAGAAACCCTGTTTTCTTAAAGGATTGTCTTACGCCAAAATGCTGGTGGAGGGAGCATTTGGCACATGTATTTATCTAAGGAAAGTTCGGTTGCAACAGCTGGGGCGGGGAGTGTTCAAGGGACAGCTCACGCGGCAAAAACCTGCCCAGGTCTTGACCAGCCTGGGTATGGTGAAAAATGGTGTGCTTCCCCAGTAGGCAAGGGCCGATGAAGCAGTCCTTGAGTGAAGTACCAAGACACCTAAGGAGGATCCTGGAGGGTTCTGACCAGGCGATGCACGGGCTCACGGTGCTTAGGACACCCATGTGTATGTCATGGAAGATATATATGAATGTTGACGAAATGATTATTGTAATCTGTTACTGGATCTCGTTGCTGAGACCAACTGGTCCCAACGGAGAGTCCAGAGTGGTACTCTTTTTGTGAAACAAGGGATTGAATGGAAATTTTGAGTTATGAAATCTGTGACCATATCTGTTTTGTCAATGGATTATTTTTATATTAAAGTTTTAAAGAGGAGTGTATGCATACATGTTTTCTAAAGCTAAAGTTAAGAAAGGCATTCAATTATGGGTGGGTGAGTACTTGTTTGGTTCTACCAATTCCAGTGGTAGGGTGGTGGCTAACCCATGGGCCGGATGGGATTAGGCTAGAATCAATGGAGTTTTAATAATCAAATTGAAAAATCTTAGGATTACGCTAGGATTCGAGTAGTTAGTTAATTCCTTGAAGATAAATTTCTCAATTGAGTGGATCAACGACTGTGCCTGATCTTGATTAGGAAAAAAGCGTTGAATTACTTATATGATCAAATTATATCAGCGATAGTTTCCTTCTATCTGGTTTATTCAGGTGAAGGATAGTTTAGGTTTTGATCTCGTTTAGAAAAATAAAGTTAAGAAATTTATTCAAAAAGGTGGAATCGTCCCCGCTTTACGGGCATGGAAAATTTTCCTGGTTTTAGTTTTCGGAGTGACCACCAACCTAGTCTCATGCCCGGACATTCGTGGGCGAGGCCCAGAGTGAGAAACCCGCATGAGGGGGCTGCTCCCACTGTTAGCTACCGGGAGTCCACGGAGGGGGCAGAGGAACTTCACAGCTGGTATCAGAGCTTTGTTGAAAGCTAAAAGGATAAATAAATTCTTATCAGAAATTGATAATAAAAACTCAGAAAAAACATTTTTCATAATGTATTTTCATTCCGTATAAGCTTCTTTAATGAAGAATTTTTAATCAAAGAAATTGTTTTTATAGATGGAAGTTCCCTATTTATCTGGTATTCCCGACCTCACCCAGTCTCAAGATATGACTGCGTTCGCCTTTTCGAGCATCTCAATTCTTCCGCTTCAACTCGAACAAGCCGAGCAAGACTCGCACGCCATTTCGAGGATTTATATTTTCCTAACCCAGCGGAGAGACAACAGCATAAGTGGTTTGCAGGGTAGTATGTCCACGCCTCTTGCGACTACCATGCAATGCTGTGGTAGAACGTCTCATTGGCAATGATTCTGTTAAAGCTGAAAATGGTGCGTGGCGTCATTCTATATCATTCGACGCCTCAAAATTTCAGACTTTCATGCCAAGTCTACAGACTCCTTGGTTGTTTTATTCCTAAGGAGAAAATAATAGCTCCCTTGTCAGTAAGTGAACATTTGTATCAGGGCATGGCTATGGCCCAGTACCGTCGTCTTATGCAACTCCCGAGGAGATTTTGAATTCTAGAGCTGAGCTGCTCTATGTACATATTGCAACTTTTATATAAATAAAGAAATGTTTTCTGGAGAAAAATTCCCTATTGTATAAGTGATTGTTTATGGACGATCTGATAAAGAAAAATCTGTTATCGGACATATGTCATAGATCTCCAATAAGATCATTGTCTTGTTTAAGAAATTGTTTTTCGAACCTCATAAGTCTTAGGATCTCGTGGATGATATCAAAATAAAAATTCAATAATATATAAATTTTTGGCAGAATCATGAGACGAGGAAACCGTGGCCGTCAGCCAGACCCTCTCTCTGAAGATGACGAGCTTGACCCTGATGTTCGCAAGGCTCTTCATAGGACTCAGCCAGGACCCTTCAAAAGGAGAGAAGGAGAGAACCTAGGCAATGTCGTGGAGAAATGGCTGGAAGCCATGGAAGAATATTTTGATGTCACGGGCTACAATGAGCGGAGCAAAATGGCTCTTGCCAGGCTGAAAATAGTGGAAACAGCCAGGGTAGCATGGAGGAACCACTGTGACACCAACCGTCTGGATAGAAATACTCAGTCTTGGAACGACCTAAAAACCTATTTGAGAAAGAGATTTTGTCCCCATGGATTTTTGGAAATCAAAATGAACGAATTCTTAGAGCTAAAGCAGGGGAGCAAAACCATCGAGGAATATCACTAGGCCTTTGCTCTTCTACTCAAATATTCACCACCTTTAGATGAAGAGCAACTCATGGCCAGGTTCATTCGGGGAATGAACGAACCCTTGGACACACTGGTCAAAAATACCAAGCCAATGTCCATGGCTGAAGCTGTAAGAATGGCAAAGGATTTTGCCAAAGCCTTTGTAGTAAAGGTCCCGCTCAAGCGTGCACCCTCTAACTTTAAAAGATTCCAAACCCAGGGAGTACTTCCAACTTTCCACCCCCGAAGAGGCAGCAAGGCCCGAATCAGAATCATGATGCAGGAAGATTCCAAAGTGAAGGAAGATCCTTCCCCTAGAATACTTTCTCAGGAGCCCCACCTCTTGTTGAAATTAGAGCAATCTGATGAGCTATGGTGGATCAAATACTAGAATCAACATCATTAACAAAGTGATTAGTAAATAATTAAGACATAATTAGTACAAATAGCTTAATGTAGGCATGGATAATCAAAAACCAGCAAATTCTCATTAGGCCAATGCCTCAATTTATAAAGTTTACATCCAAGCATCTAATCCCACTGATTTCTCCTTAATTCACTCCACCTCTTTTGCTTGATTCTCTCCACCTCTTCACTTTTCCCAGAATATCTCCACACTTCCTAAATCTTCTCATGCTACCCTTTATTCTCTCCCAGTAGATTCTTCTCACCTTTTCACAAGTTCTTTCACATTTACAGATTCTCTTTTATAGCCTCTAACCAAGGGCTTGTTTCCGCACACACCCTATTCACTTGTATATTTCAACACCTCCCCTCAAGTGAATACTCCTAGCACACCTGGAACCTATACCATGTTTCCCTCTTACTTGATAGTCTGCGAGACTAGTGTCTAGCATACCTCCCCTCAGGTTAACTTAGCACACCTGGACCCTGTACCAAGTTTCTATCTTACTTGATAGCCCGTGACTAGTGCCTCAAGTCCCTAAACTCATAGTCCTTGACACTCTCTCTCTCTATGTGTCCAAGGCTACTACAAGTACCCGTGACCTTGACTAAAGTGCTCACACATACATCTACCACGTGGCCTACATCATCGATGGCTCAGAGGTGGTTTTACTTTGTTGGGGCAGGTTACATTGGGTTGTGGGGTCTCTCTCTCTCTCTCTCTCAGAGATTTTCACATGGCTCCTCACTCATTGGAGCCTCACATCTTCTCTTGTCTTTAGTCTTCTTGTCGTGGTGGCAGCTTCTCTTCATGCGTCCATGTTTTCCTCTTCTTTTAGTCTTCTTGTGGCAGCTTCTCTTCTCGTGTCCATGTCTTCCTTCAATGCTTCCTTTAGATCTTCTTGGTGTGGATCTTCTTCTTGGAAAGAGATGTTCTTCTTCTTCCATTGCTAGGGCCATGAGCTTGTCTGTCAGGTCTTCTTGCTCCATGTGAGAGCAACATGTTTAAACATTTTGTAGACAGTTCTTTTGGGCTTTTGATGTTTATCTTGTGTCATTATACAATGCAAACCCAAATTTATGCGGGAGGTCTTACCTCTTGCCTTACCTCTTGCCTTATTTTGGACAAGGGAAGTGTCTGATCCCATATTTACACTGATGCAATGTGCCCAATACAGAATGCATATAGCATTCATTCTTATGCACATTCCCAAATCCAACTCTGGCTGTGAATAATCTTGAATTTGAGTGAGATTTACAGGCATAAGAATGAATGCTATATGCATAAGAATGAATGCATATAGCATTCATTCTTATGCACATTCCCAAATCCAACTCTGGCTGTGAATAATCTTGAATTTGAGTGAGATTTACAGGCATTAACCAAGGGTTAAATGTAAAATGATGATTATCACAAATACAATTTTACCAGAAATTACATTAAATCAAGGGTAACCAATTTGTACGGAATGGTTGGAGTATCAAACCGATTCTGAATTGCAATCTGAAGTTATAGGGATCTATATCAGATACCTAATTGGTTAATTTGAATCCTCAATTGCACCAAAATATAGTGATTAGCACTGATTAATCTGGTTAGCACTGATTAGTAAATTAATCCACTATTTTGTGTGCAAAAAACAAAGTATGCGGGGAGTCCAGATCTGGTGCCTTAGACTTCAAATGAGCTCAAATTCTTTCAAGGCCATCAATAGCAATGAGTCTAATAGAGTATTAAGCCAATAAACACAAGATTTGACCAAATATTGAATGCTTAATCTCTGTTTTACCAAAGTCACCTGTAGATTTGATGAAGAGCTTGGATCTCACTGTAGACTTGATCAAATTCAATTTTGACTTCACCAGCTTTGTAGAGCATGCTTGAAAACCCTTGGAGCTATGAGGAATTAGAGCAATTTGATTGGATGAAGACAAGATCTGTAATCTTTTCAGAAAAACCTACGCTAGAAAAAAATGTGATTTCTTCTTGATGCGCTGACGGTTTGCGCTTGTGATTGGCTTGGCTAGAGCTCGTATGGGTTGGTTATGTATGGCTAGAAGCAATGGAGCTAATTCTATGTGTGCAAGGAGAGGGAGCTCCTCCACTGGCTGGGGGTGCAGAGACTAGTTGAAAAAAGAGGGGAAATTTATAATTTTCTACTAATCCTAATTAGCAAAATGATTAGCAAGATAATGGGCTCACAAAATGATGGATTCTAGGCCTGGCTCTGATACCATCTTGAAATTAGAGCAATGTGATGAGCTATGGTGGATCAAATACTAGAATCAATATCATTAACAAAGTGATAATTAAGACGTAATTAGTGAGCAATTAACAAATAGCTTAATGTAGGCATGGATAATCAAAAACTAGCAAATTCTCATTAGGCCAATGCCTCAATTTATAGAGTTTACATCCAAGCATCTAATCCCACTGATTTCTCTTTGATTCACTCCACCTCTTTTGCGTGATTCTCTCCACCTCTTCATTTTTCCCAGAATATCTCCACACTTCCTAAATCTTCTCATGCTACCCTTTATTCTCTCCTAGTAGATTCTTCTCACCTTTTCACAGGTTCTTTCACATTTACAGATTCTCTTTTACAGCCTCTAACCAAGGGCTTTTTCCCGCACACACCCTATTCACTTATATATTTCAACACCTCTTTCAAGAAATCAAAGGGATGAGCTCAGAAGTGAAAACCGATGTTTTGGATGCCAAGGTTTTGGTCACCAGCTGAAAGACTGCCCAACTCCTGCCATGTCAAGGGGACAGGGAAGTCAAGGACCCTGAGTTCAGAGACCAACTCCTTCATACCAATCTAATCAGGGTCCGTCTCGCCCAAGCCAGGGAAACCCCAGAAGAACTCCAACTCAGCCATCTGCCTCTGTCCAAAGTAACCTCAAAACTCCTTCCCAAAACTGGGGCAACCAAAGAGCAAGAGTTCCGCCTCAGACTATAGCAACCAGAGCAGTCACAATTTCAGATGTAGTAGAAGAGGAAAGAGGGCAGATCTATGCTGCAATTGAAAACCAAGGGCCTAACCGTCAGTTCTCAGTCATCCATACTCCGGCAGAGTATCAAGGTAAACCTTTTAAGCTTTTGATTGTTTCAGGTAGTACTCATTCATTCATTTCCCCTGGATGCTTGCGTAAGCTAGTCTTAGATCAAAAATCAGGGAAACCTATGCAAGTTGAATTGGCAAGTGGGAAGATTCTTTTCACTCACCTTGAAACAGAACGTATTCAGATTCAGTTCAACCTAGATGGGAGTTTAACCTATGCAAGTTGAATTGGCAAGTGGGAAGATTCTTTTCACTCACCTTGAAACAGAACGTATTCAGTTCAACCTAGATGGGAGTTTAACTGACTGTCAATTCAGAGTTATACCTTTGGGAGTTTTCGACGAGATCCTTGGAATGGATTGGCTCCACAAAAATCAAGCTGACATTCACTATCATAACGGAACCATTTCCTTCCGAGACCTTCACGAAAACAAGGTTCAAGGAACTGGAATTTCAGGATCCCCAAGTATGCAGTTAGTAAAGGCTTCTAAGTTACTAAAAGGACTTAGAAAGAAGCAGCGCATTTATCTTGTCAAAATGAATCCGGTAGACTCAAAGTTAAAAGCTAAAGAACCTGAATGGTTAAGTGATTATGATGATTTATTCCCAGCAAAATTAATAGAGATGCCTCCAATTCGAGAAGTAGATCATGTGATAGAATTGACCCCAGGAGCTCAGCCAGTAGCCCTGCACACGTACAAAATGCCAGTTCCTGAAGGCATCAAACTCAAGGAACAGCTTAGACAGCTATTAGAACAAGGGTTTGTAAGACCCAGTGTTTCACCTTGGGGTGCGCCAGTTCTCTTTCACAAAAAGAAAGATGGAATGCTTAGACTCTATGTAGACTACAGAGGTCTAAATCAGCTTATAGTTAAGAATAAGTATCCTATTCCCAGAATTGATGAGCTTCTAGATAGGCTATATGCATAAAATATTTTTTTATATTAAAAGTGTGATTTTCATCATAAATGATTTTTTATGCATAAATGGATGCATAAAAGAAATTCTTTTATATTAAAAGAGTGATTTTCATTATAAATTATTTGTATGCATAAATATATGCATAAAAGATTTTTTTATATTAAAAGTGTGATTTTCATCATAAATGATTTTTAAGCATAAATGGATGCATAAAAGAAATTCTTTTATATTAAAAGAATGATTTTTATCATAAATGATTTGTATGCAAAAATATATGCATAACAAATTTTTTATATATTCAAAGTGTGATTTTCATCATAAATGATTTGTATGCATAAACATATGCATAAAAGAAATTCTTTCATGTTAAAAGAGCGATTTTCATCATATATGATTTTTATGATGATAAAAGTGTGACTTTCATCAAAATTGGATAATTATATGCATATAGAATTTTTATAACTAAATAAGGGTTCTCTTTAATCCTCTGTTAATTTTCGCATTAATTTTCACAAAAATTGGAAAAATGAATAAGTAGATAATAGGTTAGATGAAATTCTACCGTTTTATATTTACTAAGATGGGAATGAGAAAATTCAAATAAACTATCGAAGTCGGAGATTGAGATAAATGATTATTTTATTTCCTCCTAGGAATTCATGTTTATTTTAGAAATCTATAAGCAAATATTCAATGAACAAAATTTAAAAAAAGAGAAATTGAAATATTACCTTTCGAGAAAGATAGTTTAGGTTCCAGACTCAAACTTTGATTCAGACTTTTGACCAAGACCTAATTTCTTTGTCAGTTTTGATCAATGAGACGATGTGCCCAGTGCAAGAAAAATGCACTTAAATCACCCACCAAATGTGAAACTAAGTTGAGACCTTTGATTTTGATCTGAGGATTAAGATTACAGAATTCGAGGAATTCTGCTTGGGAATCCAGACCTGTGATCTAGAAGTATTGGGATACGAAATAAGATATAACCATTGTATTCAAAAACAAATCAAAACTGAAAACTTGCATAGAAACCCTGTTTTCTTAAAGGACTGTCTTATGCCAGAATGGTGGAGGGAGCATTTGGCACATGTGTTTATCTAATCGAAGTTCGGTTGCAACAGCTGGCGGGGAGTGTTCAAGGGACAGCTCACGCGGCAAAAACCTGCCCAGGTCTTGAACAACCTAGGTATGGTGAAAAATGGTGTGCTTTCGGTATACAATGGGCGAGGGTCGATGAATCGGTCCCCTGAGTGAAGTACCAGGACACCTAAGGAGGATCCTGGAGGGTTCTGACCAGGCGATGCACGGGCTCGCGGTGCTTAGGACACCCATGCGTATGTCGTGGAAGATATATATGAATGTTCACGAAATGATTATTGTAATCTGTTACTGGATCTCGTTGCTGACCAGCTGGTCCCAATGGAGAGTCCAGAGTAGTACTCTTTTTGTGAAACAAGGGATTGAATAGAAATTTTGAGTTATGAAATCTGTGACCATATCTGTTTTGTCAATGGATTATTTTTATATTAAAGTAAAGAGGAGTTTGTGTGTACCTATTTTCTTAAGATTAAGTTAAGAAAGGCATTCAATTATGGGTGGGTGAGTACTTGTTTGGTTCTATCGATTCCAGTGGTAGGGTGGTGGCTAACCCATGGGTCGGATGGGGTTAGGCTGGAATCAATGGAGTTTTAATAATCAAACTGAAAAATCTTAGGATTACGCTAGGATTCGAGTAGTTAGTTAATTCCCTGATAAATTTCTCAATTGAGTGGATCAACGGCTGTGCCTGATCTTGATTAGGAAAAAAGCATTGAATTACTCAGATGATCAAATTATATCAGCGATAGTTTCCTTCTATCTGGTTTATTCAGGTGAAGGATAGTTTAGGTTTTGATCTCGTTAGAAAAATAAAGTTAAGAAAGGATAGTTTAGGTTTTGATCTCGTTAGAAAAATAAAGTTAAGAATATTCAAAAAGGTGGAATTATCCTCGCTTTCCGAGCATGGAAAATTTTCCTGGTTTCGATTTTTGGAGTGACCACCAGCCTAGTCCCGTGCTCGTGGGCGAGGCCCTGAGTGAGAAACCCTGCCCAACGCATGAGGGGGCTGCTTCCGCCTGCTGTGCTGTCAGCTACCGAGAGTCCGGTGCGTGGAGGAGACAGAGGGACCTCACATCGATGATGAAGGTAGCTTCACTCACAAATGGAGCCATAGGAGGTTTACCTCTTTGTGCACCTATTATGTTACGTCTCTGTATACACAACATTCTTATTAAATATCATTCTTACTTAGAATCATGTTATTGCAACTATGAGAAATAAATGTGATTTTTTCCTACTTCTTGAGTAGGGATCAGCGATGCATGTGCTACATGCTAAGCGGGAGATGGTGGATTACTTTCTCGCTATCATCTTTATTTGATTTATTCCCGTCACGTTGGCAACAACTTCTTCCTCATCTTCGTGGTCCTTAGCATCTTCCTCATCTTCATCTTGATCCTTTTGGCATCTTCCTCTCTTCTTCCTCTTCGTTCTCACTCAAAGGTAGCTTGCCTTTGCCTTTATCTCCAAGAGTTGTGGATTGACTCCTTGCATTTTTTCCTTCAGATAAAATAATAATGTCCAATTTAATAACAAATCATTTAAATATAACTTATCACTCTTACCTATTTTTTGGCAATGCTTGTAAATATCTTTTCTTCTCATATTTTGGATACTCGTCCTTGTGTAGTCGAGGAACATTGTACAAGTGATATATGTAGTTACATCCCATAGGTCTCGCTTTTGAAACACTATGTACATGGTGCTTTAATGATCAAGGCCCTTGACTATTCTTTTATAATAGGTGACATGTGTTGTATGCTTTTTTGTGTTATGTATTTGTATATTTATCTATGAATATTCACGTGTCATTATATGAGAAAATACTTATACGTTAATTTTTAATGTGATGAACCATATAAACTCGCACACACACCTATACACAGTTTGTTTGGTCAGTTTGACCCAAGGATGCTATTCAAATGATTGGACACTTTTTATCTTCCTCCCCACACACCCCTTGTATAAGCTACCATAATGCAAGCACTTTAGCTCCATAGTGTCCATTGTGTATGGCTGGAGAAAAATCACCTTGTAAGCATTCTCTATTTCTATGATGAGCTTCATGCCATACTTCATAATCTGATGCCACATGTAAGATTCCTCCCTCTAGCTTTTGAGGTGTGTAGGTATAAGAACCTCCCCTTCTGATCTTATAAATATTCCCCTCTCTGAAAAAAAAAGAAAGATCTTGTTTTACCCTGTTTTGGCCTAGAGAGAGAAAATGTCTAGAGGGAGGTAAAGAAAAACCCCCAAAAATGAGTAAATGCTCACATAAGATGAAGAGTTGACTGCTGAGTAGTACAAGGTTTATTAGTTAAAAATTAAGAGATATTTAGAGGAAATCATGCATTTTTGAACCCTCAGTGTGGGGATCTCCCCTCATGAAGGAGGCACCTATTTCACATGTGTAGAGGAGTTTTAAACTCAAAAATAATGAGATATTTTCATCTCTCCTCTCTCCTGTTTCAACTAGATCCAAAAAGTAAGCTAAAGTGACCCAAAAATGGTCAAAAATTGACCAAACTGGTCTGGAAAATTCTAGAATCAGTTTGCTTGGTTAGAGGCTCACTTTTTCCTATAAATAGAAGCCTCCCCCTTTGTAAAAGCTTAATGGTATTTATGCACTATTACTCTGCTCCTGTCCTGAGCCATTTACATTGAATTTTTTAATAATTCAATTGTTTTTGGCCTAATCCTCTCCAAGTGAATTGGTGGCCACTCTTGCTTCAAACAAGAGTAGAACCCTCAATCCCTCAAGCCAAAGGAGAGCTTACAAGCTCTATGTAAGTTAATTTTCTTACTTGTTTAATTTTAAATATATGGTTTTCTTGATTTTTATGTTTTACAGTAAATTAAATTAAATTCAAACGCTATGCCTTGATAAAAAGGCCAACCCCTTCTCTTCTTTACATTCCAGCCTTTCTTAATCCTAGAAAGATTAATTAAAGGATTAATTAAACTCTTCTTATTATTTACTCTCGTGAATTTAGAAAATTGTGTAGATTAGAGTTCTATGAATCTAATTTGGGTTAATTTAAGTCAATTAAAGAATGATAAAAATGAGAAATGGTCAGCCATACAAAGGAGGTTATGGTAAAATTTTCTAGAATTTTATGAAAAAGAAAGTTTGTTTTTATGTTATTCTAAAAGAGTAATTTCCACTATATTTTTTGCAACTAAAAGAAATATTCTAATTACTCCATGTACATATTCACCTATGAATATGCATGGATATCACTAATATTAATTATTAAAATTGATTTTTATGCATAAAAAGATGCATAAAGGAATTATTTTTATTTCAAAAGTGTTATTCTTATTAAATTTGATTTTTATGCATAGAAAGATGCATAAAGGATTTATTTCAAAAGTGTTATTCTCATTAAATTTGATTTTTATGCATAGAAAGATGCATAAAGGATTTATTTTTATTTCAACAATGTTATTCTCATTAAATTTGATTTTTATGCATAGAAAGATGCATAAAGGATTTATTTTTATTTCAACAGTGTTATTCTCATTAAATTTGATTTTTATGCATAGAAAGATGCATAAAGGATTTGTTTTTATTCAACAGTGTTATTCTCATTAAATTTGATTTTTATGCATAAAAAGATGCATAAAGGATTTATTTTTATTTCAAAAGGGTTATTCTCATTAAAATTGATTTTTATGCATAGAAAGATGCATAAAGGATTTATTTTTATTTCGAAAGGGTTATTCTCATTAAAATTGATTTTTATGCATAGAAAGATGCATAAAGGATTTATTTTTATTTCAAAAGTGTTCTTCTCATTAAAATTGATTTTTATGCATAGAAAGATGCATAAAGGAATTATTTTTATTTCAAAAGTGTTATTCCCATTAAAATTTATTTTTATGCATAAATAGATGCATAAAGAATTTTTATATCAAAATTAGAATTCTCTTAAATTCTATGAACAGATGTGAATAGAGGTGATGAGATGTGAGGTGAATAGAGGTGATGAGATGTGATGTGAATCAGATAAATGTGAATGGATGGATGGATGGGATGTGATGTGAATAGATGTGATGAGATGTTAGGTGAATAGATGTGATGAGATGTGATGTGAATCAAATAGATGTGAATGAATGGATGGATGGATGTGATGTGAATAGAGGTGATGAGATGTGAGGTGAATAGATGTGATGAGATGTGATGTGAATCAAATAAATGTGAATGAATGGATGGATGGGATGTGATGTGAATAGAGGTGATGAGATATGAGGTGAATAGATGTGATGAGATGTGATGTGAATCAGATAGATGTGAATGAATGGATGAGATGTGATGTCATGTGAATCAGGATGTAAATGAATGATATGGGATGTGAGTGGATGATATGTGATGAAAATGGATGTGAATGTGTATGTGAAGAATGGATATGGATGTGGATGTGGATGTGTATGTGAAGAATGGATGTGAATGTATATGTGAAGAATGGATGTGGATGTGGATGTGGATGTGA
This sequence comes from Cibotium barometz, assembly GCF_041138505.1. NCBI lineage: Eukaryota > Viridiplantae > Streptophyta > Polypodiopsida > Cyatheales > Cibotiaceae > Cibotium > Cibotium barometz. Next base: position 17,840,971 of record NC_141074.1, read on the forward strand.
AGAATGGATGTGGATGAGTATGTGAAAGAATGGATGTGGATGTATGTGCAAGAATGGATGTGGATGTGTATGTGAAAGAATGTGATGTAACATGAATATATAAGGATGTCAAGTGATAGATATGAATGTATGGATAGATGTGAGTAGTCGTACATGTGAACGATTGGATGGATATGGATGAATAAGATGAGATCTGTATGAATGACGTATGATGTGGATAGAAGTGATGTAATATGATGTGCATAGAAGTGAGGTAATATAATGTGGATAGAATACATGTGATGGGATGGTTATGAGAATGAATGTGGTGGATATGAATGAATGAATGTGATGGATATGAATGAATGTGATGTGATGGATGTAAATGGATGTGATGTAAATGGATGTGATGGATGTGAATAGATGTGATGTGATGTGATGTGAATCGGGATGTGAATGAATGTGATGTCATGTGAATCAGGATGTGAGTGAATGAGATGTGATGTAAATTGGGATAGATGTGATATGTGATGTAAATGAATATGATGTGATGAGATGTGGATATGGGTAGATGTCATGTGAATCGGGATGTGAGTGAATGAGATGTGATGTAAATTGGGATAGATGTGATATGTGATGTAAATGAATATGATGTGATGAGATGTGGATATGGGTAGATGCGCGTGATGAGAACTAATGCGAATAAATGAGAAAAGATGTGATGAGATGGAAAATGATGTGATGTATTGAGATGTGCCATTGTCTATGTAGGATGGTAGAGTGAAGTACCTTGCCATGTACTTCATGTTCTGAACATTACAAAGAATCTGGTTTCTATTGGCCAAATGATTGAGTAGGGTTTTTAGGTTCAATTTAACCCAGATGGCTATTATATAGAAGACTATAAAGATAAGTGTAGGTTGGTTGCAAAAGGCAACAGAGTGGGCAGAATGTTTACATTGAATGTAAATATGCCTGAAGCGAGTGCTGCAATGTTTGCAAATGGTTTAGGAGTTGTTGCAGATATAGACATTTGGCATAAGAGAATTGGGCATGTAAATGTGCAAATAATGAAGTCTATGCAGACTAAAGGAATTGTGACAGGGCTACCTAAGTTTAAAGTTGAAGGTATGTAAAAAGGTTGTGAAGCATGTGAATTTGGAAAGCAAACAAAACATGTATTTCCACATGACAAAAATGTGAGCAGAATTGTGCTAGATGTTATGCATTCAGATGTATGAGGTCCTGCTGCGAAGACTATGTCTATGGGTGGCTGCAAGTACTACGTAACATTCATTGATGACTACACGAGGAAAGTGTGGGTGTACTCCATGAAGGAGAAGAGTGAAATGTTCACTCATTTTTAGAATTTCAGAGTTATGGCTAAAAAAAAAGACAAGAAAACATGTGAAGTGCCTAAGGTCAGATGGAGGGGGAGAATAATTCTCCAGTGAGTTCTCTGAATTCTTGGGAAAGAATGGCATTCGGAGACAATTTACATGTAGATACACTTCGCAAGCAAATGGGGTTGCTGAGCAAAAAAACAAGCACATGCCGCATAGCTATTGGACTGAGGTTGTGTGTCTATAGCAATTTATATTATGAACAGGACACCTACTGTAGCCATACATGATGTAACACAAAAGGAGAGTTTTACTGGCAAGAAACCTGATTTGTCTCACTTGAAGTTTTTGGATGTATTGTATATGTGCATGTGCTAGATGAGTTACATAGTACCAAGCTGGATCCAAAAGTAGAAAAATGTGTGTTTATTTGGTATTCCCTTGAGAAAAAGGGATATAGATGTTATAATCCTGCTACATGTGAATTGAGGGTAAGCAAGGATGTTGTATTTGATGAGATGAGTAGCTGGCATGCTGTTGAAAAAGATGTTGTTGGGGCTAATGTAAGTGTAAGTGAAAAATGTGGTTGCACAGAATGCAGGTCAATAATCACAGTCATTGAGTGGACAAGGAGAGTCCTCATCCAGTGGTTCTATTGATAGACCATGGAGTGGCACGCTGCGTCATAATACCAGTCTTGAAAATGTAGTTGGTACATCACATAAAGGTAAAGAGAAAGTGGTTGAGACCCTTGGTATGCCTCATATTTCTACAGGGCATTCTCTTGTTGATGGAGATTCTAGTGGCTCGGAGATGAGCCTTGATGAGGAACTTGAGGACACCTGGTATAAAGAAGGCTATGGAAGCCATGAATGCAAAGTTACCAAGATCTGGAAGAGTCAAAAATCCTATGCAGAGGTTGACTTATGATGGTTATGTGGCACATCACTATGCAGAGGTTGACTTATGGTTATGTGGCACATCACTATGCGTATATGGCAAAAGTTATGCAGGTTGTAGAACCCACATGTTTTGATGAGGCTATTTGAAATGTGTGTTGGGAGAAAGCTATGGATGAGGAGATGGATGCATTGTATGGAAATGAGACTTGGGATTTGGTGCCATTGCCCGAAGGCAAGAAAGCTATTGGCTGTAAGTGGGTGTATAAGGTGAAACATAACAATGATGGTAGCATAAGCAGGTACAAGGCTAGAAAGGATATGCGCAGACGCATGGGATTGATTATGAGGAGAGATTTTTCCCAGTTGCAAAGATGGCAACTGTGAGAGTTGTGATTGTGGTGGCTGCAACTAAAGGCTGTTTTTTATATCAGATGGATGTAAAAAATGCGTGCTTGCATGGTGACTTGCAAGAAGAGGTGTATATGGACCAGGTCACCCGGAATATGTATGTAAGCTTCGTAAGGCCTTATATGGGCTGAAGCAAGCTCCATGAGCATGGCATGACAAGATTGTTGAGTATCTTGTCACTATTGGTTTTCATATGGCAGATGCAGATCACTCTTTGTATGTGCACAAGGGTTATAAGGGTATGGTGATCATCACCATATATGTAGATGCTTTTATTGTTGGGGGTGATAACTTGGCTGAGATTGAGCATGTGAAAAGTCTTCTCAAAAGGAAGTTTGAGATGAAGGATTTGGGAGATCTACACTATTTTTGGGAATTGAGGTCATTCGCACACCTAAGGGTATTTGGCTGTCACCACAGAGGCAGTATGCATTGGACATGTTTTCCAAGTATGGGATGGCTGATTGTAAGCCAATCTCGGTGCCATTAGATTAAAATGGTAAGCTTAGTGCAGATGCAGGTTATGTGTTGGAGGATCCCACTATGTACAGGAAGATTGTGGGAGTTTGATCTGTGTCACGATTAACAGGCCTGATTTGAGCTACATTGTTGGCTCAGAGAGCTAATTTATGCAGGTTCTATGCAAACCACATCTTGACCGTGTGCGGCGCACACTTTGGTACTTGAGGGCCACTGTTGATTATGCATTGTTTTATGTAGCAGGCATACCATTGGAGCTGTTTGGGTACACAGATGTAGATTGGGCAGGTAGCATCTCAGACATGAGATCTACCATTGGATTTATGTTTTCATTGGGGAGTGCTGCTGTGACACGGAGTAGCAAGAAGCAACCCAAAATTGCTTTGTCGAGAGTACAGAGGAGTTGCGGTGGCAGCACATGTGAGGTAGCTTGGTTACGCAAGCTGCTACTGATTTGGGGTTGCATGTGGAGAGAAAGATTGTCATATATTGTGACAATCTTAGTAGCATATAGTTGGCCAGGAATCCAGTTTTTCATGCACGTATGAAACACATTGAGGTGCATTACCACTTCATTAGAGAGAGAGAGTGTTGGCAACAAGCGACATCGACTTGGCCTACATCAGCACACATGATCAGGTTGCTGACATCTTCATGAAGGCCTTGGGAGAGCTGAGAAGCTCCAAAGATTTTGAGATATGCTTGGAGTTCATGAGCTAGAGTTAAGCTTGAGGGGGAGTGTTGAGATGTCAAGCTCAACATGAGCTGACACTCACGAGGCGCCTGTATGACCGTTCAACATTTATATCACTGGCGAGTTTGATAGTTGGCACCGACATATCTTCGCTAGAGATTCTACAACTGGACTACATCGACTAGTCCACATCTACCAACTCCTCTTAGAATGTTCACATTACGGACCGCTTGTACATACTCTATTATGTGTGTTAGTCACTTTATCTTCCTTTTAGACCTCTTTTGTTGTGTGAAGAAGAAGAAGAATTTTCAGCCTCTCACCTTGTGTGCTCTCTTCTAGGGTTTGTGTGAGTGTGTGTGTGCTTGCAAGAGCTCAAGCTCTCTTCTCCCCTGCATCTTTTCAAAAGTGGTATACTTTGAGTAGCAAAAAAATAAAATAACAATAGCAACAATATAGATAGTGAATAAACAATGGCATATTGATTCAATCTAGGTATAAGTGAGAGAGCCTCTCTCTCATTCTCTTCCTCTATTTCCAAGAGAATCACATCCACACAAGGGCGGTGCTTTCCTTTCTATTTAAATTCTGATTGGGCACAATCTTGATTTCCTATAACCTAATTAATTAGTCAATCTCAATAGAGTATGAGCATTCCAAGATCTTCCCTTGATTTATTTCCTCCATCTAGGCTACAAGAAGACAGTGATTGCCATCCCAAACATATAGTATCTTATCAAATAGGAAAGCCCACTTAAATTCTCGTTTTTAATCTTAAAATTCTTTATTCTTTGCTTTCCATATATCATCCCAACTATCCTTGTCTGCATTAAGCACCTCTCTAATAGGATACCTGGATAATTTTAGAGAGAAAATAAAATTTTTCCTACCCTTAACGTATCCATTCTTGAAATACTCCACATAACCTTCAGTACACTTATAGAGTGAACCCTTCTTATTTTGCAAGATTACTAACTAGGTGTGACAAAGTGGAATAGGAGGTAGTAGGGGAGTTAATTTCTTCATCAATTCAAAAGAGTGGTCTATACTTGTTATAATCAATCTCAACACCCTTACTTTGACTTAGATTTGTCAATGTTTGCTTATCGTTAGATGATTAATGGTGTTTTGTATAAGATCAAGTCAAAGATGGTTAAAGTAGTTTATCATGAAATTTTTGTTTATGTCAACCTCCTCATTATCTTCCTTTGCATCCAACTCATCTTTGTCTTTGTGTGCCACCTCCATTGTGGGCCTCCTCCTAGACTTACTATTTAGGCTCTTCTTTCTTGGCCTTTTCATAATTTCCTCTTCGTCGTCCTCTTCTTTGTAGGCAATTTGTTTTTTAGGCCTTCTTTCTTGGCATCGTTTTGCAAAGGCACCCAATGTTTATCTTTATTGTTGACCTTGCGCTTTCTATGTGTGTGCTTGCTTGTGATACTTCTATGCTACTTTTGGGTGTCTTTCATCTTGAGGTACAATAGGTGCATTCAAAGTTTCTTTCCCTCATCCTTCAACATTTGAAGAATTTCTTGATCTTTATATTAATACCTAAGCACAATTCATAATATAGTATTAAAGTGAATGATAGAATCTTACCAGATCTTTTATAGAACAAATGATAAATATTTTCATTCTATCATGAAAATACACGATCTCTCCATTCTCGATTAGAAATAGAAGGCACATTTGTTTTGTTAGAAGTCAAAAGAACCCACATGATCATGAGAAAGTGCAACACCATAAACCAAATCCCTTCATGTCTCCATTTATAGAACCATGTCTTTGCCCACTTCTACTTTATTGTGAATAAAACCCACAACACGATTCTCTCTAACCTTTGATCCATTTGTGTAATTGACATCATTAAAAAAGGCATATCATCTCATATCCTTAAGAGAAAAAAACGTTAACTAAAAAGGAAACCTTTAAAACTTTTTTAAAACAATCAACCATGTGATAAAAATATAATAATTTAAATAATTTAATAATTATGTTAATATAATATATTTATTATATTATGAATATAAATATATATCAATATTTAATAAATATTAATCATAAAGTATACTCTTAATTAATTACTTTTTATGAACTTATTTTTATTTAAATAATTATTTAATACATATATTCATGCTATATACATATATACCAATGTTAAACATATATATAATATTTATATAAATGATATATATATATATAAACTTAAATAATAAATATATAAATAAAGAGAGAGGGGTAGAGGGGCAACGAGTAGGGGGACAGCCGAGAGAGGCAGGCTCAAGGGGAGGAGGGTGGGGCTAGCCCTAACCCATCCAAATATTATTGTTGGCGACCATATTCTTGGGTTAGAGAGGGGCGACCGGTAGGGGTGATAGGGGGCGACAAGCGAAGGTGATGGGGCAGGGCGATAGAGGGGGTTAGGGTTAGGGCCTAACCTTTACCCCTCCTAATATGGTCGTTGTTGGTGGACCACATTCAAAGGCTTGGCTAACCGATATAGGGAGAGAAGGGCGATGCGGTGGTTGACTGGGATAGAGGGCCTCTCAGGGTGATGGGGTGGGAGAGGGAGCCAAGAGGAAGGCTAGCCGAGAGGGAGGGGCAATGTGGGCAGTTGACCAAGAGAGAATGGGGAAACTAAGAGGGAGGGGTGAACGATCGGGAAGGAGGGAGGGGACGCCAAGAGGGAGGGGCGACTGGCCGCCAGGAGAGAGGGGCGGGCGAGAGGTAGGGGGAGGGGGGTTAAGGTTAGGGCCGACAGAGAGGGGGGGATGGCTAGTCAACCCCTCCCTCCTAGCCCCATGAGGTAGGGGTAGTCAAGAGGGAGGGAGGGGTGACCGCATGACAGAGAGACGGGGGAGGGAGAGGGAGGGAGGGAGGGGCCAGGAGAGATGGGGGAGGGGGTGGAAGGCAAGGCCACTTGGGGGGAGAGGGAGGTTAGTGTTAGGGCCTAACCCTAACCTCCCTGACTAGGGGGGGAGAGAGGGGTTAGTGTTAAGGCCTAACCCTAATATTATGTTTAATCTTATCTCCTTCGCATTTAAATGTGAATGGTTACTTTGGTAAATTTACATGAGAATGTGTACATAGCATTGAACTCACAAATATATTATAATATGATATTGCCAATATATAATGCCCTTAATATCATGTCACTTCAACTTCCTCTATAAACATATACTTTTTTCTTTTTAATATCTTTCTAGGATAATCGACATAGTTGTAATGTAATGCTTCAAATAGAAATAACAAAACACATTTCTTTTTCTATTGATGTCAACATCATTATTTTATATACAATTGATGTCATATCAATTGTATATAAAATAACAACACATTTCTTTTTTCTATTGATGTCAACATCATTATTTATATAAAATTTATGTCATATCAATTGTATATAAAATAACAAAATACATTTCTTTTTGTATTGATGCCAACATCATTATTTTATATATAATTGATGTCATATCAATTGTATATAAAATAACAAAACACATTTCTTTTTCTATTGATGTCAACATCACTATTTTATATACAATTGATGTTATATCAATTGTATATAAAATAAAAAAACACATTTATTTTTGTATTGATGTCAACATAATTATTTTATATACAATCGATGTCATATCACTATGAACTTCCTCTATGAAGGTTTATATACTTTTTCTTTTAATATCTTTCTAGACAATAGACATGGTTGTATTGTGATGCTTTAAATGGAAATGACAAAAACATTTTTTTTAAATTTATGTTAATGGTTGGAATATCATCATATTATATAATAAATTTTTTTATTTTGTTGATGTCAACATCATTAATTTATATATTATCAATGGTTGGAATATCTTGGCACATTTATTTAAGTATAGAATTTATCCATATAATTACTTTACCTAAATATAGCAATTTTCCATCAATTACTTTAGCTAATTATAGTAATAATCCATGATAATCACTTTGTGCTTTTAGTATGTTCTATCTATATATATCCATCTTACTCTCCCTCTATCTTACCCTTTATTCTCTCTCATTCTCCCTCTTTCTTTCCCTCTCTCACCGTCATTCTTTACATCACCCACCCTCTATCTATATATATCCATCTTACTCTACCTCTATCTTACCCTTCATTATCTCCCTCATCTCGTCCTAATTCTCTCCCTTCTCTCTCATTCTCCCTCTTTATTTCCCTCTCTCTCACTGTCATTCTTTACCTCACCCACCCTCATTCTCATTATCACCCTCTCTTTCATTATCTGTCTTTCTCTCACTCTTATCTTCCTCACCATCACTCATCATGTCTTCATTATAAACGTCCCTAACTCTACTCTTAAGGATACCCTTGAATTTGTGTGCAAGGATTTGTGTAAGAAGTTGGGTAGAGATGTAAAATAGGATATTATAATTACAATAAAGGCCCATAATTTTTGGGACAAGATTCTAGCACATGAGCCTATCGACTGAGGAGATCTATGTGTGTGGAACATGAAGATTAGAGCCACCATCGGTACTTGGTGGATTTATGGCTACATTGGTAAAGATAAGGAGGATCCCCTGTGTGAGAAGCTAAAGAATAGAGTAGCTCTTAAAAGCACTTACGTTTAGGGACCTTTCATTAGGGGAATTTTGAACTCAACTTTGGGCCCTCTAAGAAGTGCCAACTTAGCTTAGAGAGAGATAATCCAAAAAGCCTAAAAAATAAGGTGAAATTGATTTTGGTGTATTTTCTCTTGGCATTTTCTTGAGATATAGAAGATATATTTCTATTCGTAAATGTACATAAAAATGATAGAATATTGCCACTTCTCGAAGTCTTCAATCTGTTCATGTACTATATGTACTACGTGAACAATGCATTGGTCAATTCTCTAGGTTTAATGGCTTATATCTCAAAATCTCTACGTACAAGTCGATATAGAATATTTCTTGAAATTTGAACCAAGGATCATCCAAAAATAGTTCGAGTTCCCTCCCTCTGTAAGAAATTTCACCTCAAATTTTGAAGGTTTTTGACTTCCCTCCCTGCAAGAAACTTTACCTCAAATTTTGAAGTTATTACATATCAAAGTTTGCAGGTATTGGTACCTTTAAAATCAAGGTTTTTCTTGCAAATTAGTTAAACTCTTTACTTCTTTTTACTATTTTGGCACCTTTCTCTTTCCATTTAGATTTTTCTACTAATCAAGAGCAAGGAGAAACACAGAGAGAATCAAGAGGATGGAAAAGGGATCAAGAGCAAGGAGGAATATAGAGAAAAGAGACATTTACAACCTGCACATCGAGCTTGAACATGAATATGAACCTCTAAGTAAGATTAACAGAATTGAGTCTTAATATAGGGATCCATCAGTCCAGCCTAACCCCATCCAATCCCATGGGTTAGCCAACCTCCCAACCACTGTAGTGATAGCATCCATTTAGGAATTTAGTTATGTTTTGCCCCGAGTACTAGGGAAAAGAGTTCCTAGGCCCCCTAGCTGGCGCTTCAAGCAAACTTCAAGATAGTCACACCACTTACACACCCAATATGAAATTGCCTGTTTCACAGATTTAGCTGTCTTTAAAACAATCTTTTAATGAAACCATAGTATCACTGATCATAATCCTCCAAAATATCTAGCTTGAATTCTAATTTCTAATCATTCCTTCATCAGTGTACCTATGATATCATTGGCAACCAGAACGCTCACACCTGTTCCCTCAGGGGCCTTTTCAATAGTTTCTAACTCATATTACCCAAAAATATAATCACATAAGAAAAATACAAATGGACTCTCCGTTGAAGATCAGCAAGATCAACCAACAGATCCATATAAAAGTGCCATGGACTCATCTATTGAGGACTAGCAAGGCTAATCAACCAGATCCATGCCCGAGTTTAGAAACAGCTCTAACTCCTTGTTCCATTTTCTTCCCCAACACACATGTGGGTATCTTTGGCGACCCAGAGCCCGAGCACCATATGGTCAGCACCCTCTAGGCTCCTTCGCAGGTCACCTAGCGCTTCACTCATAGGCCGCTTCCTTGGTCCCTCATCCACCGTACTGGAAGCTCACATTAGAAGAATTCGGAGCTCATTTTGGGGCCTTTTAGGGTTTGGAGAAAATGTCTCGCAACCAATAAGGAGAAGGCCAACGTAACGTAGAAAATCCACACAAAAAAAAGAGTGAAAAATAGAAAATAGAACAGTACTTTATGGTGGCAGAAGCGTGCGAGATGAATAGGGAGATTTGTTTTTGATTCTCTTCTCCAGCATATCTCTATCATGAGATTTTAGTCCATCTTTGAGCGTAAGAGTCTGTTTGAAACTTCCCTCTCGCGACAATCCAATTTCCTTTCTTCTCAGACTTTTGAGGGACTATTCCATCTTTGACAAGCATCTCTCCTTGCCATAGCTCTCTTCAACATTTCACCTGTTGTGGATATCTTTTTGTTCTTTCTTTTAAGTTGATCTGCACTACTTAGAATGTTAGATTAATTGAAATCTAACATCATACTATCTTTCTTTTGTGTTGGTTTCTATTAGGGGTGTGTTAGATTCGTAGCCTGAGATGGCACCCAGAAACAATGGACGCAGCATTAGAAAACATTCGGTGGGTTTAGATGGTGAAGACTCTGTTGATGTACGAAATATATCTTTGCCACGAAGGCCTATCACACAGATTTCAAGCATAGAGGTTTCCAATATTGTAACAGCAAATGCTAGTTGGAAAATGTTTGAAGTGGGAAAAGGAGCTTGGGTACTAATGCAACCCAAGAGGATCAGGAAGAAGATCAAAAAGCAACAATCAACGAGTACTTTCCTGATATCCTAGAAAGACAGAGTAAAAGGTTTTAGAGTGAAAGGTAGAAGATGTGTAAAAGAGATTCTAGTGCAGCATGTTTATATGCATCGAGAACTCAATTGCGAGAATATCCAGCTTATCTTCCACATCATAGACCAAATTGTAAACACATAATATAACTTAAATTATTTTCAAGGCACAATTGTTTCTCTCTTTATAACTAAGATGATCTTTCTGAATGTTTCAGATCTATATTCTTCATCATACGAGGAGTGGCAACTAGTGGAATGCATTTTAGGATTCTTCAATGTCGTACATGGCACGATAGGAGAGCTATAGTACAAAGGTAGATCTATAAGAGACTTGGCTAAAGAGGGTATTTTTTTCTATGATCACTTCTACCAGCAGCTATTGGACCATGCTCATTCTTATGGCACATTGCAAAGGCAAGATTTTTTGGAATGGAATATAATAGACTGGCCTGTTCCCGATGGAAGTATAATAGAGGCATATAGAGCCAAACTATATGCAGAAGTGCAGCATTCATTGAAACCAAATATTGCAACAAGAATAGTCAAAATCACAGTTTTTATGCCTGTCAATGTTTTCATAGATATTTTCCAAGAATATTCAATCAGAGTTTGTAAGACTATGTTTTCTTTTAAAGCAAAAGGCTGTGATGACATTCCAAAATTTTTGGATGATGGTTGGGATAAAATTATGGCCAACACTATGTATTGTGAGGTTGTCCATGACACAATCAATCTCAAGTACATGTTTGCCTCCCAGAATTTTATTTTCTCATTTTACTATAAACGAAGCAGGATGATAGGTACACAACTAGTACCAATGGAACAAGATGAGAGCTATCTAGAAAATGATATTATTGATATAGATGTTATCGAGAATGGCATTTTAATAGCATCCATCACACTTGGAAGATACTACACACTCTCTCGATTATGGAATGACATTATAAACGAGACTGAAGGGAGTGTCTGCATCGGATTTTCATTCATTTTAAACAACAAAAAGGTAAACTGAGTTTCCTAAAGTACTCATTCAAGATTGGCAAAATTGTTTATCAAAATTTTAATTCAAAAAATGTAGACATCTCATTTTCAAACTGTGATTTTGTTTCAGATACTGCAAAGAAGAGAAAGCAAGATACAATGCAAAGATATTACAAGCAGAACAATTCAGATAGTTCAATCATCTTGAACTCAGGTACAATAGATAATTCATATATACTTTTAGCAGACAGTAAAAGCATTATAGAATTCTTAACATTTTCAAACCAAGAAGTGATCCATTAAGAAAAAGTAATTGCATTTATCTTTGCATTTACTGTTGTTGTTCTCAGATGTACAAAGGAGGGTATATCTACAGATGTACAAATAATCCTATATTTGGGTTTCTAGCTCAAGCTGAGCCTGGCTTTGGTCCAAAGACTCAAATAAAGGCTCCTTGTCGATATGGCTCTCCCTCGGCTTCTCCTTTTGCTCTGCAGTTACATCCAAAGACTTCATATTTCATGGGAGAGGCTCATCTTCCATTTTCATATCCTCAGGCACTTTGGAAGGCTGCTCCCGAACTTTCTGGAACCCATCAAGAATGTTTTCATTTAGATTGAAAGATTTCAAATCATCTTTCTGCACAGTAATCACTTCTACATCAATATTGGAAGGGGATATTGGCTGGTTTAGAATTGGAGGAGATGCAGGAATAGGAGAAGCAAGTCCTAGCAACCTCAAAATTGTATTGGCTTTGAAACTATAGACATAGTCAGAGCCAAACTTATCTTCTTGCATTTGCAATAAAGAAAATATTATTTTCAAAAACTGACTGCATTTATGTTAAAAAATTTGATGATTGTAAATCTTTTGACTTACAAACTCGGGCTGCTTCTCTCCAAAGTAGGAGTCCTTAGCTGCTATAAGTAATCTCCATCCACAAGAATATGGGTCTTTTTGTTGTGGTGTCTGTAAATAAATTATGAGAATATCAATAAAGATAAACAGTTCTCTATACAGAAGATAAAATAAGATTGGTGTTCTTCCACAAACCTGCAGTGCAATTGGTTCAATCAGGTTGAGTAAATTTGTATTTGGAGGACATAAGTCCAGGGCATCAAAAAGTCTTTTCAAGCCGCTACAATACCAAAGGAAATGTGAGAACTATCAAATTTCTTTGATATTAGCATCCTCCATACTCCCAAGTTTCATGAGAATACATTAAGGATAAGACTTACAGGCCTAGCTCTCCTAGTGGGTACCCTGAAGAGAGTTAAATGTATAACATCTCTTTTGTTCAAGGTCAATGGAAACAAAACTCCAATGAGAGCTACAAAAAGAAGAATAATATAAGGACCAGAAAGATAAAGGAACCAAAAAAGCAAAGTACAGTGAAATCTAAAATCTAGGTGTACTTACTTGGAGTGGTATGGTAGGAAGATGACATCAACTACTTCAAAATTGTAGTAATTGAACCACTGTGTGATCTCTGAGCTTGAAAGAGATTCCTGGATTAGTGATGAAGATCCTGTGCATAACCCCAGGATGCAATTTGCTCTTGAACATGCTGCACAAGGAAAGACTCAAAGACTCAGTTTGAGATTGAAAAGGATTGATACTTTTGTAGAAAAATTAATCTTAGAAAACACATACTAGAGAGTAGCCAGGATGAGAGTATCTGTCAGGTACGACTTCCTCTGGGAAAGAGATTTTATACAGAGCTTTGCATTTGCCATTTATTTACATTATGTTGAGCTTAGTGTTTTTGAGAAAAGTCTGCTCAAGATCATGACTTGGAAGAATATGAGGAAAAGGAGGAGGAGTTGGCAAGTGAGCAGAGTGAAGAACTTCAAGATGAGGAGCAAAGCATTAATCTAGAGGAGGAGAAGTCTGCTATTGCAGCACTTGATCTTATATCTCTGAAATCAGAGACTTTAAGAGATGCAGTTATCAGTGGATAAAATTGAGCTTGATAGTTCCAATTATGCTATTCCAATTATGCTGTTCCCATCCTTCCATCATTCAAGATAGAAGGTAGAGAATATGTTTTTCTAAATGACATATTGTGCATTTTCAATCTAAGAGAGGACTATGCACTTGGCCTCATAGCTCAATCATGCAAGGTGGACAAGGAAGTAATGATAGATGACAAGGTGGACCTAGAAGACAAGTTCAATCCTACATTGGAACTTTCTACGTGTTTTAAGGAGGCAATGCATGCAATGTGCAAATGTGAACATTGCATAATGGAATATCAAGAATTGCTTTAAAATTTGGATCTTCCTTGTCCCTATTGGGTGCTCTTCTCCACCATTTGAAATCCAAGACATGGGTTGGTTGTTTACAATACAAGCAAGGAGATTTGGTGTTACCCCCTTTACTGATATTGTACCTACACTTCAATGTCTTAAGATCACCTGCCATATGCCATTCTACTTGAAAATCACCTTTGCCTGGAACATGAAGATGACCCCCTAAAATTTGACTCCTTACAGTTGAGGGTATATCTGTCTGTTGAAAAACCCAGTTAAGTGTTTCATGGTCCTCTGTATTCACCTGCCATTACAATAGAATGATATATGGTAGAAGTTTATTAAAAAATATACATGTATATTCAACAAATACTAACACCAAAATAAGAAAATCCATACCTCAAATGATCCCAACAACCATACATGTTTTTCTGATTGAACGCTAAAGTACTTTGAACTGGTCTTTGTGATTGATGGATCAAGTGCCCGATTCATCAAGGTAATAGTCACTCTTTCTATCTTCTTTTCCTTTACAATTTCACATTCATCAAGCTTAACAACAAACTTTAAAACTCCTTTACATTCCTCAAGTGTGATGTTATAAAACTCCACCATTCTTCTCTGTAATTGTTGCAGCTCCACAAAAATATTGTTCAAAGGATCATATACCTTTGGCCCCTTCATATACATTTTCGATATGTAAATATTGTCCAATGAAGTCATCTATTTCTTGATTTAGAAGACCTCTTTGGTGCCACACTACTACTGGGGCGGGTAACAATACACGTTTTATCCGATGATCTTTGAGAGTAGAAGAAACAATGTTAAAGATTGAAGCATATCCTTTTCTACTCACCCCACTCATATCTAGGGCTTCTTGAATTTTTTCAACATCAACTCTACTTTCTGATATAAACTTTTCGACAGCATCACGTTTCACCCTTTTGAACTTTTTTTCATCTATCAAGCTCTGCACGACAACTTTAGAGACTAAACCTTTTATTTGCTTCACTGGAACAAGATTGGAATTTTCATTTACTTCACAAAGCCTTAAAATTTCCCTACAACAAGAAAGAAACACATCTACAAGTATACAATGAGACAATTATAACTCACCTTTAAAAGTTCATTGATTTACATTGAAAGTTTTTGGAACTTCTTCATTCGTTTAAACAATTTGGATGCTCATTAATGGAAGTTAACAATGAGATATCGTCATACCTTGCTTTTTGAATTCTGCACTTACATCCTCCAGAGCCAGCCTTCAACTCTGCAATGTTCCGGATTTTTCTATTCCGTAGTCTCTCTCCTAATATAGTGCCTTTTCTCCTCGCTTTCAGTAGCATTGCCTTTGTCTTTTTATGTTCTTCCTTCTCATTTTCTAGAAGTTGCTTCAATGCCACACACTCTATCTTATCTTGCCTTCTGTTTGCCTCCTCTCGTAAATATAAATTCTTGTACATATTTGCATTAGCACATTGAGCTGAGACGTATCCATACAATCCATTTACTCCATTGCCTACAAACTTCAATAGAGTTGTTGGATTAGAGAATGGAGGTGTTGAATTTCTAATGATGCATGTTGGATAGATGCCTCCGACACACCACAAGTCTATATGCTACAAACCTCCTTTCCACAGCATGTCTCTTTGCTCAGTGCATAGATGCAAACTCTTTTGGCGCTTCAATATCGGTGCATACTGTTGTTCCAAGTCGACATGGAAATGATGAAGTCGTTTCCTACTGGTTTCTCCTTCTGCCATGTTTTGCAACAATGCCATGTATTCTTTCTTACTATATATTGTTTTGTTTTGAGAGTTGAAGAAGGCGCTAAACATTTTTAAATTCGAAATGAGAGAGATTAGTTATGTAATACTGACAAAAGAATCGTTCATACATGTGAGCCAAACCTATGAAAAAGGTATCTTTTCAAAGCTTTTAATGATAAGACCTTGTTGTTTGTGAGCAGCAGTATATTTATTGCCTCAAACTGACGGTTTTGGACCTGTTGTGATTATTTTACGTAGTTTAAGAGCAAGATAAATAAGAAAATAGTGAATTTCTTACAGGGCCCCAAAATGAGCTCCGAATTCTTCTAATGCCATTTAAATATCAAACCGAGGCTGGTTAAGACCTCGGTCCACCTTGCTACGCGAGACGTCCTCCATTGACTCTCCGTCTAGCTGTTGCAACTTTATCACTTAGGTCTCCACGACCTCATTCACAAGATGGTCAAAATGCTTCCCAGCATTCTTGATATAAAACAAATATTTAAAAACAAGTTTCATAAATATAGTTTCTAATGAACTCGCATCTTTGCACATTGTTCCACATCATTTCTCGTTATTCCACATTCTTCTACATCAATTCACATTGCTTATTCCACATCCAGTCATATGTATTCCATCGTCTTCATCCATTCTCACATCATATTACATCTCATCACATCTATCCTCATCACATCACGACTCACAACATATCCATTCATATCACATCACATCCATCTATATTCATTCAGATCACATTCACATCTCACCACATCCATTCAGATATCATCACATCACATTCACATCCATTCACATCTCACCACATCTCACCACATCCATTCAGATATCATCACATCACATTCACATCCATTCACATTCACATCCATTCACATTCATATCCATTCACATTCACATCCATTCACATTCATATCCATTCACATCTCATCGCATCCATTCACATCTCATCACATCCACTCACATCTCATCACACCCATTCACATCCATCACACCCATTCGCATCGCACATTCATTCATATCTCATCACGTCCATCCTCATCTTATCACATCTCATTCAAATCCATCCACATCACATCACATTAATTCCATCCACATTACATCACATTAATTCCATCCACATTACATCACATTCACATCGATCCATCTCACACCACATCCATTCACAACTCATCACATTTATCCACATCCAAGCATTCATTCACATTCACATCTATCCACATCCATCCATTCATTCACATGCACATCTATCCACATCCATCTATTCATTCACATGCACATCTATCACACCACATCTCATTCTCATCCATCTACATCACATCACATCTCATCCACATCTCATCACATCCACTCACATCTCATCACATCCACTCACATCTCATCACATCACATTCACATCTTATCACATCCATCCATTCATTCACATGCACATCTATCCACATCCATCCATTCATTCACATGCACATCTATCACACCACATCTCATTCTCATCCATCTACATCACATCACATCTCATCACATCCACTCACATCTCACATCAAATTCACATCTTATCACATCACATTCACATCTTATCACATCACATTCACATCTCATCCATATACATGACATCACATCCCATCCACATCTCATCACATCCACTTTTAGTACTATTTTTTACTTTCATTATTGATAGGACTTTTCTAAGTTTCTGCCAATTGCTTGGCCTAGTTAAAAGTACTTTTTCTCAATCCCATTGAATCTACGTATCAGAGTGTTATTGAAGGTTTAAAAGGGAAAATAAACCTTATCACAATTGAATAGTAAAAACTCAGAAAGAGCATTTACGTAATGTATTTTGATTCCTTAAGCTTCATTAATGAGAATTAATTCTAAACTTCCATTTACTCATTGGATCCTCGATCCTCCCAGGGATTCTAGATTCTCTTTTTTGAATAAGAATTATCCAAGTTTTCTCGATGGATATTTTCACATTCTTTCTCAAATTTCTCAAGTAAGATATATTTAATATTCTTCTTTTTGAATAAAAGATTCATGGGATTTACAAAAATCAATTCTACCCATATTTTTTAATAATAATAATAATACTCAAAATTCCACTTTTGATAAATACTCATAACTTGAATTATGCCAAAAATTTCTCTTTTACCATTTAATTACTTGGATCTCAAATATCATGGGAATTCCTCTCTTTGCATAAAAATAAATTTACTAAAAATTCCTCTTTTCTTTTAATTAAATATTTATGCAAAAATACTAAAAATTTATTTCCCATGAATATGATGAAAATCATTCTTTTTGCATAGGATGTCCAATCCTAGAATATGGTAGGAAGTCCTCTTTTAGAATTATGCATAAAAATAAGATATGTATTATTTTCTAAAATTTTTTGCCATAGCTTCGCTACTATTACTGATAATTCTTAATATTTCCTAAAAGAGTAAAAGCTTGTAATGAAAATATGATAGTAGTTCCTCTTTTATGCTTAAAATCAAACTATGAATTTAAATCATAATTTTAACCATAATTATAAACATAACTATGATTATCTCACTAGATTAAACTAATTTCAACATTCCTCTTTTCCCAAATTATTAGGATAATCCATTTCTCATTTAGAATGAATTAAAGTAGTTTCTAACTACTCATAAACAATCTAAAAGAACTTACCATTATTTTAATAGCACAAAATCATGAAAATATCATTTTCTTAATGTCTAGCTTATCAAGCCTAGAGTTTAGTCTTGAATTAAGAGACTATAATTGAGAAGCATCTTTTTCCAAGGGATTTAGCCATAAAGATAGCTATTCTTTTAGAGAGAGAGAGAGAGAGAGAGAGAGAGAGAGAGATTTACTTAAAGAAGGCATTACAATTAAGCATAAATATTAACTTTCTCTTAATTAAACATTAAGACTTTTAGGGAAAGCTTGATTTGAATTAAAACAATCATTTAGAAAGCTTCTCAAGCTTGAGAGGGATTGAGAAGAAGAAAGTCATTGAGAAAATTAGAAAAAACCATAAAATTTTATTTTACCTCTAAGTTTGGCTTGATTCTCTATTAGCAATGAAGCCTCGGACCAATCAATTGGTCCACCAAGAGGAGAAGAGCAACTCCAAGAGTTATTGTAGAGAGAGAGAAGGCTCCAAGCTCCCAAGAGAGAGGAAAATTTAAGGGATAATAGAAAATATGATTATTTTAATATAATACTGGCATGGTATATCTCCAATATCAAAATACAAAGGAATGAGGGTTTATTTATAGGTGAGGGAGGCCACTAGCCAAGCCCAACTGGGTTCTAGAATTTTCCATGTTCAGTTTGACTCAATTTGGACAGGATTTGGACGAGCTTGGCTCCCTTATTGATTTAGTTAGATCCAAGAGAGAGGAGAGATAAAAATATCACATTTTTTGAATTAAAAAACCCTTCCACACATGTGAAAAAGGTGCCTACCTCAAAGGTCCCCCTTTCCTTACCAAGGTGTCAAAAATGCATCATTATTCCAAAATATCTCATTTTTTTAGTAATATCTCTTAATTTTTAACTAATAAACCTTGTACTCAGTCAACTCTTCATCTTATGTGAGCATTTACTTATTTTTGGGTATTTTCTTTTATTCTTTGGATTTATCTCATCCCAACACTTGGATTAATCCAATTGGCCCATTGGAACCTTAATTGGACCATAATTGAAAAATTTCGAAAAATGTAGACCCTTAGGCTAAGGTCCCTCATACCATTTTCAATTAATCCCTAAAGCACATTGGAAAGTTCATTTTGAACTTTTGTTTCAGGGGAATCCATTTTAGACACTAGGAGAATTTTTGTATCCAAAGATATCTCAATTTTGAATTACCTCTCTCTAGGCCAAAAGAGGATAAAACAAGATCTTTCTTCTATTTCAGAGAGGGCAATAATTACAAGAACAGAAGGGGAGGTTCTTACACCTTTAAACCTCAAAAGCTGGAGGGAGGAATCTTATAGAAACCATCCAAGACTATATCAACAAAGTCAGATATCTCCACTCTCGCTGAGATAAGTTCTCTGATGAAAGGTTAATATGGAGATTTTTGGAAGGTCTGGATAAAGTACCCCTACACAATTCATTGTATTCCTTGGTCCATACATCCTTTGAGCAATGCTGTAGGAGTGCTGTGGACTTTGAGGATAATGTCAAGGAAACACATTCCCGAGAACTTCATGAGAGTACATCAGAAGCCTCGTTCAAGACCACCAGCACAAAATTTGATGGAAAGAGCAAAGAGTCCACATCTGGACATCAAGTTAAGCAGTTAGCCGCTACACCAATGTAGCAAATGACCCAACATTGAAGAACCGGATCGAGTTAGCTAACCCCATCTCTATCTGAAGAGGGAGCTAGGATGGTGCGCCCGATTTGTCGAGCTAACCATACTAGCATGGAGGGTCCACATTTGCGACCCCGTCCCACCGTCTATTGCACATATTGCCAAATATGGGGCAATTCAAAAAGTCATGAACTACTATCAGCAAAGGGCTACTCAAGCCCGCACTCTACCTCAAGCCTTGCCTGCTGCAAACCCAAGGAAACCGATGGCCTGCCAAACCTGCTCTTCACAATGTACCTCAACCAAGCCAAGAAGTGGCCCAAAGAGGAATTTTGAGGGTACCCGAAATTCCCTTGCCACCCCCAATTCTCCCACCTCATGAATCACACCTGTTCCGTCAGCTAGCCCTAACAAAAATCTTTGAAGAAGGGGAAAGGGGGAAGTTCCCAAAGGTCCCACCTACAAACCCCTAGAGCCAACTAGTCCACCCTCTCAAATCCTAAGCCACTATGTAATGGAGGGTGACCAAATGTACCGAGTGTACTTAGCTGCCCCAATGCCACAAGGCCAAGACATGAATACAATGTCAAAATGACCACCCATACAATGCTATCATTGTGTAGAACCTCACTGAGTGGCTGAGTGTCCAATCAAGAAAGGGATGGGAAGTGCCTTTTTAGGTACTTCTGCATTATGCATTGGGTGTGGGATTGACCGTATGTATAAAGATTGTCTGCTCAGATCTAGAACAACAGGGAAGGCTTATAAAGCTAATCCCAACACCAACATTAACCTGCTGAGTGTAAGAGACGGCTTCATCCACACGATACCTCTCAATGCCATAAACCATATTACAAAACAGACAGAGGGTTGTAGCTCATGTTGTAGTAGAGCATCAACCTTGCGAGACCAGGGGCAAGAAAAGGTCTTATCTTCGAAGAATGTCCCTGAACAAGCACGAGCAACCGGATGCTTGAGAGAGAAAACCACAAAAATGGTAAGGGAGATAGTCGGGTAGTTATCAAGAGTGGTTTGGAAGATGGCATGACAACATATGCATCAACCACACCCCCTAATTACAACATTCATTCAACATATTACATAGCAGATTCCATCTATCATCCTCTAAAACAAAGCTAGATTTCCCCCAAGAAATCTGACACCCCAATTGGATGCAAACTTCCATCATAGCCTCAGTAGTACACCCTCTATGAGTTTACTTTTTCAATATGTCCCCCTTTTTTACCAAATTTTAAATGTAAGTCTAGTCCCCATAGGATTTTCTATGTATGCCACAAATGTATGATCCACTTGCTTCTCCTTGAGGTACCATCTTCTGGTTTTAGGTCCAAATCTAAGCAGCTTAGGCTTCAAATCATCACCACTGCTGATCTGCATCATATGAATCATAAGTTACGTTACCCTAGTATGCTTGAAGTCTCTCGCAAGTAAATGCAAAAATCAAGTGATGCCAAGCTACAATTTTTGCATTAGTTGACTCATCCCCTCTTTTTCCAACCTATTCACAAACCAACACATACACACACTGTTATGCATCAGATCTGTCACATCTAGTCCCACAGAAGATTCATTCTGAAATACAATAGAATTCCTAGTGACCCAGATTTCCCACAGACAACAAGCTTTGATAATGTTTAAGAGTACATCTATAGCCTCATCATTAAAAGTACACTTCCCTAAGATCCAATCATCCCAATAAGCTTGAATCCCTAAACACTATTCAAACCACTTTCCAAATTTTCCCCATGCACCTTTGATGGCTGGACAATCCCAGAATGCATGTTTTCCATCCTCCAAGGCAGTTCTTCATCTGGGACAACACCCACTAGTAAGATTATTTTGCATTAGTTTAGTCCTAATGGGCAAAGCCCACATGTATACCCTCCACAAGAAGACCTGAAATTAAACAGCTAATTGACATTCCCATAGCTTCTTCCATCTCTTCTTCCAACAACGAGAACTCCAACTCACCCTCCAAATCCTATTACAATATTCCACATTGTTTTCCCCTTTTCTTAGTTCAATATACAGGTCTCTAGTTTTTCCTTTTGCCAGTTTATCCCCATTGAACTAAGCCAAGTATTCAATCCAACAAGACCCATCTGATGTAGTGGAAACCCCCCCAAGCTGAATATGAACAAGCACCTGTGCCATTAAATCCCTCTCCCTACCAACAAACAATTGAAATTCCAATGTCAGCTAATCATCCAGCTCCTTCCACCCCACAGTTGTCCAGTCCCAACAATCATTCAGCCTCTTTACTTTTATTGTTCAGTTTCCTTGCGAGTAAGTATCAAGAAGACCTAAACGGGGGTTAAATTTATGAGACCACCAGAGCCCCAAACTAAGAATAGAGTTACCTGAAACTCTACACCCCCCATATCCCAAGCCATAAGACTCAAGCCTTCCTTCCACCTGTTGGACAACATCATGCATAAAGGAGAGCCTTTCATCTTCAAAGGAGGATAGGAAAACAGTCTATCTTTCCAACAACCCAACCCCTACAAATTGCCTTTGGCTTGAACCAATGATACCTCCACCAACACTGACCATGTTTCTTCTTGTTGGAGACACTTGGGAAGAAACAAGGCAACCCAACCCCTACAAATTGCCTTTGGCTTGAACCAATGATACCTCCACCAACACTGACCATGTTTCTTCTTGTTGGAGACACTTGGGAAGAAACAAGGCAACCCTTGCTAGGGTTTGGGTGGATAGATGCAAAATTCCAATACCACCTTCCCCCTTAGGGACACATAACTTGTCTCCCAAGCAAGCCAGGCTGGAACTCTTCTAGTAGTTATGCCATTCCTCCGTAAGAAATCTCTAATGGGACCCACTATCCTTTTTCGATGACACTTCCCAAATTCAAGCACATGACAAAAAAACATAATATAAGCATTCAGCATAGTATTGCATATTGCTATCCTGTCATGAAAAGGAACTCTAATCCCCTTCCATTTCTTTAGCTTTTCAAGAAATTTGTCTAATGCCTAATCAGTCAACTGTTTGTTTGTAACTTCAACCCCCCAAATGGGACTCCCAGGTGCCTGACAATTTGTCCTTTCCTTACTACCTCACACACAACCTCTCCAGTTCAAAATCATTATCCTTAGTAAGATTTATGATTTTGGCTTTCTGAATGTTACATCTGGATCTAGATGCCACAACAAATTCCTATATAATAGACAAATCATGTCTCATATTATTATTATCAGCTTTCAGGGAACAATTGTGAATCATCACCAAGCACTGAATAATCAGTTGCTCACTGTGTCTCAGCTTCAATCCAGTAATACTCCCTTTACTATAGGCATCTTCCAAAGCCACCACCATGGGATGGGAAGCAATAAAAAATAAGAGGGGGCCAAGGGGGCACCCTTGCCTCACAGATCTATTTACTTCAAACCCCCCAACCACTCTCCCATTTAACAAGACATTAGAATGCCCTCCTAGGTTAAAGTGTAAATACATGTAGCCATTTTAGTTCCAAAGCCAAGTTTCTCCATTACTCTTGCCCCAAAAAAGACTAATGAAGCCTATCATAAGCCTTTTCTTTGTTGAGTTTTGAGCGCCACATCTCTCCCCAACATGGCTACAAAAATAATATCATATATTGATGTGCCCTTAATAAACCAATGTTGTTTCATGATAACTTCTTGCAAAACATAAGTGATTCTAAGAGAAATCACCTTGGCCAAGATCTTATAGATTATAGTCAACTTGGTGATAAGCCTCCAATGACCAAACCTACTACAAGTAGTTTGCTTAGGGATTAACTTCACTAGCCTTCTTTGAAATCCTTATCCAAATTGCCAGAGTTGAAGGCCTTTTTACACACTTCCCAAACTATATCCTTCAAGGATGGCCAAAAGGCAATGAAGAATTCCATATACATGCCATCTAATCCTAGAGCTTTATCCCTTCCCAACTTCAAAAAACCCACCCAATATTCCTCAATATCAACATCCCTCTCTAACCATCTAGCTTTGTCAGGATCCACACTATGATTAACTAGCCTTAACAATTTATTAACATCCCTCTTTAACCATCTCAATATCAACATCCCTCTCTAACCATCTGACTTTGTTAGGATCCACACTATGATTAACTAGCCTTAACAATTTATTTTCTGCCTGAAATCTCCTGTGAGAGTAGTCCTCCTTCAAACTAAGGGTGGAACCAAGAAAATCTACCCATTTTCTTGATATTTTCTTAACATTCTCTAGTTATTGCCCACTCTCATCTAAAATTCTCCCCACCACTTCCCTATTATTTCTCCTTTTTGAAAGCCTAAAAAGATATCTCTCTAGTTTCCTTCTATTATTGAATGTTTTGCCTAGTTCCCCTCCTCTCTAGCACACCTATCATCCTCTTGTTTCAATCCAGATTGGCATCTGAAATACTAATTAATTTCCTCATCAATAAATTTATCAACTTATCTTTTCCTTTGTAGACTTTTTAGTTGCATTACCCAATTCTTCCTTTCTTGCCTCCTCTCCTCAAAACTCAGCTTGCCAACAACTCTCACGATTCCTTGCATCTCATTCGCAAACTTTCTCCATGACCCATTAGAAATAGCTCTCCTTTTTAGTCTCCCAATAGCTTCCTCAATGTACCCAACAAAGATATCATCTCTGAGGAAAATATTATTAACTCTCAACTTCCTAGTAGGAAATTAGTTCAATTCGATTTCCTCCCAATCAGTTGAGTGCTAGCTCCATTTCAAGGGCATGTGGTTAGAGATAGCTGTGCTAGAGTCTATATAAACACTCAAAGTATGAGGGACCCATGAGGC
Source organism: Cibotium barometz (assembly GCF_041138505.1). Classification (NCBI taxonomy): domain Eukaryota; kingdom Viridiplantae; phylum Streptophyta; class Polypodiopsida; order Cyatheales; family Cibotiaceae; genus Cibotium; species Cibotium barometz. The sequence goes on from NC_141074.1 coordinate 17,865,736, forward strand.
TTGTTGACTGAAAAACAATCTATCAATTTTGGAAGAAGAGCTAATTTATTGCAAGCTAAAGTATGTATGCCTAGGATTGTCTCTCCAATCCCCCAGGCTCCAACTATAACCAATCCCATTTTGCCTCTCAGCTCCTCCCATTTTCCCTTCTCTTGACCCATCAAAATGGTGCTTCCCCCACACCTATCTATTTGTCTCTCGAACATATTGAAATCCCCCAAAATGATGCAAGGAACTTGAATGTTCAAATTGACAATCCAATCCCACATCTTACTCCTAATCTTATGATTATGAGCCCCATAAATGTTAACTATCCAGGCTTTTTTCCCATTGACTTGGATTTACACCACAAGGATCCTACCTTTAGGATGATTGACTATAGTAGTAGGATTTAGATCACTTCTAACTATAGTCATAACACCAATCTACCCAGTCTTCACCCCTCCATACATCACCACCACCCATTCACTAAACCTATCTCTCCTTAGAGTTTTAGTCCCAAAAAGGTTATCTTCTTGTATAGCCATAATAGATAACCCCCAATCTTTAACTAAACCCCAAAAAGAATCATTCTTTTTTTATCTTTAATACCTTTAACATTCCATGTACAACCAGAAATATCTATTGACTTATTCATGACATAATAGTTTCAGGTACCATGTCAACTTCCCTTAGTGTCACTGCCTCCTTTTGAATCCCCTTCCAAGCCTTCTCAACCTGATAAGTAAACCTTTAAACAAAGGAAGTGCCACTTTCCTCTTCTCTCAAAGGAATATAAGGATTAAAATACATCAGGGGGCTGAAGCTACCTTGAGACTTATTCACCTTTCCTTCTCCCCCAGGTTTAACATGGGTTCTTCTAGTCTCCTCTTTAGCTTGCCTGACACTAACTTTCCCTTTTACTCTGACCCAGTCCCTTTTAAATTAACCCCTTCCCCAACTTGCATTTTATCTTTCCCTTTTACTTCTTTCCCTAGACTAGTATCAGAATCTACCTTTTTAGCACTATTTTCACCTATCTCCTTTTCCCCAGACTTACACCATGTATCATCCCCACACAATTTTTAGCTATATGTTCAAATCCCCCGCATTTAAAGCACGCTCCCAAAAAAGGACCAAATTTCAAACCCAATTCTAATTTTCCTAATTCTCCTAAATTAACCTTAATAGTTTTATGAGTTTCAATCTTAGTATTCCAAGATACATATATGCAATTAGCTTGCCGACCCCCAGCTTCATCATTTGGAAGGTGTAGCACCAAATCCAATGAGCATGGAATGTCCCAAAGTGTAGGTTTAAGCTAAGGAGGAAGCCCAACTATTTCTACCCACACTAGACAAGCCTCTTGAAGGCTTTTATTCACATCAAAGAAAGGGTCAAAAGGAAACATGTGCACCAACCTCTGCCCCATAAAAAGAGGAGCTTTTGCAAACAATTAAGAAACTGATTTCCCTTTTATGAACAGAACATTGAAGAAACCCTTACTAAGTAGAACACATTCAAAGCCACCTATCATGTAGAACATCCTCTTGAAGCCACTTACCCACCTCAGCCTTAGCAGCAAGAGATTTTCCAGGGCAAAAGATAATAATGCTACACAGAAAAGAGCCTGACTTGATTCCTAACCAACTCTAGATTAACCTTCAAGCATACCTTCTTCCCTCGATTCAAGACTTGTGAGCTAAGCTTCGCATTCATCCAGCCTGGGACATTCTTCTTCCTCCCAGTCTCACTGCCTTCCTCTTCATGGAGCCGCTTCGTCTCTTTCGTATTGTCAACCTCCAAATCCCCCCATTCGCTCGTGACTTTTACTACCCTTTGCTGCCAGAGACTTGTCATCCCAAGCATGCAACCTTACATAAGTCAACCTCCCATCAACGTACAGGCGCATGCACCCCCAACACGTGTAGAGTAAAAAACAATACCATCCACTACCCCACTCTCTCATCACCTCCATCGGAATTTTATCTGTGACACGTGCTTTCTATTATTTAATATCATTTTTTCATTGACACCATATTTTAAGGCAATACTTCAAGAATTGTTCAATTACATACCATTCAAGTTCATCAGGTTTTCCACCCCGAGTTTTCCATGGAGGTGAAGGATGTGTTCCATGTACTCCATGCAATAAGCATAGATGAGCTGGATCATCAAAGCCAACATGCCGTATGCCATATGTGTGCTTTAATCTGCTCATAAAATTCTTAATTATTTTAAGTTCCTTCCTTCTTATATGATTTAGATTTGTGCAAGGCATGCAAGATTCCCGTGAACTCGCAATGATAGTGCTTACATAATTAGAATTAACAATTTTTAGTGTGGTTATCCTTGTAACATCTTCACACTTTCTTTCCATTTTTAGTGTTTGATTTGATCAAATCCCTTGCAAGTAGTACACCATGCTAGCGCAAGACCAAGTGTGCTCCCAATAAGTAGAGCTTGGTGTAATACCAAGGTTCTTGCCATTCATACGCAAGGCTGCTTGATCTTATCTTTTAGTGTTCATTTTGTATTTCCCGTGCTTATGTGTATTTCACATGCTCAAACACTTATGCACGCTTAAAATCTCTCAAGGTAGAGTTTAAAAACTCTTTTGATAGTTCCCGAAATTCCCTTTCCTAAAATTCCCTAACACGTCACCCAACAAATGAAAATATAGAGTTTAAAAACTCTCTTTTGGTCTTACGGGTTGGCTGAACAAGTGCACGGGAGTTAAAAAACTCCATTTGAGGTTTTATGATAGCTGTGTAACCGTGAGCTATAGAAATCGAGGAGAAGGGCTATCGTTGTTGTCACCGATGAGCAAAGGAGTTGCTCTCAGGCATCTCTTCCATGGATTTCCAAGCTTGCCCCATCTGACTAAGCTTGATGTGTAGATCCTCGGTCATCATAATGAGATTATTTGACTTCAAATCCCTACGAATCACACCTTACGAATGAAGATACTCCATTCCTCTAGCCACATCAAGGGCTATTCCAGACATCATATCTAAAGAAAGGGAATGGGGCTCAGTTTTGTGTAGAAAAGTCTTCAATGACCCTCCTGGTAGGTACTCCATCATGACACAGAGGAGAGGATGGTCGAATAGCTACAGATCAGCAGGTGCAGCTCAAGGGCTACGCGCACATCAATGGTGAGAAGGCAGGTGCAGGGAGTAGCAAGTCATGTGCATGTCAATGGCAAGGAGGTGGCTTAAGACAAGAAAAGAGCGAAGGCTTCTACAAATGTGATGGATCCATAGTGTCTCTAGAACAGCACCATGCTACCATAGCCGATGGGGCCATGGACACCAAGAAGTGCAGATTGGCTTCTCCCTTCCAAAGGTGTAGTAGTTCAACACCAAACAATTTGCAAAGCGATGTCCATCCAGGTAAGCCTGGGTTTTTGTTTTTGTATTTTCTACAACATGCTATATTTTTTGCATGTTTTGTATTCCTCTCTCTCTCTCTATCTTGTGTATTTTCTGCAACATGCTATATTTTTTGCATGTTCTATATTCCTCCCTTGATGTAGATTGCATGTTCTGTATTCCTCTCTATATCAAGCTTATGGTTTTCAATCTATTCCTATTGGGTTGTCACAAGGACAGAAGAATTGCCTTTTGTTTCTATTCTCTTTTTTTTGCATGTAGACCCTTGTGTCGTTTATTCATCTTCTTTAAGTGGATTGATGAGTATCAACACATGTATAATACTCTTAAGAAAGCCTTGGTGAGTGTCTGCACATGTATGATACTTTTAAGAAAGTCTCAGTGCACCGATTCTCACAGCACCCAATTAGGACATCATTAGCATAACATCAATTTTTTGTTAGCTTTTCTAGTCTCCATTTTCTACATGTTCTGTATTCCTCTCTTTGTATCTTTTGTATTTTTTGCAACATGCTATATTTTTTGCATGTTCTCTTTATTTTTTGTCTTGCTCCTTCTGTATCTTGTGTATTTTCTACAACATGTTGTATTTTCTGCATGTTCTATATTCCTCCCTTGATGTAGATTGCATGTTGTATTTTCTGCATGTTCTATATTCCTCCCTTGATGTAGATTACATGTTTTGTATTCCTCTCTATTGAGCTTTCGGTTTTCAATCTACTCCTATTGGGTTGTCACAAGGACATAAGCATTGCCTTTCGTTTCTATTCTCTTTTTTTTTGCATGTAGACCCTTGTGTCATCTATTCATCTTCTTTAAGTGGATCGATGAGTATCAACACATGTATAATACTCTTAAGAAAGCCTTGGTCAGTGTCAGTGGACATAGATGCTCAACATTTGTAATCGAATGGATAGCATAACATCAATTTTTTGTTAGCTTTGGTAGTCTCCATTTGAATGGCAATAAGAAAAACTACACCACCACCACATAAGAAGACTTATCCATATATTACACCATTAAGAAGTATTGTCATTATCTTTGGTCGAGAAATTTTATATTTTTTATAGACCATCAACCACTTCTTCACCTTTCGATCAAGCCATATGTGCTATGGGTAGGGCAATGGGTTAGGATCACTTGATGGCTTCTAATGAAGTTTGATTTTACCATCATTGTATAAAAAGGCTCTTAACATATACATGTTAACCACATGTTGCATATACCCAATGTCTATAACATCTGTAGACCATCTTCTTTGATTAGCATTTAATAGATACCAGGTGTTTTAATATGTACACATCTTCTTTGATTATTGAAATCTTATAATAACCATATCCCACAACTCATTAGACTAAGCTAATGCTACTAATGCAAGCGGGTGCTCACACCCAAACTAATGCCAAAATACTAGGGGGTGTACACACCCGTCAATAGACAAGCAAGTCAGGGAAGAGAGATAAGCTATTGAGAGTGAGATTCATCAAATAAGAACGGCTATCACCTATAGTCATTGTCCCTAAGAATAATGGGAAGCTCAGAGTTTGTGTAGCCTACAGAAAGCTAAATCCCTCCATAATACCAGATTCATTTCCTCTACCATTCATAGACTCACTATTGGATGTTGCACAGCAGGACATGAGATATACTCATTTCTGGATGGATTCAGTGGGTTACAACTAAGTGCACATAGCTCTAGAAGACAAAGAAAAAATAGCCTTTGTGGACTGAATGGGGGGTTTTCACTTCTAATGTGATGACCTTTGGACTAAAGGACACTCCACCCACATTCCAGAGAATGGGTGCAAGAAATATTTTATGAATATTTGACCACCTTCTTCATGAGGGTTTTTGTGGAAGACTTCATTGCGTTTGGGAGAAAACAAGACCACATAAAATACTCTGATGATGTGTTTGTAAAAATGCAGATTAGCCAGATTGAGTCTCAACCCAATTAAGTGCGCCTTTGCAGAGCCACACCAAGCAGATCCTTATTGGGACACAGTGTGTCCATAAAAGGACCCAGCAAAAGTTAAGATCATAGTAAAGCTACAACCACCTAAGAATACCAAGGAGTTATCCATATTATTGGGATTAATTAAATGGCACAGTAGGTTCATGAGATTCCTAGCAAATGTAGTAATATGTCTGTACAACCTAACTGTGAAGGATGTAGAATATGTCTGGTCAAGAGCATGTCAGGAAGCATTCCGGAATATGAAACAGATGTTGTCTTTAGCACCAATTCTCTAGCAACCAAATTTTGGGCTGGTGTTCCGTGTATTTATGTGGATGCTTCCTAATTTGCCCCATAGGAAGTGCTTTAATGCACGAATCACATGAAGGTTGGCTTCGGCTGGTGTATTATGCAAGAAGAAGGCTGCCAAAGTCATAGAGAAATTATTCCACCATGGAGAAGATTGATTTTGACCATGGAAGCACTGGAAATGATTTACTCAATCAAAAAATTTAGGCAGTATCTATTGGGTGATGTTTTCAAATTTCATGTGGACCACAAGGCACTCTTGTATCTGGTAAACAAGCCAGGCTTAGTAGGAAAGTTAACTAGATGGATGCTGTTGTTGTAGGAGTTTGGGTTCACCATTAAGCACATCCTAAGAAATAACATGCAGTGGTAGATTTCCTATCCAGACTGGAGTCAGGAGAAACTCCAGATGGGGTGGAGAATGATTTCCCAGATGCACACCTCTTCATCAAAGATGGAGAGAGACCAAGTTGGTATATTCCTTTGCGACTTGTCTTTTCTAGATACCAAGTTGGTATATTCCTTTTCGACTTGTCTTTTCTATATTCCTTTCTGACTTGGCTTTTCTAGAGTACATGTTGAGAGATTAGAGGAAAAAGTTGACTCTCTAGAGTAAGTCATTCATGGTGGTGGAAGGAAAATTATACAAGATGGGCATAGACCAGATTTTGAGAAGATGCATTTCTAAACATGAATAGCAAGATGTGCTAGCAGAGGCACATCAAGGGATCAATGGAGGCCACTTTCTGGAGAATCATGGGAAGGAAGATGTGCTGGCAGCAGAGGCACATCAAGGCATCAGTGGAGGCCACATTTCTAGAGAAATCATAGGAGGAATGAAGCATGGAAGCACACGTTGTCTTGATCAGGAAGAGGAGCACCTGAGAATCATAATGGATGTCCAGAACATAGTGGATAGAAATAAAATGGACCTAGTGAAGATAGAGGCATGTCTAGCAATGCTAGATGTCAAGGAATATCTAGAAGTATATGAGATGGAGGCAGAAAGGATGGTGCAATAGGAAACTCATGCAATGGAAGACCTCAAGGAGGTGTGGGGGGAATACTTGGAAAAGTTCAAATCAATAATGGAAGCACCCACACCTACCTATAAATAAGTAATTCCTCATCAGCCAGGAGACAGGAATCTAGACAGAGGGTCAAGATATTTGGAGAGCCAACTCCATCCTCGGACCCGAAATCAAGAAAGGCTCTAATGCCCTAGCCTCGAGTAGAGCTGAAAAAGAAGCAGGAGGCAGCAGAGGAGTCGATGTCAGGTCTAAAGAGCTACAAATAAAAATGAGGAGTTGCAACAATAGGAATTGGAAACATGGAAGAAGAAATTCGATATCCTGAAAAAGAAGAAGGAAAAAAACCAGCACTCAGAAACAAAAGGAAAAGGTAAAGAAATAGTTGTGTGAATCGGTCAACCTTGGATCAAATCCTGGAAAACGAGCTAAAAGAACATGCTTGGGAGGTCACAAAGAAATCTGAAGAAAAAATGAATGATGAAGCAATATTAAGGGTCCACATGGAGGAGCTCGAGGCGCTGATCGAGAAATACAAGAAACAGCAAAAGCAAAATAGCGAGACCATAAAAACGTTAATGAAGGTAGTAGAAGCAACCACGCCCACAAGGGTGACAAGGGGCAAGGCAAGAAAAATGAGCTTAATGTAGCATTAACAACTACCAATGCTGAGATCAAAAAGAGAGCAGAATAGTTGGATGCCATGAGGAAAGCCCATGCTGAGGAACTATAGTCCAAAGACAAAATGATTCAAGATTTCCAAGGCTGGGCCAATCAAGAAAAAAGGGCCAAAGAAGAGTGGAAGATTAAGCTACAAGAGGCGTTGGGGCAGAAAAGCCTGAGTACTTGGAAAGAGATAGCCCTGTAGTTTATGCAGCAATTGGTGCACTCAGCACAACAAGCAGGAGCCGTGAGGCCTTCCAACCGGGATGACAAAGCTAAGTTCATGTGACTAAGTTAGAAGCACCTCTATAGAGGCAGGACTAGGCAAGGACACAAGCCATTCCCCCAAGAGTAGAATGCAAGGGATAGATCCAGAGCCATGCAGGAAAGCGATTGTGAATTATGACTAGCAAATCCAGGTGAGGAGGCAATGGCTCAATCAAAGAGTGCCATTGTCAGCGCCCCTCAACAACGGAGTAAGCTGGCAGAAACATCAAAGGGAGTGCCAAGGTTGAATTAGTCTGGAATACCACCCTATGGGTTGCAATGGAGTCGAGGTACTAGAAGGGGTGCAAGAGAATCGGAACAAACAATCTTTGAAGATGATGCTATCTGTCCGTAACACATAGAAACCCATGCTTTTGCAGCTGGTGGTAGTTGCGGTGAAGAGAGCCAAGGCTAAGTATCCGAATGCATGGCTTATTGAAGTGCAATTCAGAAGGGTTGATGAGAGAACGAGGCTAGGTCATGCTTCAGTAAATAGCCAACAAATGGACAATTCAGTTTGTATATCAGGGGGCACCCCCGCTCAGCCCGAACTGGAGGAGGAGGATGGACCGGCCATAAAGTGTTTGGACAACATGGTCTGGAGTTGAAAACACAGCCTGGATCCATAAAATTTTTAGAGTGCTAGCATGAAAAAATGGGCTTCATTCGCTGACACAATGTCCACCGTAATCGCCAGGTGTTGCTGGGCCAATCAGCCCATCTGGCCAGCCGCCCCAAAGTTCCTCCCTTTACTAAACAAACTAATCATGTGTCAAGTCTTCTTGTTTTATAACAACCTTGTAATGACTTCTTGGAAACGGATAGTACACAAATCTATGTAAGGGGAAAAAGGGAAAAGGGGAATTCCCTGAAGATCAGTAGATGTCGGA